>NC_080424.1:86422391-86780516 GCF_029873635.1 Malania oleifera
ATGTTTATGCGAAGGTTAGAGAAGGAAAAAATTCTTTTTGGTTTGATAAGTGGTTCATGAGTAGTGATCCCCTTACGTAGTGTTCTCGCATGGTTTAGCATCCTGAGTTTAAGATTCAAGATTGCTGGGAGTAAGAGAATTGAAATACTGATATGCTGAAAGATTTGGTAAGGGTCACCAAAATAGATGAGATTTTGTTGTCGTCTATATAGCACAAATTGGGGCCTGATGTGTTTATTTGGAAGCCTTCCATAATGGAAAATTTTCAAATGCCTCAACTTGGGAGGTGATAATAATTAAAGGGGAGCAGTACCCATGGATGGAGTGGGTCTAGCATAAACTTCTACCTAAGAAAGTATTGATGTCTATGTGTGAAGCCATGTTCCAATGTATTCCTATAGACGAGAGAGTGAGGAAATTAGGAGTTGATATGATCTCTTGTTGTAACTGCTACATGGAAAAAATGAGGAATCTCTCAATCATGTTCTGAGTACGGGTTCCATCGCAAGTATGGTTTGGACGAAAGCAGCGTCTGTCTTGGGAATTCTAAACTTTGATGATGAACCTTGGAGGGTAAAAATAAGTAGATGGTTTAGATGTGCCAAACAATCAACCCAAAAAGGTACGATCATCGATTTATTACCTACTATAATGTAGTAACCTGAATCCAAAAAATAAAATAAAAATAAATAAAAAGGAAAGGGAAATTAAATAAAAGAAAATTTTAGGGCAGCATAGCAGGGCTTCGTCGATGAGGAGATCTCGAGACCAAGAAAATTTTAGGTTTTATTTGATTCATCGATGAACCTGATGTTCTCATCGACGAATGTCCTTCTTTGGTTTGTCGAGGAACCCTTTTGACTCGTTGACAAATGCCAGCCTATAAATGGTCCTAGAACACCTTCTTTTCGTGAAAATTTCCTCTCCCTCACTTTCTCTCTCCAGGTTACGGCCGACCCACCTTCTCTCTTCGTTTTTGTCCCTATTGTAGCTCGATTCGACGATCTGAAACCACCACGAGGTTCCTAGAGCGATTCTCTCCAAGTTAACCAGAGTAGAATCTTGATTTGGAGTTATTGGGCACCAATCCAAAACTAGGGTAAGGGAGTTATTTTTTAGATTTATTAATTATTTAATAGTATGGGCTAGGAAATATTATAATATTAGGCATTCTAGGGTTGAACCGACTAAGTTAGGATTTTTGGAATACAGGGTCTTGTTTTCCATTCGGTTTAGGCAAAATTTCGAGGAACAGGTAAGAGGAAATAAATTATACTAGACTTTATTTTAATTTGAGCCAGCTACCTTTGAGTATAAAAGTCGTATATTTATAGTATAATTTTCTGACTAGTTTAGCAATTGAAAAATAAAGGTTTTGATTAATATATATATATATATATATATGGGAAAAACTGTGTGGCATGAGAAAATCCTTTATAATTAACTGGTTGTTTGTAACGACCTGAAGAATAATGGTATTTAAATAATAAGAAGAAAGGAAAATGGAAGTAGGAATAGAAGGAGACAGTCAACTTCGTCGACGAACTCTTCGCGTTTGTCAACGACGTTGTATTTTGGATGGGATAATCCCGAGGAAATTTTCAGTTCCTCGTCGACGAACACAGGGGACTCATCGACGAGGGTATAAGAGGAGCTCGTCGACGAAGACAAGATTCTTCGACGAGAAGATATCGAGAGAGGATTTATGGAAATCTAAAATTCGTTGACGAGGGTTGAAGTTCGTCGATGAACTTTTTACAGGACTCGTCGACGAGGTGATGTGGCTCGTCGATGAATCCCGCAGTATAAATAGGATTAAACGTGATTTTTAGCCCATTTTCCTGCGCAGAATCTCTCTCTCTCTCTCTCTCTCTCTCTCTCTCATCCTTCAGTTTCTCCTCCTTCTTTCTAAGATCTCAGGTCGATTTTCTACCAGTTCAACGATCTGGCCACCACGATACTCTTGGAAAAGTTCTCTGCAAGTCTGCTGGAATGGATCGTCGGTGGGGCTGAGTTGGAAACCATCCCAAATCCAGGGTAAGGCTTTCTACTCAATATTTGGATTTTTGATAGTTGTAGAAAGCATAGCACGCGTAGAAATACTAAACTTTAGTTATGGGGAATGTTGTTTCCAGGGTGTTGAGTAGGGAACCCTGCGGGTGCGGGACATATTTTCTTAGGGGCTTTTCAGGAATCAGGTAAGGGGATAATCTACGCTAGTTCTTTTATGAAAATGTATGTATATTATTATAACATTTGATTTCAGGGAAATAAATATATTTATATAAGATTTATATTTGGGAAATACTGCTGAAAATGATGGTATGTTAAATATACGAAAAACCTGTTTTGTGTGGCATGAGTAGAAGTTAATATGAAATACTGTTTTCTGGGAATGTGTTAATGATACGGATTTTTATAATGGAAAATCGGCGTATGGGCCGAGATTTTGATATGATTTGCCAGTATACGGGCTGGGCTATGGATATGATTTGCCGGCGTACGGGCCGAACTATGGTAAAATGTGAAATACCGGCGTACAAGCCAATGATTTTCATGATATACGTATATATGCAAAATGATTTGATTGACTTGATAATTAAGGATATGAAATATTCATGTATCACAGTTTCAGTATATATTATATGATATCAGAACCTGATTGGCTTGGTCTAGGCTAGTACTTGCACGGTACCATTGCTATGTGTCCATGGTCATCATGATCATGATATTTGTGTTAACGCCGCTGTATGGAGTGGTGTGAGATTGGATGGTCGATGTGGTTTTTAAGAAGTGTGTGAGTGCCCTTGGTGTACAGACCAGGTCTGGCAGACCCATCAGACTTACAGACTGTACTTTTGACTTGGCAGTGGTCGGCCAACCATTGTCAGGTCCCACCTTCGGGCCACACAACCCAGTCGTGTGGGGGTAATACATGACAACAGCCAACTAACCTACTAGGAACATTTTTGTATTATTATTATATGAGATGATATATGTTTATAAAAATGCAGTATGTTCTGTCATGCTTTGATGATATATATGTTTTCCCAGATTTGACATAACAGTTTATTGAATATGTTTTGTATGATATATGTATAACACGGAATACTCATGTTGCCACACACTAGTATTAGTTTATTTCCCTTACTGAGAGGTGTCTCACCTCAAATTTTATAAACATTTCAGGAGCCCCTGATAAGAGAGCGGGTAAAGCCCCACTGATCTAGTACGGTTGGTCTGCCCTTCTAGAAGGGTAAGTGTCTTGATAGGGTCGGATGTATTTTGTGGGATGACCCTAGATATCTTTTGGGTTGTGTATTGTTTAGATATATATATAGTGATTGTAGAAACTCTAGTTTTGTGATATATGATATAATGAGATGTGTATGATTGTATGTTTCGTTCTGCTTAGGCTTCCGCATTGTGTTTCTGATGTATCCCTGGTACCTACAGGTCCAGGTGGATTATGATCTGCTGAGTTTCGGGATTATGTTTTTATTATATTATGAAAAAAATATATATATGGAAATTAAGCAGGTCGTCACAGTTTGGTATCAGAGCTTAGGTTGCTAGGTTAGGTAGACTTTAGAATGCAGCGGAAACAATACCAGAGTATAGGAAATGATTTAAAGTTTTGTTCTACAGTCTAGAGACAGGACTTTCGTGGTAGTTTCTGTGTTTTTCCTGGGGTGACGATTTCAGGAAAATCATAGTAAGCTATTGTTGGGTTGTGTTCCTAGAATGTAGGACTGAGGATTAGAAATAAGTTGGGAATGTTGAGATAAGAGGCTAGGTTAAGCAGGTAAATTATAAGGATAGGATTTCTAAGTTGAGTTTGTTGTTTTCAGGATGGATCCAAGAGGAAGTAGTGCCCATGCAAGTGGCAGTGAGGGAGCAGGGCCATCAGGTGCAGCTGAAACCGACTCTGACGCGATATTACGTAGCGTGGCTTAGCAGGTTATGGCTGAGATCACTAGGAGCTTGAGGGAGCAGGGTGGTCCATTTGCAGGACATGGGTGCACCATAGAGAAGTTTACAAAGATGGATCCTCTGGCTTTCTCAGGTGGAGTTGATCCTGCAGCTGTTGAGAACTGGATGTAGCAGACCGAGAAAGTCTTGGCTGTGTTGCAGTGTATTGAGGAACAGAGGGTCCTCTTTGCCACCTATAGACAGACGGGAGAGGGCGAGAGGTGGTGGATTGCGGTGAGACTGTTGGAGTAGCAGAGGGGATTCCGATAGCCATGACATAGGACCGGTTTAAAGAATTGTTCTTCGATAGATATTTTCTAGCTACTATTAGGGAGGCTAAAGAAGAAGAGTTCCTGAGTCTGAAGCAGGGACAGCTATCCATCTAGCATTATGCGGCGCGTTTCATCGAGCTCTCTCATTTTTCCTCGTACATTATCCCCGATGAAGTGAAGAAGGCGAGGCAGTTTGAGAGAGGCTTGAGGCGGAGTATATTTAAGTAGGTGGTGGTGCTACGGATCCAAGACTTTGCTGATTTAGTCGACAGGGTGGCCTTGGCATAGATTGGTGAGTGTCTCGATGTAGAGGAGCAGGGACAGAGGAAGAGATCTGCATCTACGGGCTACCAGCAGGGTCCTAGACAGAATCAATGGAGGAGAGGTAACCATGGCAGAGGGCAGAAACAGGAGACGGGAGGATGCGAGGTGTAGGCATGGCAGGGTCCTCCAGTCTATCAGACTTGTGGTAGGAGACACTAGGGAGAGTGTCGAGTAGGAGAGGTGGTGTGCTATCACTATAGTAGATCGGGGCATATGGTGCGAGACTGTCCTACCCCACCAGATGTAGTTCCAGCTCCCAGACCATACCGGGGAGGTTATCAGGTGCCACGTGGGGGCCAGCAAAGGATTAGGGCTCCAGCTAGGGTGTTTACTCTGACGTCGGGTGAGGCTGAGACAGCAAGTGACGTGGTGATAGGTATGGTTATTATACTTTCTTTTAAAGTTATTGCATTGTTTGATTGAGGAGCTATGCACTCGTTCATGTCTTCGGGGTGTGTTAAACTATATGGGGCAGAAACACAGTTGTTGAATACCGAACTGTTAGTGTCTACACTGACTAGATCTATAGTAAGATGCAGTAAAATACTCCGAGGTTGTCCAGTTGTTATCCAAAGGAAGACTTTCTTTGCTGATTTGATAGTACTAGACATGCATGAGTTTGATGTTATATTTGGCATGGATTGGCTAACAGCTAATTTTGCCAGCATAGATTGTCGAGCACGGGAAGTAATATTCAGACCTTTGGGAAAAGCGGAATTCAGGTTTGTTGGATCGCAGGTGCAATCCCCGCCTCAGCTAGTTTTAGCTATGCAGGCCAGGATACTACTACTGAGTGGTTGTCAAGGGTTTGTGGCAGTTGTGAAGGAGATAATAGAGAATGAATTGAAACTTGCTAGCACGCCTGTAGTAAAGGAATTTACAGATGTTTTCCCAGATGAGTTACCAGGCTTGCTGCCCGATCGTGAGGCAGATTTCCCTATTGATCTACTTCCAGGTATAACATCGATTTCTAAAGTACCTTACCGGGTGGCACCAGTGGAGTTGGCAGAATTGAAGGATCAGTTGCAAGATCTACTTGATAAGGGCTTCATACGACGCAATGTATCTCTGTGGGGAGCTCCAGTTCTATTTGTGAAGAAGAAAGACGGGTCTATGAGGATATGTATAGACTATAGCGAGATTAATAAAGTGATAATCAAGAACAAGTATCCTCTACCCCGTATTGACGATTTGTTTGACTAGCTCCAGGGTACACGGGTGTATTCAAAAATTGACCTCAGGTCCGGCTATCATCAAGTGAAAGTGAAAGCAGAAGACGTCTTGAAGATGGCCTTCAGGACCAAGTATGGGCATTACGAGTTTCTTGTTATGCCATTTGGTTTGACGAATGCTCCTACTATATTTATGGATTTGATGAATAGGATTTTTCATCCATATCTAGACCAGTTTGTTGTTGTTTTTATTGATGATGTACTGGTCTATTCGAGGAGCTATGAGGAGCATGAGACACACTTGAGGTTGGTTCTGCAGACGCTTCGGGAAAAGAAGTTGTATGCCAAATTCAGTAAATGTGAATTCTGGCTAGAGAAGGTCGTGTTCTTGGGGCATATTGTATCTGGAGACGATATTTCTGTGAATCCTAGTAAGGTTGAGGCCGCAGTGAATTGGGCTAGACCAAGGAATGTCCAGGAGATTAGGAGTTTCTTGGGGTTAGCCGGTTATTACCGTCGTTTCGTTGAGGGATTCTCAGCGTTATCAGGGCCTTTGACACAACTAACTAGGAAGAATGCCAAATTTGAATGGGATGACAACTGTGAGCAGAGTTTTGAGGAACTGAAGCAGAGGCTACTCACAGTGCCAGTACTGATCATCCCATCTGGGGGTGAGGGGTATACTATCTATAGTGATGCGTCCTTGAAGGGACTTGGTTGTGTATTGATGTAGCATGGCAGTGTGGTGGCGTATGTGTCCAGGGAGTAGAAAGAATATGAAAAGAACTACCCTACACATGATCTTGAATTGGCTATAGTATTACACGCCTTGAAGATTTAGAGGCATTACATGTACGGCGAGCGGTGTGAGATCTTCTCCAACCATAAAAGTTTGTAGTACTTTTTCCCTCAAAAGGAATTGAGTATAAGGCCGAGAAGGTGGTTGGAGCTAACTAAGGATTTTGATTGTACCATTAGTTATCACCTAGGGAAAGCAAACATGGTAGCTAATGCGTTGAGCAAGAAATCTAGGGAATCAACGTTGGCGACTATGGAGATCTAGTATCTGATCATGATGGATCTGGAGAGACTCGACATAGAGTTGGTAGAAAGTGATCCTCCAGTGTGTATTTTCGGCCTAGTAGTACAGCTTACTCTGCAAGAATGAATTAAATTCGCTCAGAAGGAAGACCCAGAATTAACAGAGGTGATAAACAGAGTACAGAGTGGTCAGGGGGAGGAATTTTGTATTGCAGATGACGGAACTTTACGATTCCATACCAGATTATATGTTCCTGCCAATGTGGATATCAGAAGGACCATTTTAGAGGAGGCTCACAGATCTTTGTATATAGTTCATCCCGGCAATACGAAGATGTACAGGGATCTGCGAGAGTCGTACTGGTGGAGTGGTATGAAGAGAGAGATTGTCGAGTATGTAGTGTAGTGTTTAACGTGCTAGCAGGTAAAGGTTGAGCACTAGAGACCAACAGGGCAGTTGCAACCATTATTTATCCCAGAGTGGAAGTGGGATCATATATCCATGGACTTCGTGTCAGGACTACCGACGGCGTTACATGGCCAGAATGCCATCTAGGTGATTATTGATCGTTTGACTAAGACTGCCCACTTTTTACCTATCAAGATCAGCCAGTCCCTTAACCGTTTGGCAGAGATCTACATTTAAGAGATAGTTCGTTCTCATAGGGTGCCAGTATCGATTGTGTCAGATCGAGACCCACATTTCACATCATGTTTTTTGAAAAGTCTGCAGGAAGCACTAGGGTCTCAGTTATCGTTTAGCATGACATTCCATCCTCAGTCAGATGGGCAGATTGAGAAGATGATACAGACATTAGAGGATATGCTCCGAGCATGTGTATTGGATTTTGGGGGTAGTTGGACTCAGTTTATGCCACTGGTGTAATTTGCTTATAATAACAGTTATCAGATCAGCATTAGCATGACACCGTTTGAGGCTCTATATGGTAGGAGATGTCGTTCTCCTTTATTTTGGGATAAAGTGGGCGAGCGGCGGGTAGTGGGGCAGAGCTTGTTCAGCAAGCGCGTGATAAGGTTCGACTTATCAGAGATAGAATCAGTGTAGCTCAGAGCCGATAGAAAAGTTATGCTGATAATCGCCGCAGGGATCTGGAATTTGATGTTGGTAATCATGTGCTTTTGAAGATAGCTCCGTTGAAAGGGGTTATGCGATTTGGGAAGAAGGGTAAACTTAGTCCTAGGTTTATCGGTCCATTTGATATTCTAAAGAAAATCGGACCGGTTGCCTACAGGCTAGCTTTGCCACCTATGTTGTCTAGGATCCACGACGTATTCTATGTTGCTATATTGAGGAGATACGTCCCAGATCCTTCTTATATCATCAGTTATGGTGAATTAGAGCTCAGTGATTCACTACTATGTGAGGAGGTACTAGTACAGATTCTGGATAGGAAAGTACAAGAGTTACGTAACAAAAAGATTCCTCAGGTAAAAGTTTTGTGGAGGAATCATACAGTTGAAGAGGCTTCTTGGGAGTCCGAGGAGCAGATGAAGCAGAAGTACGCACAACTATTTCAAGAAACTTAAGTAGTTAGGTAATATTTCTTTTGTAGGTACATGTAATGTTTAATTAGTGTAGCATTTTAGTTTTGGGAAAAATTTTCTTTTGTATATGTAATCTCCAAGGACTCGGAATGTAACCATGGTATTCCTCCGCCATAAGTGAGGGTAAGTAATAAAATAAGTAAACCCTTTTCCTGTTAAGGGATGATGAGTTACAAGAATAATAAATTTTGAGGACAAAATTTTATAAGGAGGGGAGATTGTAATGACCCAAAGAATAACGATATTTAAATAATAAGAAGAAAGGAAAATGGAAGCAGGAATAGAAGGAGGCAGTCGACAACGTTGCATTTTGGATGGGATAATCTTAAGGAATTTTTCAGCTCCTCGTCGACGAACACAGGGGACTCGTCGACGAGGGTATAAGAGGAGCTCGTCGACGAAGATAGGATTCGTCGACGAGAAGATACACAGATAGGATTTGTGGAAACCTAAAATTCATCAACGAGGGTTGAAGTTCATCAACGAACTTTCTACAGGACTCGTCAACGAGGTGATGTGGCTCGTCGATGAATCCCGTAGTATAAATAGGGTTAAACGTGATTTTCAGCCCATTTTCCTGCGCAAAATCTCTCTCTCTCTCTCTCTCTCATCCTTCAATTTTTCATCCTTCTCTCTAAGATCTTGGGCTGATTTTCTACCGGTTCGACGATCTGAAGCCACCACGACGTTCCTTGGAAAGTTCTTTGCAAGTTTGCCGGAGCGGATCATCGGTGGGGCTGAGTTGGAAACCATCCCAAATCCAGGGTAAGACTTTCTATTTAATATTTGGATTTTTGACAATTGTAGAAAGCGTAATACGTGTAGAAATACTGAACTTTAGTTATGGGGAATGTTGTTTCCTGGGTGTTGAGTAGGGAACCCTGCGAGTGCGGGACAGATTTTCTTAGAGGCTTTTTAGGAATCAGGTAAGGGGATAAACTAAGCTAGTTCTTTTATGAAATGTATGTATATTATTATAGCATTTGATTTCAGGGAAATAAATATATTTATATATGATTTATATTTGGAAAATACTACTGAAAATAATAGTATGTTAAATATACGAAAAACCTGTTTTGTGTGGCATGATTAGAAGTTAATATGAAATACTGTTTTCTGGAAATGTGTTAATGATACAGATTTTTATAATGGAAAACCGGTGTACGGGCCGAGATTTTGATATGATTTGCCAGTGTACGGGCTGTGCTATGTGTATGATTTGCCGGTGTTTGGGCCAAGCTATGTGAATGATTTGCTAGTGTACGGGCTATGTTATGGATATGATTTGCTGGCGTACGGGCCGAGTTATGTGAATGATTTGCCAGCATACGAGCTGTGCTATGGATATGATTTACTGGCGTACGGGCCGAGCTATGGTAAAATGTGAAATATCGGCGTACAAGCCGATGATGTTCATGATATACGTATATATGCAAAATGATATGATTGAATTGATAATTAAGGATATGAAATATTCATGTATCATAGTTTCAGTATATATTATATGATATTAGAACCTGGTTAGCTTGGTCTAGGCTAGCACTTGCACGGTACCGTTGTTATGTGTCCATGGCCATCATGATCATGATATTTGTGCTAATGCCGCTAAACGGAGTGGTGTGAGATTGGATAGTCGATGTGGTTTTTAAAAAGTGTGTGAGCACCCTTGGTGTACGGACCAGGTTTGGCAGACCCATCAGACTTACAGACTGTACTTTTGACTTGGCAGTGGTCGGCCAACCACTGTCCGGTCCCGGCTTCGGGCCACGCAACCCAGTCATGTGGGGGTAATACATGACAACAGTCAGCTAACCTACCAAGAACGTTTTTGTACTATTATTATATGAGATGATATATGTTTATGAAAATGTAGTATGTTCTGTCATGCTTTGATGATATATATGGTTTCCCAAATTTGACATAACAGTTTACTGAATATGTTTTGTATGGTATATGTATAACACAGAATACTCATGTTGCCACACAATAGTATTAGTTTATTTCCCTTACTGAGAGGTGTCTCACCCCGAATTTTATAAACATTTCAGGAGCCCCTGATAGGAGAGCGGGTAAAGCCCTGCTTATTTAGTACGGTTGGTCTGCCCTTCCAAAAGGGTAAGTGTTTTGATAGGGTTGGATGTATTTTGTGGGATGGCCCTAGATATCTTTTGGGTTGTGTATTGTGTACATATATATATAGAGTGATTGTAGAAACTCTAGTATTGTGATATATAATATAATGAGATGTGTATGATTGTATGTTTTCTGCTGTTTAGGCTTCTGCATTGTGTTTCTGATGTATTCCTGGTACCCACGGGTTCAGGTGGATTATGATCTGCTGAGTTTTGGGATTATGTTTTTATTATATTATGAAAAAAAAATATGTTGAAATTAAGCAGGTCGTCACATTGTTAATAACTGTTGGTTGAGAATACTATTGCTTGTGAATAATGTTTAGTTGAGAATGCTTGATTGCAAATGCTGCTTGATTGAGAATACTGTCTGCTTTTAAATACTGCCTGGTGGTGAATAATGTTGTGAATGTCTTGGATGTGTAATGTGGTTTATGTAAATTGCGATATAGCGTTGGCAGTGGTATGAGGATATCATTATATCGTACCTGATATAAATCACCATATAACATTGGCAGTGGTATGAGGAGGTCGTTGTATGGTCATTTATATAAAGGGGGTAAAACATTGGTAGTGGAATGTGGAGTTCGTTTTACCGATTTACTATGAACAGGGTTGTGTGTGGAATGGTAACCTATGTAGTTGTGTATCCTGTGTGGACATGGATCCTGTGTGGGTGTGAATGAAGTGAGTGATATCCTATGTGATATGTGAATCCTATGTGGTTGTCAATGGAAGGTATTGTGTCCTATGTGGATGATTGATGTGGAATGTGATGGATATTGGATTGTGTGTGAATACTGATATTTGAATTTAATTGCATGAATATTTATGGCAAAGTAAATCTCTCCGCCCAAGGGCTTACTGTGAAAGGTGAATGCCTTGATTGGTATCAGCTGTAGCCATGCCTAAATCAAAGGGTACAATTACAAATGGTATCAAAGCAAAGAGAAGGTAGATGTATAGGCATGTATTCTTCCCAATCCTTGGGAACTTTCGCTATAAATATTGGATTGTTTGTTTGACTACAGTCTTTATGCGCCTTGCTAGATGTTGTTGAATAATTGATGAGATATTTTGTATATATATATATTAAAACTCTTCTGCCACACACTATTATAGTTATTTCTTCCTTACTGAGAGGTGTCTCACCTCGACATATTATTATCATTTTCAGGTTCTTCAAGTGATCGAGCTTAGAAGGCTCCGGGGCAGGGTTGGTTTTTTGGTAATTTTGAGTGGTGGGAAGATCAGTTATGTATATACTTTATGTTTTTATTTTTTTTCTTGGGTGATGTAATATGGAGAATTTATTATACTCTTTTGGGTTGTAAATATATAGTACTCTGGTATTTCATTTCAGGTAGTTATATATTATTTCTGCTGCGTGTATGTTAGATATGGTATCAGAGATGGTGAATGGTCTTATCACACCCCGCGCCCCACCTGGCGAGTTCAGGGCATAACATATAATTTCTTGGAGACTTTGGCTCAGAAGTTGTAAAGTTTGCATGGAACATAGGTATGAGTCGAGAAATGCAGTCTAGTTATCGGTGAGGTCTTGGCTCATTAAAATTGTAGAAGACGTGAAGGGTTCTATGCTTTCTTTTGAAAAGAATTTATTGGAAGAGTTTCAAGTGAAAATGATAACTCAGAAGGTTAGAACTCCTTGAAAAGTTGTCTTGGAAAGGCCTCATATAGGTTGGTTGAAGCTACATATTGACGGGTCTTATAGAGGAAATATAGAGACCTCGAAAAATGATAATAATAAAAATAATACTGAAAAAGGGGAGATCAGTTTGGTGTAGGACCAAACTCTCAACAGTTTGGTGAGCTATGAGAAAATTGTTGACGATTTTGAGTTACTGAGGTCCAGTAAAGATAAAATGGTAAAAATCAAGTTGGTTTAAAACCAAACCGTCGACGGTGTCAAGAAAATTGTCAATGATTTTGTTTGGGCAACAACTTATATATAAAGGATTTAAGCTCATTTTTGTAGGAAAATTAAATTCTTCTCTCTCTCTCTCTCTCTCTCTCTCTGTCTCTCTCTCTCTCTCTCTCTTTGGTTTTCAAATCATCTCTCCCCCCCCCCCCTCTTCATTTTCTCTCTAATCTTCAATAGAAATCACAATCAGACATAATTTCTAAGGCCTGGCAAAAATCCTCGTCAATTTAGCTGGAGTAGATTCGTAGTTTGGGGATCCTAGGCACCACTCTAGGAACCAAGTAAGGGGCGTAGATATTGTCGGTCATTTTCAGTAATTTAACCTTTTAAATTATAGTATTAGATTACAAGAATAGTATATATGATTTTTTGGGCATTCAGACATATGGAAATGACAGATTTGAAATTTATTATATGTATGTTTTGGGAAAAAAACTTGGTATTTGAATTTGGGTAAACCCTAGGAAAGTTTATACCGATATTTTCAGAAAAATAAAATAGATTTTCACGCAAATTATTATATAATGAAATATTTACTCAAATTGTGTGGCATGAGTAATGAAATTATGACAGAGTTATTTCAAAATTTTGATATGATAGATTTATACAAAAAAATTATGATATGATAGATTTATACATGATTTACAAAATTACATATTTATTTTTCAGAATTCATGATATGACAAAATTTATACAGAATTCATGATATGAAAGAATTATGCAGAGTTATGAAATGACAGCTTTAAGTCGAGTTATGATATGTTATGCCGAGAGAGTTATGATATGATGATTTTATACCGATTATGATTTGACAAATATGATGTGACAATGAAAACATGATTTACACAGATTTATGAAATAATGAGTATGAAATGAGATCACGTTAACAGTTATATTATAAATTGTACTATATGATATCAGAACCCTGATGGACTAATTATGATTAGAGCATGGTATCGTAGCTAGCTAGCAAGATAATACAGTGTAACCCCCTGTGTCTGGCCCGAAAAGTGTTGCGGAGAGCAAGATGGGTTCATACCAGGCTGGGTGTACAGATTAGTCAGTGCAACAACACTTCTTAGATAGAGTGTTGGTGATACATAGTTGATATGCTCGTGAAGTGTTGCGGAGAGCAGGATACCTCCTGGGCCGGCCCGCGAAGTGTTGCGAAGAGCAGGCTGGGTCTGGACTAGGTTGTGTGAGCAATCGAACTTACAGGTTTTATGTTTTACTTAGCGTGGTAGGCCAGCCATTGCTAAGTCCAGCCTACGGGCTGCACAACCTAGTTATGTGGGGTTATTACATGACGAGATATATGAAAGTCCCAAGAAAAGTTTTATATATTTATAGATATATCAGACGATTTACGAGCACAAAGAAATCCATTATGATAAAGTATGTTTATGTAGGAAAACATGTATGTTTACAAATATATATGTACATATGAGAACATATTTACATGATTTACCAGTTAAAGTTAATTATTTAAAGGTTATAAGTTATGCTACACCAAAACTCATATTGCCACACATTGACAATAATCTATTTCGTCTTACTGAGAGGTGTCTCACTCCTGTAATCTTTTAACATTTCAGGAAATCCAAGGAGCCGAGCTTAGAGAGCTCCATGCAGGATTAGTTAGTGAGGTTTGAAGATAGTGCTGGTGAGACACTAGTATGTATATGTATATGTATATGGATATGTTTTGTATTACCTTGGGTTGTAGTATCATTTGGTCTCCAGGGAGACATGTGTATATATATGATATGATGGTTCTAGAACACTGGTATTGTATTCGGAGTTTATGTAGATGTTTCCGCTGCATGTTTTATTTGAGATATGGACAGGTGTACCCGGTACCCATTGCGGGATTATGAGTTACTACAATATGGTATCAGAGATATGTGTAGATAGGATAGCACTCTGGGCCCACCGGGTTCGGGGCTCTACAATGTGGTATCAGAGCCTAGGTTGCTAGGTTTTGTAGACTTCAGTGGATAATAATACCAGAGTATAGGAATGGATCTTGATGAGGGTGGAAAATGGGTAGATCAGGATTTTAGTAAGACAATATTGGAAGACAAGATAGGAATTTGAGGTTTTGTCTCACAGCTTGGAGGCAGAATTTTGTGACCATTTCTGTGGTTTTCTTGAAACAACGGTTTTAGGAAAGCTATGGCAAAATATCATCGGTTTTTGTTTCTGAGCAGCAAGACTGGATTTTAAATTGGGAATAAGGATGTTAAGTTGATTGGTTGTTGGAGGATACCTTATAGTTCTTAGTTAGAAAAATGCATTAGTCATATTGTGATGTTAGGGTTCTAAGACTATTTCCGTTCTATTTTTAGGATGGACCCTGGGAGTAGCAATGAAAAGGTTGGTGGTGGTAACGATGAGGGACCTTCCAGCATGGGTGGCAGTGATTCAAATGCAGTATTGCGTAGTATAGCCCAATAAGTTATGGGGGAGATTGCGAGAAACTCTAGGGAGCAGGATTGCCTCCCCAGTTGGCCAGGGATGTACTATAAAGCAGTTTACTCGTATGCATCCCCCTACTTTCTCAGGAGGGGCTGACCCATTTTGTAACGACTTGATTTTTCTTTACTTATAATAGATACCATGAGATTCTATTGCTCTGATACCTTTTAATTTAAATCAAACCATCAACCTAAGAAGCGGGAAGCCATATACATAAAAACATATCCACACACACACACACACACACACACACACACACACACACACACACATATATATATATATATATATATATATATATATATTTACAATACCAGAGTATCAGAGTATTCTCCAAACTGTACTTACACAACCATTCCCCAAAAATACTCTCAACTGAAACTAGGGCTATACAAAATAACCACTCAAAATACTCACCTTACTGATGGGGCAGTACAATAGTCCTTTCTATCTACGCGCCTGACCTGCTCGCCTAACTGGTTCACCTGAAAAATATTAAATCACTGGGATGAGACAACACTTAGTAAGACGAAATATGCTATTACTAATGTGTGGCAAATGAGTTGCATTTACGTGAATATCTGATTTAATTATATCATGAATAACTGAATCTAAGAATACAGGTAAAAATACATACAAAATAGCTTCTATCTACATTCCTTAACATATCTGTCTTTATAATTTTTCTATTCATAATACTTCTAATATACGTAGATACATTCACTGTTTCTGTAAATATGTTTATACTTATAATAACTGAGGAAACTTCCTTGGATGGATAGCTGTATGTCATGATTTAACCCCTCATGACAGGGTTGTGCGGTTCGTAGGCGGGACCTAACATGGTTGGTCGACCAGGAAAGTCAACTGAACTCCGACAGTTAGATCACCCCCCTTAACCTTTATCTGAAGGGGAGCATGTCCACAACATAGGCACAATCGACTTCTGAATACCACATACTATTTGAGTAATGTGGTTGTACTTTGAACTAAATATAGCTACGGTACCGTGCTCTGCTAACTGAATCTAATCCATCAGGGTCTGATACTATATAATACATTTCTATATACGATCTATCTATTTTACCATGATTCTATATTAACTGTATTAACCATGATGTTATAATAAACTGTATCTGTATCAACTGTATTTCTGAAATAAACTGTAAATCTGTATGTCATGATTCTGTAAAACTGTATAATCATGGTACTATGGAAAACTGTAAAAGTATTTCCCTGTCTGTTTATACTGTAAACATGATCCAAAAAATACTGTAAAACATCTTTTTGCACAAATACTGGAAAACATGATTCTGTAAGAAGTTGTATATAATTCTTTACTATATCAATATTCTCATGCCACACAATTAAAATTCATTAAACATAATTTATAAGCTGTATAAATTCCTGCTCTAAAAACCCATGAACATATACTATATTATACTGGTAAAAATCTTTATTTAACTAGCATAACATATTTCCTTTACCTGATTCCTGCTAAAGTCCCATACTGTGACTAGTCCTACACCCGCAGGGTTCCCCATTAACACCCTGAAAACAACATCCCTCAGAATAAAATATCATTATTTCTTCAACTGCTACATTTCCTACAATTGCTGGAACACCAAATATTAAATAAAAGACCTTACCCTGAATTTGAGATGAAATTCACGTTGACTCTGCCAACGATCCACTCCAGAAGATTTGGAGAGAATCTTCCTAGGAGTGACATGGCGGCTTCGGATCATCAATTTGGCGAAGAACGGAGCCGAATTTCTAGAGAGAAGGGGAGAGGGACGAAAATCCTAGAGAGAGAAAGGGTTTTACGTCGTTTTTGAGGTGAAAATCCATTTTTAAGAGTACTTGTAGCCCCACATTCGTCGACAAGAACATATACTTTATATGCTGTATATAATTCTTTACTATATCAATATTCTCCACACAATTAAAATTCATTAAACATAATTTATAAGCTGTATAAATTCCTGCTCTAAAAACCCATAAACATATACTATATTATACTGGTAAAAATCTTTATTTAACTAGCATAACATATTTCCTTTACCTGATTCCTGCTAAAGTCCCCTACTGTGACTAGTCCTACACCCGCAGAGTTCCCCACTAACACCCTAAAAACAACATCCCTCATAATAAAATATCATTATTTCTTCAACTATTACATTTCCTACAACTGCTGAAACACCAAATATTGAATAAGAGACCTTACCCTGAATTTGAGATGAAATTCACGTTGACTCTGCCAACGATCCACTCCAACAGATTTGGAAAGAATCTTCCCAGGAGTGACGTGGCGGCTTCGGATCGTCAATCTGGCAAAGAACGGAGCCGAATTTCTAGAGAGAAGGGGAGAGGGACGAAAATCCTAGAGAGAGAAAGGGTTTTACGCTGTTTTTGTGGTGAAAATTCATTTTTAAGAGTACTTGTAGCCCCGGATTCGTCGACAAGACACGTCATCTCGTCAACGAGTCCCTGAAGAATTTTGTTGATGAACCTGAACTCTTCGGCGACGATGTTTAGACTACCAAAACCCCCCAATCGGTATCTTCTCGTCGACGAGATCCTCATGTACCCTCGTCGGACGAGATCCTCATGTACCCTTGTCGACGAATTCCCTGTGTTCATCGACGAGACCTCGATTAATTTCTTGGCTTATTACATTCTCCTCTCCTTATAAAATTTCTTCCTCGAAATTTACTATTCATATGATTCCTCATCCTTTAAGATAAACGGTTTACTTATTTTATTACCTGCCCTCACTTATGGCGGAGGAATACTGTGGTTACATAGGTAGTTCTGGGAGATTACATTTATATCATAAAATAAAAATTTTCCCAAAACCAAAAATACTACCTATCTTATACTCTACATTACAATTACAATGGACTAAGTTAAAATAAAATTACCATTGCTTTAGCTTACAAATCATAGCTATATCCCACTAAATAGGTAGGGGTATTTCTGTCTGATCTCATCTTCAAGCTCCCAAGAAGCCGTGATTCCTCATCATGACCTTTACTAGTGGTATCTTCTTACTACGCAATTCCTGTTCTTTCCTATCCAAGATCTGTACTGGAGCTTCCTCATATGCTAAAACATCACTGAGTTCTAATTTTGCATAGCTGATAATATGGGAAGGATCTGGAACGTATTTCCTTATTGTAGAAACATGAAATATGTCAGAATTATGAATAGAGAGGGTGGTGAAGCTAGCTGATAGGCAACTGGCCCAATTTTCTCAAGTATCTCAAATGGACCAATAAACCTAGGGCTCAACTTACCCTTCTTCCTAAATCTCATGATTTCATTCAGTGGTGCTATTTTCAGAAATACATGGTCACTCACTTCAAATTTCAATTCTCGGCGGCGAGTGTCTGCATAGCTTTTCTGCCGACTCTGTGCTGCACTGATTCTATCTTGAATAAGTTGGACTTTATCGTACGCCTGCTATACTATTTCTGGCCCCAAAACTCCCCTCTCACCAAACTCACTCCAGTATAGGAGAACGACATCTCCTACCATAAAGCGCTTCATAAGGAGCAATGCCTATGCTAGCCTGATAGTTGTTGTTGTAGGCAAATTCCACCAATGGCAAATAGTGGGTCCAGCTACCCTCAAAATCTAACACACACGCTCACAGCATATCCTCAAGTACCTAAATCATTCTCTCTGTTTGACTGTCTGTCTGAGGATGGAAAGCGGTGCTGAATGCTAACTGAGACCCCAAAGCCTCCTGCAAGCTTTTCTAGAATCGTGATGTAAAGCGTGGATCACAGGCTAAAACTATAGATACCGGTACTCCATGGGGTCGAACAATCTCCTGAATGTACATTTCTTCCAATCTGTTCATAGAGTAGCCGACTTTAATAGATAGAAAATGGGCTATTTTTGTCAGCCAATCAACCACTACCCAGATGGCATTCTGACCATGCGGCGCTGGCGGTAGTCCAGTAACAAAATCCATGGATATGTGGTCCCACTTCCACTCAGGAATGTAGAGTGGCTGCAATTGTCTAGCCGGCATCTAGTGTTCAGTCTTAACCTGCTGACACGTCAAGCACTGCTGCACAAATTCTGCAATCTCTCTCTTCATACCACTCCACCATAAATACTCTCTTAGATCCCTATACATTTTTGTACTACATGGATGAACTATGTATAGAGATCTGTGAGCCTCCTCTAGAATCGTTATCCTAATATCATCATCTGCAGGCACGCACAATCTGGTGCGGAATCTCAGAGTCCCATCGTCAGAAATGCTGAATTCCTCTCCCTGACCATCCTGTACTCGAGCTATTACTTTTGCTAATTTTGGATCATTACCCTAAGTGGCATTAATCTTTTCATATAGCGTAGGCTGCATAACTAGACTATCTATAAATACCTGAGGATCATCCTCCACTAATTCCACACCAAGTCTCTCCCAATCCATCTGAATTGGATGTTGTATTACTACTGCTAACTGTGCCATATCCCTTGATTTACGACTCAGTGCATCAGCCATCACATTTTCTTTACTTGGGTGGTAGTTGATGGTGCAATCATAATCCTTGATAAGTTCCGACCATCTTCTTTGCCGCATATTCAACTCTTTTTGCGTAAAGAAATACTTTAAACTCTTATGATCAGAAAATATTTCATATCTCTCACCATACAAATAATGCCTCCAAATCTTCAGCGTGTGCACCACAGCAGCCAATTCCAGATCATGGGTAGGGTAGTTCTTTTCATATTCTTTCAACTGCCTGGACACATATGCTACTACCCTACCATACTTCATCAATATACAACCGAGCCCTTTCAAAGATGCGTCACTGTAAATTACATAACCATCACCTCCTGATGGAATCGTCAGCACTGGTGCGGTGATGAGCTGCTGCTTTAATTCCTGAAATCTCTGCTCGCATTCTTCATCCCACACAAATCTAGCATTTTTCCTGGTTAAATGCGTGAGAGGTCCTAATAAGGTTGAAAACCCCTCAAAAAAACGACGATAATAACTTGTCAGTCCCAAGAAACTTCTAACTTCCTGTACGTTCTTCAACCTGACCCAATTCACCACCGAATCAATCTTGCTAGGATCCATTGAAATACCATCTCTTGAGATCACATGGCCCAAAAACGCAACCTTCTCAAGCTAGAACTCACACTTGCTAAACTTGGCATCGAGTTTTTCCTCTTTGATCGTCTGCAGTACTTGTCTCAAATGCACCTCATGAGCCTTAAAACTCCTCAAGTAAACCAGTATATCATCAATAAAAACCACTACAAATTGATCTAAACACTGGTGAAAGACTATATTCATCAAGTCCATGAACACAATTAGGGCATTCGTCAAACCAAATGGCGTAACGAGAAATTCATAGTGCCCATACCTGGTCCTGAAGGCTGCCTTCGCAACGTCCCCTGCTTTTAACCTCACTTGATGATAACCTGATCTGAGGTCGATCTTGGAATACACTTGTGTACCCTAGAGCTGATCAAATATATCGTCTATACGGGGTAGAGGATATCTGTTCTTAATAGTTACCTTGTTTATCTCCCTGTAATCAATACACATCCTCATAAACCCGTCTTTCTTCTTTACGAACAACACTGGAGCTCCTCACGACGATACACTAGGTCATATAAATCCCTTATCTAGCAAGTCTTACAACTGATCCTTTAGCTCTCCCAATTTAGCTGGAGTCATATGGTAAGGAATTTTAGAGATCGGCGCTGTCCCTGGAGGTAAATCTATAGCAAAATCCACCTCGCGTTCGAGAGGCAACCTGGGTAGCTCCTTTGGAAAAACATCTAAAAATTCTCATACTACCGGTGTACTGTCAAGTTTCGATTCATTTCCTGACACTTCCTTTATAAAAGCCACAAACCCCTGACTTCCGTCTAAGAGCAATCTGCTTGTCTGCATGGATGATACCAACTACGACGAAGCACGTACACATGAACCAAAAAATTTGAATTCTTGCTCGCCAGGGGGTCTAAAAATTACTTCTTTTTTATAACAATCAATACTTACGTGATTCACTGCTAACCAATTCATACCCAGTTATACATCAAACCCACACATATCTAATATAATCAGGTCAACTGGTAACACTCTCCCCTGAATTTCAGTGGGATAACCCCTGAGTATTCTTTGACAACGCACCACTAACCCTGATGGTGTAGCTACCGACAATCCCACGTCTAAATACTGGTCTCCTTTCCAGAAAATTTGACATAGGTTGCAGAGACAAATAAATGAGTAGCACCTGAATCAAATAAAATAATAACTTGATGTGATAGAACAGTAAAAGTACTTGCCACCACATCCGCGACAGTCTTAGCATCACCCGACGTCAAAGCGTAAACCCTCACCGGGGCCACATTCCTCTGTTGGCCTCCACGAGGCGCCTAATATCCTCCCCGATAGGGTCTGGGAGCTGGAACCTGGTCTGGTGGTCTTGGGTATGCATGTGCCATGTCACCGGGTCTCCCACAATGATAGTAAACATCTCTCCCTACCCAGCACTCCCCCAAATGCAGTCTCCCACATGTCTGACATATCGGGTAGGTTTGCATACCCTGATTCTCACAAGGTCCTGTCGTCTACCTTTGATCTCCCCTATCACGACCTCCTCTCCATGGCCCCCGACTGGACCCTGCCTGAAAATTCTGAGGCGTAGGTCTCTTTCTTTGACTCTGAGTTACTATACCTCTCTGTATACCACTCTCAATAATCGCAGCCCTATCTACGACCTCCGCAAATGTCTGAGCCCTAAAACCAATCACCTACTCAAACAAGTTCTGCCTCAAACCCTCTTCAAACTTTCTTGCTTCTTTCTCTTCATTTGGTGCTAAATGTAGGGCAAATCATGACAACTCAATAAATCGAGTTGTATACTGAGATACCGTCATCTGACCCTGTACTAGGTGCATAAACTCTGTTGCCTTCGCGCTCCGAACAATAGCAGTGAAATATCGGTTGAAGAATAGCTCCTTGAATCAGTCCCACGTCATCTGCACTAGAACCGGCCTCTGCTCCTCAATTAATTGCATTGATCTCCACTAGAACTTTGCCTCTCCTGTCAATTTACACGCCGCAAACACCACCTTTTGTTCATCCGTACATGGAAGCACAACCAACGTCTCCTCAATATCCTGGACCCAATTTTCAGCCATAATCGGGTCATCTCCTCCAGCAAAAGATAGGGGCTTCATCCGTGTAAACTGCTCGATCGTGCAACTACGCTCCCCTGAGCTCCTGGCCATCTCAGCCATCACCTACTGGGTGATACTACACAATATTGCATCAGTATCTCCACCTCCTATACTAGAAGGTCTTGGTCTATCTTCCCCAGTGTTCGTGCCACTGCTTCTTGGATTCATCCTGAAAAACAAGGATCACCCTTTAAAGACCTTATCTCCTATGCAAACCTATACTAATCCATTTAACTGAAATCCCATATTCACACCTAATTGTCTTCCCTCATACTAAACTTCAAAATCAAATCCTGTAACCCAGACACACGACCCAAAAATAGTTTACTATGGCTTTCTTGAAATCGTCACCTCGAGAAAGACATAGAAACCACCATGGAAATCCTGTACCCAGATTACAGAACAACCTCAAATCCTTTCCTATACTTTGGTATTGCTTCCGCTACACTCTAAAGTTCATAGAACCTAGCAACCTAGGCACTGATACCAAACTGTAACAATCTGATCTTTTTTTTTTTTTTTTTATAGTTATAATATATACCATGAGATTCTACTACTCTGATACCTTTTAATTTAAATCAAACCATCAACCTAAGCAGCGAGAAGCCATATACGTAAAAACATATCCACACACACACACACACACACACACACACAGATATATATATATATATATATATATATATATATATTTACAATACCAGAGTATAAGATTTCTCCAAACTGTACTTACACAACCATTCCCCAAAAATACTCTCAACTAAAACTAGGGCTATACAAAATAACCACTCAAAATACTCACCCTACTGATGGGGCAGTACAGTAGCCCCCTCTATCCGTGAGCCTGATCTGCTCACCTAACTGGTTCACCTGAAAAATATTAAATCACTAGGATGAGACCACGCCCAGTAAGATGAAATATGTTATTACTAGTGCATGGCAAATGAGTTACATTTATGTGAATATCTGATTTAATTATACCATGAATAACTGAATCTGAGAATATGGGTAAAAATACATACAAAATAGCTTCTATCTACGTTGCTTAACATATCTGTCTTTATAAATTTCTTATTCATAATACTTCTAATATACGAAGATACATTCACTGTTTCTGTAAATCTGTTTATACTCATAATAACTAAGGAAACTTCCCTAGATGGATAGTTGTATGTCATGATTTAACCCCTCATGACAGGGTTGTGCGGGCCGTAGGCGAGACCTAACCTGGCTGGCCGACTAGGGTAAGTCAACTGAACTCCGACAGTCAGATCGGCCCGCTCAACCCTTATCTGAAGGGGAGTCTATCCACAACATAGACACGATCGACTTCTGAATACCACATGCTATCTGAGTAATGTGGTTTCCCTCTGAACTAAATATAACTACGGTACCGTGCTATGCCAACTGAATTTGGTCCATCAGGGTCTGATACTATATAATACATTTCTATATACAATCTATCTATTTTACCATGATTTTATATTAATTGTATTAACCATGATGTTGCAATAAACTGTATCTGTATCAACTGTATTTTTGAAATAAATTGTAAATCAGTATGTCATGGTTCTGTAAAATTGTATAATCATGGTACTATGAAAAACTGTAAAAGCATTTCCCTGTTTGTTTATACTGTAAACATGATCTTGAAAATACTATAAAACATCTTTCTGCATTAATATTGGAAAACATGATTCTGTAAGAAGTTGTATATAATTCTATACTATATCAATATTCTCATGCCACAATTAAAATTCAGTAAACATAATTTATAAGTTGTATAAATTCCTGCTCTGAAAACCCATGAACATATACTTTATTATAGTGGTAAAAATCTCTATTTAACTAGCATAACATATTTCCCGTACCTGATTCTTACTAAAGTCCCTTACTGTGACTGGTCCTACACCCGCAGGGTTCCCTACTCAACACCCTGAAAACAACATCCCTTAGATTAAAAATATCATTATTTCTTTAACTACTACATTTCCTACAACTGCTGGAACACCAAATATTGAATAAAATACCTTACCCTAAATTTGGGATGAAATTCAAGTTGACTCTGCCAACGATCCACTCTAGCAGATTTGGAAAGAATCTTCCCAAGAGTGACATGGTAGCTTCAAATCATCAATCAAGTGAAGAACGAAGCTGAATTTCTAAAGAGAAGGGGAGAGGGATGAAAATCCAAGAGAGAGAAAGGGTTTTACGCTATTTTTGTGCTGAAAATCCATTTTTAAATGTACTTATAGCGCCGGATTCGTTGACAATACACGTCATCTCGTCGACGAGTCCCTAAAGAATTTTGTCAACGAACCTGAACTCCTCGGCGATGATTTTCAGACTGCCAAAAACCCCCTCTCGGTATCTTCTTGTCAACGAGACGTGACCTCGTCGACGAGATCCTTATGTACCCTCGTTGATGAATCCCCTATGTTCGTCGATGAGACCTTGATTAATTTCTTGGGTTATTACAAATTTGTTGCAAAAAACTGGGTCCATAAGATTGAAGAAATATTGGCAGTTCTTCCTTGCATTGAGGAATAGAAAGTCTTATTTGCTACTTTTAACATGACTAGGGAGGCTAAGCGCCGGTGAAGGTCAGTGAAACTATTAGAAGAACAAAGGCCAAAACTTGCAGCTCTAACATGGAAAGGTTTTAAAGAAATCCTCTTTGATAGATACTTTCCTACTACCACTAAGAATGCAAAGGTAGGGGAATTTTTGAATTTGACCCAGGGGTACCTTACAGTCCAGCAATATGCAATTAAATTTGTGGAGCTATCCCTTTTTGCCCCTTATATGGTGTTAGATGAGGAGAAGAAGGCGAGAAGATTTGAGGGAGGCATAAGGCAGGGACTTTATGAACACGTAGTGGCTTTCCAGGTCCAAAAGTTTTTAGAATTGGTAGATAAAGCTACAGTGATCGAGCCTAGCTTACAGAGAGGCGCTAGGGTGCAGAGTCAAAGGAAGAGGCCCGCGCCTCCTGGTTTTCAAGCAAGTACTAGTTGGGGCCCTTGGAGGAGAGATATAAATAGTGGGGGCCAGAGACAGGAGATAGGAAGACAAGTGTACCATGGCAATCAAGCATACCCTACCTGCCCCAGATGTAACAAAAGACATGTGGGGGAATGTCAAATTGGGATGAATGCCTGCTATCAGTGTGGTATACTTGGTTATATAGCATGAGAATGTTGTACATTCCTGAGTACTGTGCCTGCTCTGAGACAATTTAGGGGAAATGACCAAGCACCCTAAGGTAGCCACCAGAGGAACACCGCCCAGGCGCGGGTTTATACACTAATCTAGGGAGACATAGAGGCGGCTGGAGGCATGGTGACAAGTACAATTTTTTATGTTTTTAAATAAATTTGTGGTGTTGTTTGATTTATGTGCAAATCATTCATTTATATCTCAGGGATATATCCAACTATGTGGGGGTAGAAACTCAATTGTTAGACGCCGAGTTATCTGTTGTCACACCGACAGGAATAGTAGTAAAATGCAAAAAAGTGCTTAGAGATTTTCCAGTGGGTATTCAAGGAAGAATTCTACCTTTCAATCTAGTGGTATTCGACATGCATGGGTTCAACATGATTTTTGGAATGGACCGGTTAGCCGCCAACTATGCCAATATTGATTATTATAAAAAAAAAAAAAAAGAGGTGGTATTCAGACCTCCTGGAATGGACTGGCTAGCCGCCAACTATGCCAATATTGATTGTTATAAAAAATGGGGTGGTATTCAGACTTCCTGGGGAGTAAGAGTACAGGGTTGTTGGGTCGAGTGTGAATTCTTCCCCACAGATTTTATTAGCTCTACAAGCAAGGAAGCTATTCCTGGAGGGATGCCAGGGGTATTTAGCTTGTATAAAGGAAGTCCCAGAGGAAGGGTTAAAGTTTCAGAATATTCCAGTTGTAAGAGAATTCTCTGATGTGTTTCTAGAGGATTTACCTGGGTTGCCTCTAGACCGTGAGATTGAATTTATTATTGATCTACTCCTAGGGACGACACCGCTTTCTAAGGCTCCTTACAGAATGGGTCCAACAGAGTTGAAAGAATGAAAAGATCAGTTGCAGGAATTATTAGACAAGGGATTTATCGGGCCCAGCGTGCCACCTTGGGGAGCTCCGATATTGTTTGTTAAAAAGAAGGATGAGTTGATGAGAATATGTATCAACTATCATGAGATAAATAAAGTGACAATTAAGAATAAATACTTGCTTCCCCACACTGATGATTTATTTGACCAACTTTAGGAAACACGGGTCCATTCTAAGATTGATCTTCGAGATGAGTATCATCATGTGAAATGGGTGAGACCGAAAAATGTTTAGGAGGTTAGAAGTTTCTTGGGTCTGGTAGGGTACTATCGCCAGTTTGTGGAAGGATTTTCTAAATTATTAGGTCCTCTAACACGGCTGATGAGGAAGAATGTGAGGTATGAATGGATTGATGACTGTGAGTAGAATTTTTAGGAATTAAAACAACGCCTCGTCACTGCCCCAGTTCTGACTATTCCATTAGGAGAGGGTGGATTTGTGATTTATAGTGATGCACCACAGAAAGGGCTAAGGTGTGTTTTGATGCAACAAGGAAAAGTTGTGGCTTATGCTTCTCGGCAACTTAAGGAGTATGAGAAGAACTACCCTACGCATGATTGGGAATTGGATGCAATGGTTTTTGTGTTGAAAATTTGGTGGCACTATTTATATGGTGAAAGATGTGAGATATTCACATATCACAAAAGTCTTAAGTACCTTTTCACATAGAAGGAACTAAATATGAGACAGAGGAGATGGCTGGAACTAATAAAAGACTATGATTAACCATCAATTACCACCTAGGGAAAGCTAATATGGTAGCCGATGCCGTGAGCCGGATGTCAGGGAATGCCTCAGTATCAGCAATGGTAACCCAACATCAAATCAAGATGGATCTAGAAAGTCTTGGTGTGGAATTGGTAGGAGGAAGCCATCAAGCATTCCTTACGAGTTTAGTAGTTCAGCCCACTTTACTGGAAAGGATTAAGACTGCTAATATGAATGATGCATAATTAGTAAAGATTGTGGATAAAGTACAGAGCTGGCTAGAGACAGATTTTAATATCTTAGATGATGGAGCTTTAAGGTTTCGTATCAAACTATGTGTACCTGATGATGTTGAAATTAAAATAACTATTCTGGAAGAGGCACACCGTTCCCTTTATACAATGCATCCAAGAAGTACTAAAATGTATAGGGATCTGCGAAAATCCTTTTGGTGGAGTGATATGAAAAGAGAAATTGCTTGGTATGTAGAGTAGTGCTTGACAAGTCAGTAAGTAAAGGTGGAGCATCAGAGACTGGCAAGACCATTGAAACCACTTCACATTCTCGAATGGAAGTGGGAGCATATCACCAAGGACTTCGTCATAGGGTTGCCACTAGCACTGCATGGGCAAAATACCGTGAGGGTAGTAGTTGATCGGCTGACAAAGATTGCCCACTTCCTTCCAATTAGGGTTAACTACTCCATGAACAAAATGACATAATTGTACATCCAGGAGGTAGTTAGACTTCATGGTGTGCCAATATCTATTGTATCAGAATGGGACCCACGGTTCACGTCTCAGTTCTGGAAGAGTTTACAGAGAGCCTTGGGATCCTAGTTGACATTTAGTACAGTTTTCCACCCCCAAATTGTTGGACAGACAGAGAGGACAATCTAGGTACTGAAAGATATGTTACGAGCCTGTGTGCTGGACTTTGGGAGCAGTTGGATCTAGTATCTGACACTGGTGGAGTTTGCTTATAATAATAACTACCATGCCAGTATTGAAATGGCACCGTATGAAGCATTATACGGTCGGAGGTACCGAACTCTACTATACTAGGACGAAGTTGGTGAAAGGCAAATTCTTGGGCTAGAAATTGTATAACAGACTTCTAAGAAAATCTGACTTATTCAGGAAAGAATTAAAACAACTCAGAAGGGTAAGCTAAGCCTTTGGTATATTGGGTCGTTTGAGATACTGGAAAGAATCAGTCTAGTTGCCTACTGGTTAGCGTTACCCCCGGCACCATCTAGGATCCATGATGTGTTCCATGTATCTATGTTGAAAAAGTACATCCCAGATCCTTCCCATGTGATAAGCTACGAGTCCTTGGAGCTCAGAAATACTCTATCTTATGATGAAGTGCCGGTTTGGATCTTAGACCATAAAGAGCAGGAATTACGCATCAAGAAGATTCCGCTGGTAAAAGTGCTTTGGCATAATCATGCAATTGAGGAAGTTTCATGGGAACTAGAGGAGGAAATGCGCCAGAGGTACCCACACTTGTTAGCGAGGCCCCTAGTTAGACAAATAATGTAATATTTCAGGTAAGTATTTGTTTGTATGTAAGCAAGTTTTGTGCAGGTTAAGTAGTTGTGTGCAATTGATTGTAAATCTAAATGTGATTGTGATACCCCATGGATGAAAGACTTAAAAGATTAGATGTTACTACCCATATCAACAAGGTGCACCTTTCTTTTTAGGAGCTTTCCCATAAGAACTCCATAGTTAAGCATGCTTGGCTTGGAGCAATCTTGGGATGGGTGACTACCTGGGAAGTTTTCTCAGGAAGTGTGTGAGTGAGGACAAAACACACTGAAAAGGACACGTGTTGGTTTGTGGGGCCAGTCATTAGTCCGATAAGGTCTACCCCACTGTTGTATGGTCCAGGTGGAGGAGGAGAGACGCAGTGCTCCATGGCAGACCCAGGTTGGGGCGTTACAAATGGTATCAGAGCCAACACCCAGCCGGAAGTGTGAAGAGATTCACATCGCCTAGGTTTGGAAATGTGGGTTCGCAATGAGGACGTTGCGTTCTATAAGTAGGGGAGAATGTGATACCCTATGGATGAAATACTTTAAAGATTAGATGTTACTACCCATATCAACAAGGTGCACCTTTTTTTTTCGGAAGCTTTCCCATAAGAACTCCATAGTTAAGCATGCTTGGCTTGGAGCAATCTTGGGATGGGTGACCACCTGAGAAGTTTTCTCAGGAAGTGTGTGAGTGAGGACAAAACACACTGAAAAGGACACGTGTTGGTTTGTGGGGCTAGTCATTAGTCTGATAAGGTCTACCCCACTGTTGTATGGTCTAGGTGGAGGAGGAGAGACGCAATGCTCCCTGGCAGAACCAGGTTAGGGCATTACAGTGATGATTTTTATGTTAAGTGGTTTTGGGAGAGTTTTAATTTGGTTATTGTAATCTCCCAGAGTCGTTTATGTAACCACTGTATTCCTCCGCTACAAGTGATGGCAATTAATAAAATTTCAGTGAATTTTCCAAAAGTGGTATAAGTGTTAGTAGCAAATTTCGAGGATGAAATTTATATAAGAAGCGGAGGATGTAGAGACCCAGAAAAACGATAATAATAAAAATAATACAGAAAAAGGGGAGATCGGTTTGGTGTAAGACCAAAACGTCAACAGTTTGGTGAGCTTTGAGAAAACCGTCAACGGTTTTGAGTTACCGAGGCTCGGTAAGGATAAAACGGTAAAAATTGGGTTGGTTAAAAACCAAACCTTTGACGGTTTTAGGAAAACCGTCGATGGTTTTGTTTGGGCAACAACTTATATATGAAGGGTTTAAGCTCATTTTTGTAAGAAAATTAAATTCTTCTTCTTCTTCTTCTTCTTCTCTCTCTCTCTCTCTCTCTCTCTCTCTCTCTCTCTCTCTCTCTCTCTCTCTCTCCCTCTTCAATTTCTCTCCAATCTTCAACCAAAATCACAATCAGACATCATTTCTAAGGCCTAGTAATGTTCCTTGTCATTTTAACCGAAACAGATTGGTAGTTTGGGGATTCTAGGCACCACTCCAGGAACCAGGTAAGGGGAATAGATTATGTCAGTCATTTTTAGTAATTTAACCGTTTCAATTATAGTATTAGATTACAAGAATAGTATATATGATTTTTCTGGGTATTTAGGCATAGGGAAATGATAGATTTTGAAATTTATTGTATGTATGTTTTGGGAAAAAAAAAACCTAGTATTTGAATTTGGGTTAACCCTAGGAAAGTTTATACCAATATTTTTAGCAGAATAAAATAGTTTTCCAGGCATATTATTATATAATGAAATATTACTCAAATTTTGTGACATAAGTAATGAAATTATGACAGAGTTATTTCAGAATTTTGATATGATAGATTATACAAAAAATTATGATATGACAGATTTATACATGATTTACTAAATTATAGATTTATTTTCAGAATTTATTATATGATAAAATTTATATAGAATTCATGATATGAAAGAATTATGCATAGTTGTGAAATGACGGCTTTAAGTTAAGTTAAGATATGTTATGCCGATTTTATACCAAGAGAGTTATGATATGATGTGACTGTGAAAACATGATTTACACAGATTTATGAAATAATGAGTATGAAATGAGATCACGTTAACAATTATATTATAAATTGTACTATATGATATCAGAACCCTGATGGACTAATTATGATCAGAGCATGGTACCATAGCTAGCTAGCAAGATAAGATAGTGTAACCCCCTGTGTCCGGTCCAAGAAGTGTTGTGGAGAGCAGGATGGGTTCTGTGACACCCTGATTTTCATACCATTTTTTAATATTTAATAGTCAACAACAACAAACAATTATCTGTCACGTCACAAACTCAGATACCATATCAACAAGACCCGACCCGAGTGGGATACCGGGTAATCAGTTCATTATATATACACATTCCTAACAGTGGAAGTCAATATTTACATACCATTTTGAATACAAATACCAGAGTACTATGTATATGTACATACATATATACATCTCCACAACTACACAAAATACTTTAGTGGATTTCACAAAACACACTCTCCAACTCAAAACACTTACCTTGTCATCAGGGTACTAGCTCCCCTCTATCTCGGAGCTCTATCTACTGGTCTATCTCGATTCCCTGAAAAGTTTAGATATTTGGGTGAGATAACTCTCAATAAGACAAAATAAATTATTTACAGTGTGTTGCAGTATCAGTTTAGTTATATCATAATATACCGATTACCGATATGTGTTTTTAATCATATAGATATAAAATATAAACTTTTATAAGCTTTTATTCCATTTCTCGAATTCATACACATGCAACCCATATTTATCAGCGAAAGTTCCCAAGGATAGGGGAGATTACACGCCCATACATGTAGCGTCCCTTTGCTCTGATATCGTTTGTAACCTTACCCAATTAACTCGGGTGCGGTTACAATTAATACTTATAAGGGCACTCACCTTACTCAGCAAGCCCTCAGGTGGAGAGTTTTACTTCACCCAAATTATTTATGTTATTAAACTCACACTCTTTCCTTTCTTATATTCATACTCTATAAATTTCATAAGCTTTCATTTCTCAAATGCATATTCAATAGTTTTCATTCTCAAGAATGTGTTCTAACTCAATAAATATCCATGTATACGTAAATCCACATATATGTACTTTACATAATACAACAGATCACCTAATTTTAACTCTCAACACATACTTACTTTCCATACTGAGCATTCCTTCTTAACGGCATCAGTAGGAACTTCATAATATGGTTCCCATATTGAACATACCTCCCCAACAGCATCAGTAGGAACATCACCCACACAATTTCCATACTGAGCATACCTCCCCATCGGCATCAGTAAGAACTACACACACATAATTTCCATACTGAGCATACCTCCCCATCGGGATCAGTAGGAACTCATTTTCACAATTCAGTATTCGCATTTTAGTATTCACATTTCAATATTCTCATTTTAGTATATTCATTCATTTCATCACATCAGTAATATTCTCATCATTTTTTGTTTCATTCTCATCCTTTCGGTACACATTCCATTCTCATAATAGTATATATCTCATTTCACGTATTTCAACATTTCTCAATAAAACATATCAATATTTCTTATTTTCTTATTTATCATAGAAAATATTCCTATATATACATGTCATATTCCAACCCTTTCCAGTAAAATACACATTGGTATGTCACAATTCATCATTTTCATTATTTCAAATCTCATATCATCACAATTCAATATATAAAACATAACTGGGTTTTCCCTTATCTTTATTTCTACATGAAACATTTCAATATATATATATATATATATATATATATCATAGTCTCATTATTCTTAATGCAAATCACATAACCCAATTTCAAATACATTTCCAGTATAAATCATATGCCACACAATTTAACTTGATATTCGTATCATAATAATCACAGGCAAAGTATCATATTCTTTTTTCCACATATTTATTAAACTAGTAATTTCCAAAAATAACTGTTATAATTTATTTTCCTTACCTCCATACTGAGAAGCCTGCCTAAAACCCTAAATCCACACCTGCGGCACTTGGATCTCAAAATCCTGAAACCACATTTCCCTCAAATTAATCAATTCAACTCCTAGAATAATAACTATTTTAATATTTCCTAAGCCTACACACTCCCAATAGTTAATTAAACTTTAAAAATAATTAACAGATATAATTTCACTATCCTACCCTACCCTTGGAGTGGTGCCTAGGAAACCCAAATTAAAAATCTGGTCTGATTAAAATGATGAGGATCAGAGTTAGGACCCCATGGTGGTGTCCGATCGTCAATTCGGCTAAAGATTTAAAGAGGAATTGAGGAGAGAGAGAGAGAGAGAGAGAGAGAGAGAGAGAGAGAGAGAGAGAGAGAGAGAGGGTTATCTTACCCCAGAAGTGGTGCCTACATCACTTTTATGACAAATCCACTCTAGTAAAAATGTCGATAATGGAGAATGGAACCTAGAGGTATCTTCTGTTTTTCAATCGGCGCCCGTTTGGCCGAGAAAATCGAGGAGAGAGAGAGAGAGATGGCATCCTTCATCCTTCTTAGGAAATAACTTCATGAAGCATTGAGATGCTTCAGGATTACTTTTATATATATATGTATATATATATATAATTTAATTAAAAATAATTATTATTTAATTAATTTAAATTTTTTTTTTTGGAATCACTACAGGTTCAGACCAAGCTAGGTTTATAGATCAGTTAGTGCAACCACACTTCGTAGATAGAGTGTTGGTGATGGATAGTCGATTGGCCCGTGAAGTGTTGTGGAGAGCAGGATACCCCTTGGGGCGGGCCCGTGAATTGTTGCAAAGAGTAGGGTGGGTCCGAATCAGGCTGGGTGGGCAATCGTACTTACAGATTTGATGTTTGACTTAGTGTGGTAGGTCAGCCATTGCTAAGTCCGGTCTACGGGCTGCACAACTTGATCATGTGAGATTATTACATTACGAGATATATGAATGTCCCAAGGAAAGTTTTATGTATGTATAGATATATCAGATGATTTACATACACAGAGAAATCTATTATGATAAAGTATGTTTGTGTAGAAAAGCATGTATGTTTCCAAATATATATGTATATATGAGAACGAATTTACATGATTTACCAGTTAAAGTTAATTATTTAAAGGTTATAAGTTGTGCTACACCACAACTCATGTTGCCACACACTGACAATAATCTATTCCATCTTACTGAGAGGTGTCTCACTCCTATAATCTTTTAACATTTAAGGAAATCTAGGGAGTCGAACTTAGAGAGCTCCAGGCAGGATTAGTTAGTGGGGTTTGAAGATAGTGCTAGTGAGACACTAGTATGTATATGTATATGGATATGTTTTGTGTTACCTTGGGCTGTAGTATCATTTGGTCTCCAGGGAGACATGTGTATATGTGATATGATGGTTCTAGAACTCTGGTATTGTATTCGGAGTTTATGTAGATGTTTTCGCTGCATGTTTTATTTGAGATATGGACAGGTGTACCCGGTACCCAATGCGAGATTACGGATTACTACTGTATGGTATCAGAGATATGTGTAGATAGGATAGCACTCCGGGCCCATCAGGTTTGGGGCGCTGCAGGAAATTCAGGTTCTTATGGTGGTGGTGGTATCATCCACAACTCATCAGGCAATATTAAGGCTGCTTTCTCTGAAAAATTTGAGTCAGGTACTAATAATGGAGCACCTTCTGAATCATAGCATTTGTCAAAAGCCAGACCATGTATTTTACTCTCATTCTCCTGATCAAGCTAAAATTGTTCAAGGTCCAACCTCGTATCTCTTATGTCAGAAGTAGGTTCAACAATCTCCCCTTCCTCGATCACCATATTCTTTCCAAGTATCTCTTCACCCTGCGCTTTTCCACTTGACTGATGCACAACACAATCCCTGGGATTTCTTTTCCTCCCTTACTACCTTCATCCATCACCAATGTGTTACACTCTCTTTGCCATTCAAGTTGTACCATCTCGCTCTTCCCAATTTCCAGAGAATTGTTGCTAGACCCACCCGCATGTAGTCCCTCGTCAATGAGGACCAGGTGAGGACTACCCTCCTCTAAAGCCTGTTTTCCTTTATCCACAACTAACTTTACCTCCTTTCCAATCTCCTTATCTTCAGACACAATAATAGGATCCACCTCCACATTTTTACTTGCAATATAACACATTACACATAAAGCACATTACACCTTTAAGTCTTCTCTCATATCTTCAACTTCAATGACTTAATCCTATAAAAAATAATTTAGGCACAAAACTATTAATGCCAAATAACTTATTATCATTAAAATCAAGTTAATGAAACCTTAAGGTTAATAGTTTGTATTCAAAACACCATTGAAACTATTGCAAATGTGACCTTTCATCCAAAATCGTCTTTTTCATTATTGTTTCTACCACTGCCCTTTTTAAGATTTGAATACGAGACCTTTAATATAAAATTTAAATACATTACTTTTACATTTTAACATAAGATATCCTATAAGCATGGACTTAAATTTTGAATTTCAAACGAAATTTCAAAAATTTCTATTGTTCTTCTAAAATTTTTTGGAAATCAGGGGGGAAAAAATAAAATTAGAGAGGGAAATTGTTCTCTACCTTTGTTTTGTTTTATCCCACGTGATTTGTTGGCTCTTTTTGTGCAACTCGTTAGTATGCAGTGGAGACTAGAGAGATTTGAGTCAAATCTCAGTTCACTACTTGAGTCATGACGAAGAAAAAAATGATCTTGCAGAGATGGTCTGCAAATGCAAGCCAGCAATTCCATAAATTCATCAAGTGGCTGAAGACCCTACCAGTTACCAATGAAAATATCTACACAATAATGCAAAAAAAATTATATATATTATAAATTAGCTTGTAACATGCATTAGGATACATATCTCAAGGTCCTTGACAAAAGGCTTCTTCTTCTTCCATCTTCCACCTTCAAACTTCAAAAAAAAAAAAAAAAAAACTATAGAGTTCAGATGCCTCTTGCCTCCACCTTTGAACTCCGAAAAGCCCTAGCCTTCAGCTCCCCTCTAGTACTCCGACCCTTCGACCCTCTCCCTCTAGCCTTCGGTTTCACCCTCCACCTCCATCTCCCAAGTGGCAGCAAGTAGGAGCACCTCCTCCCATTGCTGCAATCTCCCTATCACAGAGTTGTGAACACAACATGACCAAGCCGAGAGACTCGAGACGAGTCCACGAGTAGCAACAAAAAAAAAAAGAAGAAAAAAGGCAAAGTTGGTTGCCTGGTTTAATGTTTTAAATTTTAAGTTTTAAGTTACTTATATTCTTTTTTTTTTATTTGCTTAAAATCTCCCATTCTCCCTTCTTCCCAATATATTTACAAGATTGCCCCTCCTTAGATACATTTTCCCTACTAACCTTTCCCATTTACCCTCTTAATCTTAAATTTCTTGTAAATAGTAAATAGTAAGTTTAGTAACTAAATAAAATTATAGTAATTTATTATTTATTAGCTTATTATAGTATAAATTGTTTCATTTATTTGAATAATTTAATTTCCAAAATTTATTATTTAATAGTAATTTTGTAAAATTTTTCTTTAATTTTGTAATTTTAATTTAACAATTTAATATTTATCTTAGTTATTAATTTATCTTGATTTAGCATCAAAATATTTTTCTTTTAAAATTGTAGAATAACATTCAAATAATTTTCTTTTAAAATTTTTAAATAATTTAACACCTAATCATTATAGTCTAGTAATTAAATAAATTTAAGTAATTTACTACTTATTAGCTTATTATAGTTTAGATTATTTCATTTATTTCAATAATTTAATTTTCATAATTTATTAGTAATTTTGTAAATTATCATTAAATTTTGTAAATTTAATTCAATATTTTAATGTTTATGTTATTTATTAATTTTATATTGATAAAACATCTTAAATAATTTTCTTTTAAAATTGTTGACTAATTTAACACTTTTTTATTGATTCATTTAGCGTTATAGGAAAGTAAAATTATTTGCAAAAATATCTAAAGGAAGAAAACAAGATCCAGTATGGGAACATGGGTACCTGATGCCCAACATAAAGAATGAATTTATTTGCAAATAATTTCGCTTAAATTTCTCTAATACCACCTGTAATAACCTGAATATTTCATACAGCGAAAGACCTCCATAAATATTATCAAAGTACTAAACTATCCCAATATGATAATATCAATCTCATTATCACAATAAAGATCTAAATTAATTATTTTAAAAAAACATAAATAAAATAATAAAATTCTATACACGACCTTCTATCCCATCCACCACTACAAAAAATAAGGTTATTAGTGAAGGATCAAAACTGTCACTAATAATCACAAAACCGTCACTAATAGTATTAGTGACGGTTTTACTATTAGTGACGGTTTTGAATTAGTTGTTATACCTACTATTACTAATAACTATTAGTGACGAATTTTAGAAGCGTCACTAATAATAGAGTATTAGTGACGAATTACGATCATCACTAAAACCTTAATACTATCACTATAGATTCTACATTGGCTCGGCTCAATATCGTCAGTAATAGTAGAGTATTGGTGATGAATTTCAAAACCGTAACTAATAGTAGAGTATTAGTTATGAATTTTAAAATTATCACTAATAACATGTTAGCCTTGGTGTATTCCCAAGAGGGGGGTGAATTGGGTATTTAAAATTTCTTCCTAGGTATGTTCAAGTTCGCAGCAGTAATATTCAACCTAGGATCTGTCTATATACTCATAAACCCAAATGCGCAGATAAATAAAATGGACAGAAATTAAATCATGTGCAACATTCATAAAATAACATACACATGTAGAAAATAAATTTTGAAAAAGTAAAGTACACACACAATATGTTATCGGGGTTCGGCCAACAGTGCCTACGTCCCTGCCTCTTGCTCGCAAGCCTGAGGATTTCACTAATGCTCACTTAATGGGTGGAGCGGCAACGGTTACAACCAGGTCAATTAGCGAGGCTGGCCTCAACCTACACCTTACCAGGATGGTGCACTTAGCTTTCCTAACCGGGTCTAAGCCAATCTAGGACTATTCAATAGAGCTAGTCTCCCTCTTCAGGCCCTCACCTGGAATACAACGAATATGAAAATTTTCGTACAAACAAACGCTTCTTACACAATTAGATATGTACCAGTATCAATCAATTAATGCACATCAATAGTATAGGAATTTATAAGCTCAGTGATATAAATGTGTGCAATCAACACTTAGTCTAATGATTATTCTCAAGCAAGCATTAGAGTGTGTAAACTAATTTATCTTTGAAACACAATATAAAATATCTCAATATCAACCTAGGGTTTCAAAAATGCAAGCAAAAATAATCAAACAATCTAAAAAATGTTTGGTCACCTAAGAAAGGGTTCGGTTTACTAAACCGAACGCGATTTCAAAAGACCACGGTTTGGTCGCCCGATCCTGACTTTGGTCTATCGAACTCATGTGTTCGGTAGCCTGAGGCAAATTTGAACGTGAAGTTCGGGCTGCTGAGTTGGTGGGAAAAGTCAAAGTAATGGTTCGGTCGCCCGTTTGACCTACTGTCAAAATGGTTCTGTCACATGCTGATACCAATTTCAAACAACCTTGACTGGTCAGGTTCGGTTCGGCCCAAGGAGTGTTTGTTTGAAGGGGGCGGGATTGCGGTAGTTGGGGGGTTGTGTTTCGGTTGACCTTGAAACCTGCAGGTCCTCACAAATTTGCATTATAAGTCCAGTTTTACTTCAGGAATTCCCCTGATAATATATGTGATTTTAGGGACAATCTTACATGTAAGTGCAAGGACTTGGGGTCATTCTAAGGTTTTAGGCATTTTAACTTAGCCTAAAAAACCTTACGTCGGTCGATTGAAGGGTGATCCCTAAGGAATTTCTAAGGTCTTGAGCTTATCAATTCCTACATGCATGATATGCAGATTATTACAGACCTTAGAATAAATGATTCTTACAAACCCAATTGAATGAAAAAATACAACACATAAAAGCAATAAGGGTCTTCATATTTCTTTGGGTCTCCAAGTGCCATCATATGATATAGTCAATGTAAACATGCACATCAACTCGGAAAACATTAAATACCTGAGTATTTGTCATAATCAAAACAGGGTATGACCCGTAGGGTCAACATAACATACTATTAGTAACGAATTTAAAACTTTCACTAATACTCTACTATTAGTGACGCTTTTAAAATTCGTCACTAATCGTCACTAATACTGTACAATTAGTGACGATTTTGAAATCTTCACTAATATTGACAACAATTATTAGTGACAGTTTAAAAACCATCACTAATAATTTAGAATAAATAATTTTTTTAATCATTAATTCCTGTAAAAATCTATAATTACATTTTCGTATACATAACATTAAACCACAATTATAAAAAAATTCATAAATTATTCAAAATTCTAATTAAAATTAAAATACAAATACGTACATTATACAAATTCAAATTAAAATATAGAAATTCCATCTTTTTAGATAACAAGAAAAATACAAAAAAAAAAAGAAAAAGAAAAATCAAAAGCTGTATCCGGCTGTAGTGCCTGGCATCGTGCTGATGTTGTGCCAGCAGCAAACCCTACAAATCAAGAATTATAAAAAAAAAAAAAAAAAAAATTAGGATACGATTTTTGAACATATATGTATACGTACTATTAAGTATCAATGATCTGATAGCAAAATAATCAGACATAGTTAAAAAAAATGATACAATTTTAAATAGCTAAGTTTTATCAGATTAGAAAAATTTTGCCAACATTTCGTCTATAAATAGGACACTTTCCATAGAGTTATGCTTCAAACCTAGTTGTTTACAATAAACAGTTCACAATAATCCAACCAGTAATGAATTTTATGAGTGCACAAGAGCTTCATATAATCAACATTACATAATGTAATGTGCTCATGCATCTCACAAACAATCTATATCAGAATATAGTTCTATGAAAAAATAGAATGTGATGTTCATAGTTTACATGGCTTCCTTAGGTCTCAAAAACAACTATAATAATCAAATAATGCAAATGAGTCGATGATTGATAGAATTTTCACTTAGCATATGCAAAAGTAAATTTAGAGATGAAGTTCAAAATTCATTTAAACTTTACTCATCCTTTCAAAAAAATTTTAACATTTAGCACACTATAATCATTCTCACAAATATGGTATATATCTTTGATTATTTTTAGGAAAAATTTAACAAATTTTCGATAGCGTGTCGTCTGTAAATAGACCATTTCCTAAACCTGCAAGTCACAAAAGCATACAAATCACAAGACTATTGCATCAAACAGATGCTCAATGTGCTGAAGACAACCTTAGGACTCAAAAATAAAGACAATGATATGCATGAAAGTTCATAGGATTACGTTTTCCAAAATTATAGAAGTTTAGAAAAATTTTGATAGCATTTCGTCTGTAAATAGGACACTTTCCATAGAGATATGCTCCAGACCTAGTTGTTTACAATAAACAGTTCGCAATAATCCAACCAATAATGAATTTATGAGTGCACAAGAACTTCATATTATCAGACAATGAAAAACACACACAACATACAACTAAGGATGCTGCATAGCCTAACTGAGAGGAAGAGTGTCCCTAAACAACTCTCAAACCAAACAGAAAACCAAATTTTAGAGCCAACGAAGGAAAGATAAGGGGAAAATTTAGTTATGTGTTTGGTCAAGTGGATAGGATCCGTACCCTTTAGACTAAAGATGGTTGATTTTATGGTTCACGATGCGTACCTCATAAACATTATGAGGGAATAATCAACACCATCTACTTGAACACGTTATAGGGTAATTAATGAACATGGATAAAAGTTTGATGAAGGCTCAGGGTAGGTTTTTTGCAAAATACGTTAAAGGGGTACATGATTTCATAGAGTCTACGCGTCTTCGTGCAGACAAAGCCAGTAGAATAATACTTATACCCTTTCTTTGCCTGCACTGATTACATTTCAACATGGTTAATAGGAGACTATCTTCGTAGTAGTGGACAGGTAAAAACGAATGCAGATATTATCCATAGGGAAAAACTAGATATGTATCTGGTGATGTTGTGGCTAACCTTGCTAGTGTGCTTGACACCACAAATGAGAATCATTTGTGAGTTAAAGATAAAATAGAACAAGCAACCCATGTCCTTTTAAGTAGAATGCTTTATAAGTCGACTCAAGATCCCCCTAAGGGTTGCATTATTAGTGTCGATTTCAAAAACCATCACTAATATAGTGGATTATTAGGGAGGATTTTATTTAACCATCACTAATAGTGTAAGTATTCGTGACAGTTTTTTAAAACCATCGCTAATAATGCACGTTAACGAAAGAACTATCTGTGTTTGATTGGTTAAGTTTAGACGACGAGTTACGGTCTTTCGTCAGGTGCTTGAGTGCTTGTGAGCTAGTTGGAATAGGTTGTGTAGCGAAGTATCTACCACATCAGGTGGCTATGCAATTCGGAATGGATCAATAATTTCCAGGAAAGGTTGACTTCTTGCCTGTCTAGCAAAGATCATTCCAAGCAAAGGTTTTCATTAGGTACTACAGCTAGTGGAAGAGTCATATGTTGACTCGAGAAAATTGTAATAAAGTATGTATTTATAAAGATGAGTAATCCTAAGACTTCACCATCTGATCAAGCAAGAATGCATAGGGAAGGTTGCGATTCCTTTGCATCGAGGAATCCTAGAAATCGTAGTGAAGAACCTTCCAAGATGAAGGTAGAGACGGTAAGTGAATGGAGCAATGAGAAGGAAGATTTTCCTCTATATACTGAGGGAAAACCCATTGATGCAAGTGAAACTAATGTCAAATCGAAAGTGGCACCAATGGTTCCACTTGAAAAGGGTGAAAGCAGTTGTCATAACCCAGTCGCATGAAGGAGTACTCTAAAACCATCACTATGGTGTAATGACAAGCTGCTTAAGAAGCAATAGCACCGAGAAGCACTGGCCGGTTAAGGAAGAAACCATAATACAAAATATTACTTGCCTCTGAAATCCATCATAGGGCCTTGTTTGAGACTTTGGTCCTTCTTTTGACTTTGATCATCATCTTCTAATTTCACATGATGATGATCCAACGGTGGGTATAAAGCCTATTTTCTCCTACCTTACCATCTCTACCTTCATCTTGGAAGGTCCTTCACTATGATTGCTAGGATTTCTCGATGTAGAGGAATCGCAACATTTCCCTGTGCATTCTTGCTTGATCAGATGGTGAAGTCTTAGACCTACTCATCTTCACAAACACATACTTCACTACAATTTCCTCGAGTCAACATATGACTCTTCCACCAGTTGTAGTGCCTAATGGAAACCCCTACTTGGAATGATCTTTGCAAGATGGGCAAGAAGTCAACCTTGCCCTGAAATTATTGATCCATTCCGAATTGCATAGCCACCCGGTGTGGCAGATACTTCACCACACAACCTATTCCAACTAGCTCACAAGCATCTAAGCACCTAACGAAATACCGTAGCTGGTCATCTAAACTCAACTAATCAAACACAGATTGTTCTTTCGTTAACGTGCATTATTAGCGATGATTTTAAAAAACCATCATGAATACTTATACTATTAGTGACAGTTAAAGAAAATCATCCCTAATAATCCACTATATTAGTGATAGTTTTTAAAACCAACACTAATGATGCAACCCTTGTGAGGATCTTGAGTCGACTTATAAAGCATTCTACTTAAAAGGACATGGGTTGCTTGTTCTATTTTATCTTTAATTCACAAATTATTCTCATTTGTGGTCTCAAGCACACTAGTAAGGTTAGCCACAACATCACCAGATACATATCCGGTTTTGCTCTTTGGATAATATCAACATTCGTTTTTACCTATCCACTACTATGAAGATAGTCTCCTATTAACCATGTTGAAATGTAATCAGCGCAGGCAGAGAAAGGGTATAAGTATTATTCTATTGGCTTTGTCTGCACGAAGACGTGCAGGATCTATGAAATCATGTACCCCCTTTGACGTATTCTACAAAAAACCTACCCTGAGACTTCATCCAACTCTTATCCATGTTCCTTAATTACCCTATAACATGTTCAAGTAGATGGTGTTGATTATTCCCTCATAATGTTTATGAGGCATGCATCGTGAATCCTAAAATCAACCATCTTCAGTCTAAAGGGTGCGGATCCTATCCCATATAGGAATGTTGCATTTACATTGCAGACAATCGCTCAAATTCCTCTGTCATAACCATTCTAAATTTTGGTAGCATCTTTCTATGACTCTCCAAGTACATGAGATGGGGGAAGTGTCATGTCGTTAGTTTTCCATCACTAACAAATTGCCATGACACCCCACTACAAAGTTATTGATTTTCAAGGCACACAAAGTTTATATCTTGAAGTTTGACCTTTCATGTTATTTAATTGGTTCATGTACATCTTATTCTACTGGCTTTGTCTACACGAGTACACACAAACTCTATTTTTAACATGTACCCCTTGCACGTATTCATCCAAAAACCTATCCCGCGACTTCACAATTTCTCCATCCATCAAGCATGCAGATGCTTTGAACTCAACCAGCAAGCAATATCCTAGTTATGTAGGAAATTTATAGAAAGCATAAGGATGAAACTCAATTATTCATTTATTCACTCATCCTTTCAAAATATACAGGACATTGTAATCATTTTAGCACACATTTTAATGACTGTAGTCATGTATGGGATTTCTAATGACATTTTGGCAGCATGCCGTCTGTAAATAGAACATTTCCCAAATCTGCAAATCACAAAAACAATAAAAATACGATTCATTTGAATCCCTAAGATAGTTAAATTTAGGCTAGCTCGCTAAGGATGGAGCTCAGCTCCCCTGTGTGGTCTTATGTATTCAATTCAAACATGCAAGCAACTACCACCATGCAGTTCATAAGATTCTACATCAGCCATGCATATGGCGTTCAGTTCAAGCATGCAATTCAGTATAGCTCAATAATAGTTTATATCAAAATATAAATCATCTATCAAATAAATTCAAGCATTCGGTACATTATGGATAATAAGTGTAGTGATGATCTCAAAAAAGCATATAAGCATAAATAAGATGAGATTGTGCGTGCATTTAAGTTATAGATCTATGAAATTACAAAGGGAGATACTCCCACGCAAATAGCAGTTGGCTTGCAGAATGAACACATATCACAAATGCAAAATAATAGCTAGTACTTTATAAAGCATCAACCATGTCCTCGGCCTTTGGATTATCTAACCATATTAAGCTACTGTTTTTTTTTTTTTTTTTTTTTGGGGACAAAGATTTCAATTTTAAAATTAGAATAAGATAGACTTGGACAATGCTAACATTGTCCTTCAATCACAAATCAAATTACCAATACAATGCTCAACATAATAATGGTGTCGTGGGAATGAATTATCTAGTAATAACAATCAATTAATCAACATTTTTCTCCATCAAAACTTGAAAATTCAAATCTTGAATTTAAATTTGTATAGATTTGGAGAAAACACAAGTATAAAATTATCTTGAATTTCATCCGAATCTATGAAAATCCAAATTCAAGATTCCAAGTCCAAGCTTTCAAATAGAGAAATTATAGCATATTAGAAGAATGTGGGAAGAAATGCAAAGGCTAAACCAACAAGGTAGGCAAGCTGAGAATCAGCAATGCTTGAAGCGCCACTTGGACTGTTCTCTGATGAAGGGGTGGTTGTTGATCCTACAAGGGAATGGACTACCTGTGTTTTTCAGAAATAAAGAATTTTTAGATAATAATAAACAAAGTTTTACGGCAAGAAAACACCTATGTACAACTGCCAAAAATTTGAATCCGATCATAAGGACAGTGGTTCATCTTCCCATCCCAAAAATGCGAGGACAAAGATTGTGATGGTGATGGTGAGGGGCTGCGACGGCGACGGGCAAGGGGCTCTCCGAACAAAGATAGGCGAGTGGCTGCGACGGTCTACAAATGGCGACAGGCAAGGGGCTATGACGAACGGCTACGGGGAGGGGCTGGGGCTGCAACGGAGAGAGGAGTATAAAGAGAGGAGGAGAGAAACAAATCAAGGAAAGAAGAAGGGAAAGAAGGAGGATCGGGAAAAAGATAAGGAAAGGAGGGAAATAAAGGAGATTGGGGGAAACCCAAGTGGCGCGAGTAAATATATTTATGGGTATTAGTGATGAATCTAAACCGTCACTACTACCTAATTATTAGTGACGAATCTCCCCATTCGTCACTAATAGTGTTAACTAAATTATTTTTACATTTTTTTAAAAATAAGAACACTATTAGTGACGAATCTAAACCATTACTAATACCCTATTATTAGTGACGAATGTCTTTATTCTTCACTAATAGTGTTAACTAAATTATTTTTACATTTTTTTTTTAATAAAAACACTGTTAGTGACAAATATAAATCGTCACTAATATCATATTATTAGTAATGAATCTCTTCATTCGTCACTAATAGTGTTAAACACTATTAGTGACGAATCTAAACCCTCACTAATACAATATTATTAGTAACGAATCTCCCCATTCATCACTAAAAGTGTTAACTAAATTACTTTTACATTTTTTTTTAATAAAAACACTATTAGTGACGAATCTAAACCGTCACTAATACCCTATTATTAGTCACGAATCTGCCCATTCGTTATTAATAGTATTAACTAAATTATTTTAATATTTTTTTTTATAAAACACTATTAGTGACGAATTTAAACTGTCACTAATGCCCTATTATTAGTGACGAATCTCCCCACTACGAGTGTTAACTAAATTATTTTTATTTATTAATAAATACTATTAGTGACGCTTATGTAATCATCACTAATAACTGAATTTTAGTGACGGATTGAATTCGTCACGAATAACCCTTAATCGTCGCTAATATTTTCTTGGAATAATTTTCGCGCAAAAAATGGTTTCTCGCGATAGTTTGAGCAAGAAAATCAGTTTTTGGTGACGAAAGTATTAGTGACGGTTTTAAAACCGTCACTAATAGCATTTTATTAGTGACGGTTGCTGAAATCATCACTAATAGTGTTTTATTAGTGACGATTGCTGAAACCGTCACCAATACCCACTTTTAGTGACGAAATTGAGTTCGTCATTAATAATTTCGTCACTAAAAATTAATTTTTTTTTGTTGTGCACGCTTCACTGTGCTACTCTAATCACTGTTATACTTCACATAACATTTGAAAAATATTGAATAATCATGGGGTGAGACACCTCTCTGTAAAATGGAATAGATTATTATCAATGTGTGGCAACACGTGTAACATCCCAAAAATTCTTACTATATTTATTTATTTATTTATTTTATATAGATTACTCCAATACCTGTATGTAATGGGCATCCCTGAGCAGCGGAAAAACAAATCATACAACCATTCACATATATATATATCATAGAATACCAGAATCCAGTATATCAACCATAGATATACAAAAATAACCCCTCTAACATCATCTACACAAAAATATACACAACTCTATCAAAAACTCACCCTATGACCAGGGTAATCAAAATACTCTCTATTTGCTAGCCTGATCTGCTCGCCTAACTGGCTCACCTGAAAAATGTTAAAGTAATGGGGTGAGTCAACGCTCAGTAAGTGGAAATATGCTATTACTAGTGTGTGGCAACTAAGTTAAGAGCACTTTTTAAATAAGACCTGAATTGTAATGAAATAAATAATCGGCAAAACATATCTTTTTTTTCTCAATTTAAAACATAACTATATCATCTGTATTTTCTACTTTTCATATTGCTAATATCATACTATACTCATCATATACTATAAAACTGTATACATATACATAACTGTGCTTATCCCTGGGACTCTGTATGCCATGATTTGACCCCTTATGACAGGGTTGTGCAACCCGTAGGTGAAACTTCATCTGGTCAGCCCTCCAGATAAGTCAATATACTCTACGCTACCTCAGCCCGACAAAACTACATCCACTCCTAGGCTCGGGACTAGCTACTACCTTGTCAAAATGGCCCTTTCCACCCAGTGAATTGGGGAGCTGCATCCTCTCCGAGCACGGCTGACGGTACCCACACACTATCTGAGATATGTGGTTGCACTCTATCTGTATATAGCAACGGTACCGGGCTCTGTATTTTATATCTGTATTGTATCTGTCTGTAATCTTTCCACAGAGATCTGATACTATATACATATATACATATATACTCTTTTACTGTTTTCATCATATTTCCAAAATTACCATAACGCTATTTTTTGTACTGTAACTACTGTAATCTCTATATACTATATCTGTAGCATCTTGATGCTACCTCTATATATCTGTCTGTATACTCTGTCTATATACTCTGTCTGTATACTCTATATGTTATGGTAATAGGAAACATGACATGCTATAACTCTGTATATGCTGTTCTGTACAAAACTATAATATATATACTGATCTGAGTATAACTGTATAAATGTATATGTATATATATATATATATATCTATTTCATGAAACTATTCGTATAAAGGTTATATATGCATGTAAATTTCTTTGTATAATCTCTGTGAATATATATCTATATCTGTATATTCTGTATAACTCCATATATTGGGAAAAACTATATAAATTGTATATAATGTCTATATCAGTGTATTCAGTATAGTATGATACATTATAAAAGCAATATAAATTTCTTCATCTCATGAAAATCTACTCAGGCCACACAAGCATTTATACTCATATTCTGTAAATACTATATAATAAACTGATCTAAATATGTGTCTATGAAATCTCTGATAGCATTATGAAAACTCCTAACATAGCATATTTCCCTTACCTTAATTTTGGAAAGCTCCCTATAAAACTCTAACTCTATACCCGCAGGGTTCCAAGCTCAACCTCCTGAAAACAAAATCCCCCAGAACAAAATATTAGTATTTTCTTGCCTATAACATTTCTTATAACTGAGGGAAAAGCAAATACTAAATAGAATGTCTTATCCTGAGATTGGGATGAAATCCAACCCAACTTTTCCAACGATCAGCTCTGGAAGACTTGCAAAGAACTTCGCCAGGAGCGTCGTGGTAGCCTCAGATCTTCGATCCGGTGAGGAACATGCTTGGAAACGAAGAGAGAAGTGAGAGAGAGACGTAGAGAGAGAGAGAGGGGAATCCTAAAATTAGATAAAAATCCGAGTTTTTCACTATTTATAGGGCCAGATTCGTCGACGAATCCTTTAATAATTTCGTCGACGAACCTTACCTCATTATCGACAAAATTCATACTGCCCAAAACCCTCTCCGTATTTTCTTATCGACGAAGTCCCTTATGCGTTCGTTGACGAATCCCCTATATTTGTCAATGAACCCTATGCAAAAATTCTCAGGTTGTTACACCATGAGTTTTTAATATATCATAAACATATCCTTTATGCAATTAACTTTTTATTGATAAATCAAGTAAAGCTAAACTCACACATATATATCTGAGGAAACATAATTTTCTCAAAACATACTTTGGTTTAATAATTTCTCTGTGTACGTAAATCATCATATATATATATATATATATATATATATATATATATACATACATACATACACGAAAACTTTCCCTCAGACATTCATAGATCTCGTCATATAATAACCCCACATGACCGGATTGTGTGACCCAAAGGCGGGGCTTAGCATTGACTAACCTATCAAGTTAAGTCAAACTTTACCAAGTCTGTAGTACAATTTGCCTACCCAACTGGTCCGGACTCCAGGGGGTAACTCTACTCTTCACAGGACAAATCGACTTCCATTACCAACACTCACTGAGTAGTGTGGTTGCACTAACATATCATACTAGCAACGGTATGTGTTCTCAATCTGAACTAGTCCATCAGGGTTCTACTATCATATAATACATTTCATAAAGTCAAACTATATTATTATCACATTTTCATAAATTTGTATAAAATCTGATGTAATCACAATTTTGTATAAAATCTGTCATTTCATAACTCTTTATAAAACCATTATTTCATAACTTGGCACACATCCATCTATAATCGGCACCCAATCATTTGTAATCTGCACATAGCCATCTGTACTCGACACACAACCATCTATAATCGGCACACAACCATCTGTACTCGGCACATAATCATCTATAATCAGCACACAGCCATCTGTAATCATATCATAATTCCATAATTTTTACAACTTTTTTTAAAATCAGTATATACTCATGCCACACAATTTGATTTAATATTTTATAATATAATAATCATTAAAATCCCAACATGCTTATTTATGCTTTAAATAAATTAAACTCATGCCATGCAATTTATATAATAATTAAAATTTCATAAATTATTTGAAAAATTCTTATAAATATATAATTGATAAATTCTAAAAAAAACACGGGTGTGATCCACTTCCCATATTTAAATTTAATTTCTAACATATTTAAAAACAAAAATATGATCAAATGCCCGCAGCTTAATCTAATTCCAAAATATCCCCAAATCTAGGCATATATTTAAATCACATAAATATAATTAGGTTCATATATTCAGATTTAATCGGAAATATTTTAAAATATATCTAACATAATCTATTCTCCTTACCTTAACCCTGAAGTGGTGCCTACGACGTCTCAACAATGATTCCACTCCGATTAACGCGTTCAGGAGCGAAGTTGAGACCCGGATATGGTGTTCGTTTTTCGATTTGATTACAGACGGAGAAAAATCTTAGAAAGAATGAAAGAGAGCTTGAGAGGAGAGAGAGAGAGAGAGAGAGCTACACCTGGGGGGTTAAATTAAACCTCATGATGCTTCTATAAGCATCGTGAGGATATATATATGTGTGTGTGTGTGTGTGTGTGTATATATATATATAATATTATAATATTATTATATTATATTAATATATTATTATATAATATTATATTATTCAATTAACAATTAATAATTAATTAATTAACTTTTTATTTTAATTTTTTTACTTTTTTATTATTTTTATTATTTATTTTTTTAAGATCACACTTACACAGATATTATTTTTGGGGTCATTACATTCCCCCCTCCTCATAAAAATTTCGTCTTCGAAATTTTCTAAACATAACTCTGGCTTAGCAAACAGTCTCATTTATATAAATTTACTTAATAAACAGTAAAATGATTTCCTCATTTCCTAGGTCATGTTTTTGTATAAAAAAAATATAACAACCTCCTCATTTCCTGCCAATACTATTTTGCAATATACAGTATAGATAATATAACGACCTCCTCATTTCCTGCCAACGTTATATTGCAACCCTTTTCAACACTTCCAGAAAATTAGTATATTATCATAATTTTCACAATCTCTGCATTATTTACATTATCTCGAGTACCCAATATAAAAATCATACTCAGTATATAACCACATCTTTGAATACAATCATAATTCAATTTAAAAATCAAAACTCTGTATGTATATTCATAACTTAGTATAAAATCACAATTTCACTATAATATCATACAAGATATTCCAATTGATTTAATTATGCAATTATAACAAATTATTCTCATTTCTAGTTCCCTAAAGATCTAACACTGACATAATCTTTCTCTCTCAACAGATAATATGTAACGACCTGAAAAATAATGGTATTTAAATAATAAAGAGAGAGGGAAATGGAATCAGTAACAGAAGGAGGCAACCGACTTCGTTGATGAACGCTTTGCGTTTGTTGATGACATTGCATTTTGGAGGTGATAATTCCAAGAAATTTCCCCAGGCCTCATCGACAAACACAGGGGTTTCATCGACGAGGGTTCTTCAGGACCTCGTCGACGAGGTCCCGTCTTCGTCGACGAGAATATACCGAGAGAGGTTTTTGGGACAGACTGAAATTCGTCGATGAAGGAGGAAGTTCGTCGAAGAAATTATTGAAGGACTCTTCGACAAGGTGATGTGGCTCGTTGACGAATCTTGTAGTATAAATAGTGCTTAAACTCAGTTTTACGCAAAATTTCAGTGTCGTTCTCTTCTCTCTCCTACGGCCTCTCCCTCTTCTCTCTTCGATTTCGGCCCCGTCAGTCCCCGGATCGATGATCTGAGGCCACCACGACGCTCTTGGCGAAGTTCTCTCCAAGTCTACTAGAGCAGATCGTCGGTGGAACGAAGTTGAAATTCATTCCAAATCCAGGGTAAAGTCTTTTATTCGGAATTTGAGTTCCCAGTAGTTGTAAGAAATGTAATAGACGTAGAAATAGTAATGTTTTGTTCTGGAATTTATGGTTTTCAGGGTACTGAGTGGAGAATCCTGCGGGTGTTGGACTAGTTATAGTAGGGGATTTTAGCAGGAAACAGGTAAGGGAAATATGCTATGTTAGGTTATTTGAATATGTTTTCAGTATAAAATTATAAATGTTCCACCAAAGTATTGTTTACAGTAGAGATTTATACAGTTTATCAAATATGATTAATATGTTTTAAAATTACTATGTGGCTTGAGAATATAGATATAGTATAGAAACATGCTCTACAGTATTTTTCAGAGATGTGTTTTACAGAATATATAGACAGTAAATATATTTTACAGCAATTACAGAAATACCATGATTATACAGTTTTATAGTACCATGACATACAAATTTACAATTAATTACAGAAACACGGTTGATATAGATACAGTTTGCTACAGCGTCATGGTTTATACAATTATTACAGAATCATGGTAAAATAGATAGTTGTATATAGAAATGTATTGTATAGTATCAGACCCTGTTGGACCATACAGTTTACAAAGCACGGTACTGTAACTACATACAGTTTATAGAGTGCAACCACCTATTCAGACAATATGTGGTATAAAGGTCGATCGCATAGAGCCCACGAGTGGACATGCTCCCCATTATATATGGGTTGAGGAGGGCTGATCAGACTATGGAGTATAGTGATTTATTCCTAGTTGGCCAGCCAAAGTAAATCCTGCCTACGGACCGCACAACCCTGTCATGAGGGGTTAAATCATGACACACAGTTATCCACAGGAAAGTTTACAGTTATTACTATGTTTATACAAGTTTACAGAAACGGAATATATATATATATATATATATATATATATATATATTAGCACTATTTTGAGTAGAAACCTAAAGTATAGAAATGTTAAGCAACATGTAAAAGATGAAGATTTATATTACTGGTGTTGTACTTTACAGATTCAGTGATACATAACTATATAGTAATAGATTTTCACAGTATTGTAACTCATTTGCCACACACTAATAATAGCATATTTCATCTTACTGAGCGTTGGTTCATCCCTATTACTTTAACATTTTTCAGGTGATCCAAGTAGGCGAGCAGATCAGGCTCGAAAATAGAGGGGCCTCGATATTGCCTTGACAGTAGTGTGAGTATTTTTGGGAGTATTTTTGTATAGCCCCAACCAGTCGAGGGTATTTTGGAAAATAGACATATATGTATATTTTGAGAAACACTTTAGCACTCTGGTATTGTATATAACTATGTATGGTTATGTTTATTTGATTTATGCTTCTTTCTGCTTAGGTTGATGATTGGATTTAACCCAGTATGGTATCAGAGCATTTTAAATGTTATAGTATATATAAAAAAAATCCCAAGTTAAATGGCAAGTCGTTACATAATATATTCTGGATCTTCCTTTAAAACAAAAATGGTACCTACAAAGTTTAGTAACCAAATTGCAATACAGTTAGGATCCCTACTAACCACTCCCTTATTATCTTCTAGCTCCAAAATAAAATTCTTTCTGAATAAAGAGGTATTTAAGGCTTTAAGTGTCATGATCCATAGGCAACCACCTTTTCCTTTTTCATTAATACACATCCCAATCCATTCAAGGAGCGTCTTTAATTACAACATAATGATCTTCATTAATTGGAAGAGTTACTGTTGGAACTATTGTTAATTGATGTTTTAATTATTGAAACTCTCACTCACATTCTTCACCCCATACACAAAATTTCTTTACTTTCTTTGCCAACTCAATTAGTGGCACAAATATTCTAGAAAAATTCCGCACAAACTTGCAATAATATCCTACCAAACCCAGGAAGCTATGAATTTAAGCCATATTTTTAGAGGTTTCCTAACTCAATACAACGTTAACATTAGAAGAATCAATAGATAACCATTATTTGATTATGACATGACCCAAAAATTTCGCACTAGTTGTCCAGAACTCACATTTCCTGTTTAGCATATGATGCTCCCATAATGTTTATAAAGTTAATCACCAATGTTGTTCATGCTCTTCTTAAATCTTTAAATATATCAAAATCATCTATAAAAACTATACTAAATTGATCTCAATATGATTAAATAGCTTGATTCATCATATCCATAAAAATGCAAGGTTCATTGGTAACCCCAAATGGTATCATACTATGTACTAAATTCTGTCTTTGAGATGTTTCATTCCCAAATCTCAATTGGTGATAATTTGATTATAAGCCAATCTTCATAAATTTTGGGATTTTTCCAATTGATCAAATAGTCCACCAATTCTTGGAAGTTGATACCAATTCTTAATGTAACCTGATTCAACTTCCAATAATCAATGCATAGCCTCAAGGACCCACTATGTTTCTTAGCAAATAACACAGGTGCAACCCATGGTGATACACTAGATCAAATAAATTCCTTTGACTCAACTACATAAATTTCTATAATTTGGCTTCTTGAAGTGCTTTTTTGAAAATATTTTCCATTGAAAACTATTTTAAAGTCAGTCCTAACTCATAGCCTCAACCCTCAACATCTCTTACCCATTGCACAGATTCCCACCAATGGTTAGCCTCACCTTTAACAGAGAACTTACAATGATGACTTTATACTCATCAAGCACCATATCTACTAGGATATCTCGAACTGGGATGTGTAATGATTTGCCTATCAGATCAAATGTATAAAAGGTACTTCATGTAAGAACCCTACTCAAGAATTTTGGATTAAATAAATGAGAAAAGGGAGGGGAATTTAAAAGGTGAAAACAACAGGGCTTGTCGACGAGGCTCCTTCTCTCTTCGACAAAGTCCCTTCTACAACTCAACGATGAAATTCAGAGGTTTGTCGACGAGTGAATACCAAGAGATTTTTAGGAATTTTGAAATCTTAGGCTCATCGACGAGGCCACGTCATAGTCAACGAAGGACCTTCTTCTGCTCGTCAACGAGCGCTCCACTTTGTCGACGAGGCTGGCTGGGTCAAAGGTCTATAAGTTGAACTTTCAATTGCTTAATGGTTAAGAAACATAAAAATCCTCTCTCTCTCTCCCTCTCTCTCTCTCTCTCACTAAGGTTTTAGGCCATCTGTTACTTGAATCAATGATCTGACATTACCATGTGGATTAAGAGGAGAATCTCTACGTTATTAGCGGATTAGATCTTCATTTCGAGGATTTTTGGATTTTGTTCCAAAATTGAGGTAAGGGCCTGATTTCATTTTCAGTTCGGTAGATCTGTAGTGGTTGAGATTATATTGAAGTGTTGTTCTTTGGTTTTTAGGTTTTGGGAATCTCATGTCGTTGTTTTGGACCAATTAAATTCGTATTTTGATTTTTGAGATAAGGTAAGGGGTTTCTGTTTATAACAGTTATTTTTTAATCTAAATCGGTAAAACTGTGGTTTATGATTATACGAATGTTTTGGCTACTTATTTGGAAAATCTATCGGGTGAAATTATGGGATTTTTGGGTTTACAGTTTTTGGGAAAATTGAGGGTTTCGGCTATCATTTTAGTTCTGTTGAAAAATTTTATATATGATTAAATTGTAATATAGAGATAACCGTACCTTTGATTATTTAAACTGCATTTTCGGAGTATCTGATATGAGATTATTTGTTTACCCGAATAAGTGTGGAATGAGCTGATGTATTGAATGATGTGTTTTGTGAAAAAGTGTGTTGGTTAACTACCATAGGTTGTGAGTTATTGAAATGAGATATAGGAACGAGAGTTCCAAAATGTTCCAGGTTTTGTGAAAATGTCAAGTCGGAATAAAATCAAAGGCCTAGGACAATCGAAGTGTGCCGATTAACTACCGAAGATTGAGATATGAGGCATGCCGGAATAATACCATAGGCAGCCTAGTCGGTTAACTACTGTAGGCTCAGATATCCGGTGTGAAGCCGAGGGTGTGAAATACCACCTATGATTTCAGTTGGTCACTAAAGGTTGTGAGTTTCACCATATTTGCACCAGTTGAACACTGTGGGGCTTATGCTACACTAGGTTACCAAGGACGCTGTGTCGTGCGGCCGACTTAGGCCGAAGAGTGTGACAACACTAGACCGACGTTTTTTTGTGAGATATACTGGAATTGTGTTGTGAAAATACTGGAATTGTAAAATGTTTATGTTTTACTGTTGAAATAACACTCATGTATCCACACACTGATATAACCTGTTTCTCCTTACTGAGAGGTGTCTCACTCCTATCATACAAATTTTTTTCAGGTCCTTCGAGTAGCCAACACTAGCGTCCTAGCATTTTAGGAGCGTGGTTGTTGGTTAGCATTGTCTAAGTATATTGTGTGAGTACTGATCTTTGGCCAGGTTGTCATTTTAGGTTATATAGGTGCCCGGGGGTATGTGTTGTATTATGGGACTAGTTCCTAGTTTTGTATAGACTCTGGTATGGCATTATGATGTAATAGATTGAATTATTCTACTGCGTATATTGTGTATGTGATTGTGGATAGGGTATACGTGAACCCTACGGGGTCAGACCCTTATATTGTGTAGTATCATGGATGGTTGTATGATACAGAGACATGTTAGGTTACTAAATCACACCCTGAGGCCCATTTTCAGGTTCAAGACGTGACAACTTGGTATCAGAGCTAACCAGGTTGTTAGGTCTTGTAGACTTGGTTAAGCTTGATTAGGTGAACATACCATAGTATAGAAATGTAGGGAATGGGTAGAGTAGGTTGAGGGTTGTCTTGTAGCTAGACATGGATTCATTGACGGTGTTCTATGTTTTTCCTCGAATGACGATTTCAATAAAACCATGACAAACCATTGATGGTTTCGTGTTTGTGCAGTAGGGCAGACCTGGACCTGAGAGTCTAGAAGTTAACATGATTATCCTGCAATCGTTATGTTAATTGTGCTATGATATAAGAATGCTAATCTATTCCTATACTATTTTCAGAATGGAGCCCAAGGATAGCAACTGGGATAGTAGTTCGGAGGGGACTGCGAGTGAAGGGTCTCATTTCGTGCCTTGGGTATTGACCAGGTAGATTATGTGGGAGATCGGGCGAAGTGTTAGGGGACGGGAGCATCCACCTATGACCGCGGGTTGCACTGTTGAGAAGTTCACCCGTATGCATCCTCCGGTGTTTACTAAAGGGTCCAACCCGATTGTGGCGAAGAACTGGGTGCAAAAGATAGAAAAGATACTGATAGTTCTGCACTACACCAATAAGCAGGAAGTTCTCTATGCTACGTTTTAGCTGGCGAGGGAAGCTGAGAGATGGTGAATGGCTGTGAGTCTGCTTGAGGAGCAGAGAGCCAATTCATTTGGGATGACGTGAGGCCGTTTTAAGGAGGTATTCTTTGAGAGATACTTCTCGGATTTCGTTCATGACGCAAAAGCAGACGAGTTCTCAAGTCTAACTCAGGGAATCCTAACAGTGCAGAGTTATGCAGCTAGATACATTGAGTTATCTCTCTTTGCGTTGTGTATGATCTCGAACGAGTACAAAAAGACTCAGAGATTTAAGAAGGGCATGAGGAAAGATATCCATAGGCTGGTGGGGATGCTGTAAATTCGGGAGTTTTCTATTTTGGTGGATAAAGTCGTCGTGGTTGAGGCTGGACTCTCGAAGGATAAGGTGGTACAAGATCAGAAGAAGAGGTCGGTGCCTTCTAGTTCTTAGACTAGTTCTCGTCAGGGATGGTGGAAGAAGAGGAACTACAGTTTGGGTAATCCCTAGGGTACGAAACCGTGGGGTCCATAGAATAACCGATCTCATGAGCGTCGTACTAGGTGCCACAAGTGGCATGATGGTGAATGTCAGCCGTTTGTGGGTAACTATTACAACTGTGGCAAATCGGGCCACAAAGCTCGAGATTGTCGTACGTAGATGACTGGTACACCTACACTGAGTTAGAACTAAGGAAATAATCAAGTACCTCAGGGAAACTTTTAGGGAAACACAACTCAGGCAAGAGTGTACTCGCTTACTCCAGCCAATGTAGAGCATGTTGGCAACGTGGTGATAGGTACCATGTTACTACCTTCAAATAAAGTTGTTGTCTTATTCGATTCGGGAGCAACCCACTCCTTTATATCTATGAATTTTGTGAAACTATGTGGGGTTGAAACCCAAGTGATGGATGAATGGTTGTATGTGGCTGCACCGTCTGGGAGTGTAGTGATCTGCAGGAAGATGTTAGGGAACTGTCCAGTGATAATTCAGGGAAGGCCGCTACCGGTGAACCTGGTAGTGTACGATATGATTGGTTTTGATGTTATACTGGGGATAGATTGGTTATCCTCCAGTTTTGTTGTGATTGATTGTCGTAGGAAAGTGGTGGTGTTTAAACCTCCTAGGGAATAGGAGTATGAGTTCACAAGATCGTGTGTGCACTCTATGCCACCGATTCTGTCGACAATACAGGTAAGAAGGTTACTCTTGGATGGGTGTCAGGGGTACCTAGCTTGTGTGAAGGAACCACCTTGGGATGATTTGAAACTTGAAGATATCCAAGTGGTTAATGAACTTCTGGATTTATTCCCAGACGACTTACCCAGGCTACCTCTTGATCGTGAGGTGGAGTTCGCTATTGAATTGCTTCCAGGAAAGACACCGATTTCTAAAGCTCTATACTAGATGACTCCAGCGTAACTTAAAGAGTTGAAGGAGCAGTTGCAGGAACTACTGGATAAGGGCTTTGTTAAACCTAGTGCTTCGCCCTGGGGAGCACCAGTATTGTTCGTGAAGAAGAAGGATGGGTCAATGAGAATGTGCATTGATAACTGTGAGATCAACAAGGTAACAGTGAAGAATCGATACTCGTTGCCTCGTATAGATGATCTGTTTGACAGCTGTAGGGAACGCGAGTCTTTTCGAAGATCGATCTACGGTCAGGGTATCATCAGGTGAAAGTTAGGACTGAGGATGTTGAGAAGACTACTTTCTGAACCATATATGGTCACTACAAGTTTTTGGTCATGCCATTTGAGTTAACTAACGCTCCAGTGGTATTTATGGACCTGATGAATAGGGTTTTCCATGAATAGCTAGACCAGTTCGTAGTGGTATTCATTAATGATATTCTGGTATATTCTAGGATTCCGGAAGAGCATGAAAACCATTTGAGGTTAGTACTTCAAGCATTGCAGGAAAGGAAATTGTATGCTAAGCTGAATAAATGCGAATTCTGGTTAAACCAGGTTGCATTCCTAGGCCATATCATGTCAGGAGGTGGTATCTCAGTTGATCTAGGTAAGATTGAAGTGGTGATTGACTAGGTGAAATCGAAGAGCGTGCAGGAAGTTTGGAGTTTCCTAGGATTGCCTGGGTACTACCGGTGGTTCGTGTAGGGATTATCTAGATTGTCCAGCCTTTTGATACAGTTAATGAGGAAGGATGTGAGATTTGATTGGACCAACGATTGCGAGCAGAGTTTCCAGGAGTTGAAACACCGAATGGTCACTGCTCCAGTTTTAATTATCCCATCTAGGAACAGTGGTTTTGTGATTTACGACGATGCATCTCCGAAGGGTTTGGGATGTGTGTTGATGCAACAGGGGAAAGTAATTGCTTATGCTTCTTGGCAACTCAAAAAGTACGAGAAGAATTACCCTGCGCATGATCTGGAGTTGGCGGCAGTGGTGTATGCGCTAAAGATCTGGAGACACTACTTGTATAGTGAACGGTGTGAGATCTTCACAGACCACAAGAGCCTCAAATACTTTTTCACACAGAACGAGTTGAACATGAAGTAGAGGAGGTGGCTGGAGCTGATCAAGGACTACAATTGCATCATTAGCTATCATACGGGGAAAGCTAATGTGGTAGCTGATGCGTTGAGTCGGAAGTCAGAGCACACATCAGTATCTGTAGTAGTAGTTCAACATCATATCAGATGGGATCTGGAGAGTCTTGGCGTGGAATTGCTGGATGAAAATCATCAAGCTTTCATAGCTAGTTTGGTGATCAATCCAACATTATTAGAGAGGATTAAAGCCACGCAGGTTAATGATGAAGAGTTAGTCAAAGTTGTAGAGAAGGTGCAGCAAGGGCTAGCTACAGATTTTAACATCTTTGAGGGAGGTGTATTGAGGTTTGGAGCTAGACTATGTGTTCCAAATGACAAGGGGATAAGGAGGACGATTCTAGGGGAGGCACATCGTTCTTTGTACACAGTACATCCGAGTAGCACGAAGATGTATTGGGATTTGTGCAAATCTTTCTGGTGGAGTGGCATGAAAAAGGAGATTGCTCGATTTGTGGAGCAATGTCTGACGTATCAACAAGCAAGGGCTAAGCACTAGAGGCTGGCAAGGCCGTTGCAGCCATTGAGTATCCCGGAGTGGAAATGGGAGCATATCTCCTTAGACTTTGTCACCAAGTTACCACCAGCAGTTCACGGGTAGAATGCAATTTGGGTGATCATGGACAGGTTGACCAAATCTACTCACTTTGTACAAATGAAGGTTAGCTACTCTTTGAGTAGGCTAACAGACCTATACATGCAGGAGATAGTTAGAATGCACTGGGTACCGGTGTCCATTGTTTCAGATCGAGACTTGAGATTCACTTCTCGATTCTGGAAGAGCTTATAGGAGGCACTAGGGATGAAGCTTACTTTCAGTACAACGTTTCACCCCCAGACTAACAGACAGTCAAAAAGGACGATATAGATCTTGGAGGATATGTTACGGGCTTGCGTGTTAGATTTCGACGGTAATTGGATTTAGTTTCTACCGTTAGTGGAATTTTCCTATAACAATAGCTTCTAAGCTAGTATTGGGATGGCACCATTCGATTCATTGTATGGTCTGAGGTGACGATATCCTCTGTACTGGGATAAGGAAGGTGACGATCTCCTCTAAACGGTAGATATTGGGTCCCAAACTCGTACTATAGACTTTTGAGAAGGTTAGGTTGATCAGCGATAGAATTAAATCAACTCAGAGTCGGCAGAAGAGTTACGTGGATGTTCGCCGTTGTGAGTTGGAATTTGAGTTGGAGGTAAGATATTCTTGAGAATCGTTCCAATGAAAGGAGTGGTGAGATTCAGGAAGAAGGGCAAGTTGAGCCTGAGGTATATTGAACCATTCGAGGTACTTGAACGAGTGGGTCCGGTAGCCTACAGAATTGCACTACCCCTAGCAGTCTCTCGTATCCACGATGTATTCCACGTATCAATGTTGAGAAGGTACGTTCCAGATCTGTCACATGTGATTACTTACGAATCTTTAGAGATTAGGGATGCTTTTGGAATATGAGGAGGTACTAGTTCAGATTCTAGACCAAAAAGTTCAGAAGCTGCGTACCAAGGAGATACTTTTAGTGAAAGTACTATGGCAGAATCACATGGTTGAGGAAGCTTCTTGGGAATTGGAGACGAAAATATGCCAAAAATATCTACATTTGTTCTGAGGGGCGATGTTTACAGGAACGGTTTGGGTAAGTATGTGATGTATCTACTATTTAGAGTGATATGTGGTTAGTCTTTGGGAGAGTTTTGTGATATCGTGAGCTCCCGAGACACTATGTATGTAACCATAGTATTCTTCCACCATAAATGAGGGTATGTAATATATTTAGGACGGGACTACTATTTGGGTGGCTGTCGGCTCTTCCTAGAGTCGGGTATGTGTTTAGGTATTGGTGAGTTAACGAGTGAGAGACTGCAAATTTTGAGGAAGAAATTTTTGTAAGGAGAGGAGGTTGTAAGAACCCGACCCGAGAATTTTGGATTAAATAAATGAGAAAAAGGAAAGGAATTTAAAAAAGTGAAAACAGTAGGGCTTGTCGACGAGGCTCCTTCTTTCGTCGACAAAGTCCCTTCTACAGCTCAGTGACGAGTGAATATCGAGAGATTTTTGGGAATTCTGAAATCTCAGGCTTGTCGACGAAGCCATGCCGTCATCAACGAACGCCCTTCTTTTGCTCGTCAATGAGCTCTCCACTTCATCGGCGAGGTTGGCTGGGTCAAAGGTCTATAAGTTGAACTTTCAATTGCTTAATGGTTAAGAAACATAAAAATCCTCTCTCTCTCTCTCTCTAGAACTTGAACCACTCTCTTTCTCTAAGATTTTAGGTTGTCTGTTACCCGAATCAACGATCTGACGTTACCACATGGATCAGGAGGAGAATCTCTATGTTAATAGCTGATCAGATCTTCGTTTCGAGGATTTTTGAGTTTTGTTCCAAAATCGAGGTAAGGGTTTGATTTTGTTATCAATTCGGTAGATCTGTAGTTGTTGGGATTATATTGAAGTGTTGCTCTTCGGTTTTTAGGTTTTGGGGTTCTTGTGTCATTGTTTTGGACCAATTAAATTCGTGTTTCGATTTTCGAGATAAGGTAAGGGATTTTTGTTTATATTAGTTATTTTGTAATCTAATTCGGTAAAATTGTGGTTTACGATTATACGAATATTTTGGCTACTTATTTGGGAAAATCTATAGGGTGAAATTATGGAATTTTTGGGTTTACAGTTTTTGGAAAAATTGAGGGTTTCAGGTACCATCTCCATTTCTGTTGGAAAAATTTATATATGATTAAATTGTAATATAAAGATGACCGTACCTTTGATTATTTAAATTGTGTTTTCGGAGTATCTGATATAAGATTATTTGTTTACCCAAATAAGTGTGGAATGAGCTGATGTATTGAATGATGTGTTTTGTGAAAAAGTGTGTCGATTAACTACCATAGGTTGTGAGTTATTGAAATGAGATATAGGAACGGGAGTTCCAAAATGTTCTAGGCTTTGTGAAAATGCCGAGTCGGAAAAAAATCGAAGGCCTGGGACAATTGAAGCGTGTCGGTTAACTACCGAAGGCTGAGATATAAGGAGTGTCGGAATAATACCATAGGCCGCCGAGTCGGTTAACTACCATAGGCTCAGATATCCGGCGTGAAGTCGAGGATGTGAAATACCATCTATGATTCCGATTGGTCACCAAAGGGTGTGAGTTTCGCCATATTTGCTTTGGTTGAACGCTATGGGGCTTATGCTAAGCTAGGTTACCGGGGGCGCCATGTACGGCAGCCGGCTTAGGCCGAAGAGTGTGACGACACTAGACCGAGGTGTTTTTTTGAGATATACTGGAACTGTGTTGTAAAAATACTAGAATTGTGAAATGTTTATGTTTCATTGTTGAAATAACACTTATGTATCCACACATTGATATAACCTATTTCTCCCTTACTGAGAGGTGTCTCACCCCTATCATACAAATCTTTTTCAGGTCTTTCGAGTAGCCGACACTAGCGTCCTAGCGTTTCAGGAGTGTGGTTATTGGTTAGCATTGTCAAAGTATATTGTGTAAGTATTGATCTTTGGTCGGGTTGTCATTCTGGGTTATGTAGGTGCCCGGGGGTATGTGTTGTATTATGGCACTAGTTCCTGGTTTTGTATAGACTCTGGTATGGCATTATGATGTAATAGGTTGAATTATTCCGCTGCGTATATTGTGTATGTGATTATGGATAGGGTATATGTGAACCCTATGGGGTCGGACCCTTATATTGTGTAGTATCATGGATGGTTGTATGATACAAAGACAGGTTAGTTTACTAAATCACACCTTGGGGCCCATTTCCGGGTTCGAGGCGTGACACTTCAAAACTCTCATTATAACTTTGTAATTTGTTTGAACAAAAATTATATTGGTTTTTGAGCATTCCTTGGAATTCTAATTGCCCAATTCCTTTCCAATGCCAAATTGATGCACAGACTTACACTTTTCAATCAACATTTTTGGAATCCTGCTATCATATAAAGGACAAGCATGAACACAAGCATGAACAGGTCTAACAACTTCAGAATACAAAATGGCCTTGTTTTAGATGCCATATAATAGAACACAATGTCTAAAGAAATTTGGGAGGCACCGCTTCAACACGTTCCTCAAAAAAGGCTACAACAATACACTAGCTCAAAATTCAAAGACTTAGCAAAAGGTACTCTCAAGACTTTTGTACAATGTAACTGATCACACCTGCGAACACGTTTCCTAGTTTCTTCTTAACCATTAAACCATGTTATGTTTGTCCTAGTAAGCCAATATATAGTCTTCATATACATTCATTGGAGATAAATTTTCAATCATATGTTAACAATTGGAAGAACAATATCCCTTTTTGAATACCCACAAAAGTTTGAATGCAACTTCCAACTTGTTCACTTCGCTCATCATGCCTTGGCTAAAGGGGCCAAGTCCATTACTAGATGCTTGTGCTACTAATCATTCCGCCAAAAGACACTAAAATTATCAAGTATTTGAAACATCCAAACACCATAATGTCTATGTTTCTAGCTGTTATGGATAAGCAATTAGGCTTCTTCAGAATCTATACATCTTAGAACTACCAGGATGGATAATGTGTCTAGAACAAAGTGCTTCTAGCAAGACTTCCTCTTCCAAATCATGTGGAACACAAAACCTCCCCAAATTACAAAGTCCCCATGAAAGATTTTGTCCACCCTTCAGAGTGTGTACCCACTTCAATACCTCTCAACAAAACTAGAGGTCCTACTCTTGTCCTTTGGTAATTCACTCCAATAAAGTTGGTTGTGCCTTTAAGTTATATATACAAACTTTATCTCCTTTATGGGTCATTCGAAAGTTAAAAGAATCTATTGTCTCCAACATTTTTCACCTATTTAATTTAAAATTATTTCATTATCATTGCCTCATTTTCTTTAACCACTTTAAAAATATCCTCGTTTCAAAATCCCATAAGTTTCAGTTGAACAAAACCTGTGAAAATCATATTAATATCCAAACCTATAGCAGGTCAGGCGACTAACCTCAAAGAGGTCAGTCGAATGCAATTTGATAGTTCTCAGTAGTTTGCCTGAAATCTCAATCAGTCGAATGAGGTCCTTTTGTCAGTCGATTGAGCCTGCATTGACACCCGAAAATCCTGAGTTAAGTTATAATTCATCAGGTTACTAAGGACTCTATCTCAATCGACTGAAAAGTCATTATCCCTCTGAAAAGCTGTTCTTAAGACCCATGGTTGACTTATAAGAATATGGAAGATTGAATACTTTCTTTAAGCACAAGAAATACAAGGGAGAATAACATACACCAAAGAACCATAACTTTTCATGAAACCTTACGATAATCAATATCCACAAGGACTTCACCATTAAAGAACACCTGGGATTTCTAAGCATCTAAATCTGAGGATAGCCACTAACATTCTTTCAGTTGCTCTCAGATCCACGCACACTAAACCATAAGGGAACCATAAAGAGCTAGGAGTGTACTCTAATGTGCAAAGATGTGCACATTTAAAAAATGCACAAAATTCTATTTCATATATTCCAGTATTGCAAATGGTAGTTCATTCCTTGTAGTGACTATTTACACAAGACCAGATCATAGTGCGGCATTCCGGAAGAAAAACGTCAATGGTATGCCGTGACTTTTTTGGAACCGTCGGCTGTTCCAAAAAAATCATCATAAACCCTTGATGAATTTCTGCTTTCATTTGCGAGACAAAACTCCAAAATTCCAATTTGCTTGTTGTACTTTACTCCGCTATGCATTCTATATCCAATCGCTTCTACAACACCCAGCCTACCCATTTGTATCCTCATCCTACTTCATACCTATACTCTAGTAATAATCATTCCTACAGTCTACAGAATCTGTATCCTAAGCTCTGATACCAACTGTGACGACCCAAAAATTTTCACTTAAATTTCTCTGATACCACTTGTAATAACCTGAATATTTCATACAATAGAATATCTCCATAATAATTACCAGAGTACTAAACTATCCCAACATAACATATCAATCACATTATCACAATAAAGATCTGAACTCATTATTAAAAAAAAATATATAAATAAAATAATACAATTCTACACACGACCTTCTATCCTCCCCACTTATCACTACGCTATTCTGATCACTGTTTTACTCCACATGACATCTAAAAAATATTGGATAATCCTGGGGCGAGACACCTCTCAATAAGATGAAATAAGTTATTATCAGTGTATGGCAACATGAGTTTTTAATATATCATAAACATATCCTTTATGTAATTAACTTTTTACTGATAAATCATGTAAAACTGAACTCACACATATATATATGAGGAAACATAATTTTCTCAAAACATACTTTGGTTTAATAATTTCTTTGTATACGCAAATCATCATAAATATATATATACATATATGGAAACTTTCCCTAGGACATTCATACATCTCGTCATATAATAACCCCATATACTCGGGTTGTGCGGCCCGAAGGTGGGACTTAGCATTGGGTGGCCTATCAAGCTAAGTCAAACTTTACTAGGTCTGTAGTACGATTTGCCTACCCAACTGGTCCGGACTCCAGGGAGTAACTCTACTCTTCACAGGCCAAATGGACTTCCATTACCAACACTCACTAGGTAGTGTGGTTGCACTAACATTGTCATGCCCCAAATTCGCAGATAGGTCCCAGGTGTGATTTTAGTAACCTAACTTGTCTCTGTATCATTTAAACATACATGATACTATACTGAATAAGGGTCTGACCCCATGGGGTACACGTAAATGGTGTAAACATTCACATGCATATCCATACTCATCAAATACACAACAGAATTATTCTTTCTATACATACCTCATACCATACCAGAGTCTATACATAACTGGAAATATACATCCCAAAATACAAAACATACTCCGGGTGTCTACAAAAACCCAATATTGACAACCCAATTACAAAACCCGTACCTACATAGGTACTAAACATAGCTAACCGACACCCACGCTTTCTGACGCTAGGATGCTAGTTTCAACTACCCGAAGGACCTGAAAAATATTTGTATATTCGGGGTGAGACACCTCTCAGTAAGGAAGAAAGCAGGTTATAATACAATTGTTATTTCAACATAAAATATAACATGATACAGTTCCAGTATTTTCACAATTCAATTCCAGTATATACGATACCAAATATACGGTCGGTATCATCACACTCAAGCACACGATACCCAGTGATAACCGAAGCCTCACAGTGATACGGTTGCCAGTACAGTGTCCACTCACACCCATTGGTGACCAACCGAAACAAACATGCGATATTTCATACCCTCGGATATAGAACCGGACACTCTCACCTATGGTAATTAGCCGAGACATGGCATCAGCATATAGTAATTAGGCACCCCTAGCTGATTCAGTGTACGGTAATTAGCTGCCCCTAGCTGATTTACAAAACCTGAAACAATTTTGGAACTCATGTCCCTATACTCATCAGTGTACAGTAATTAGCCGCCCCTAACTGTTTTACAAAACCATGGAACATTTTATATACAATATTTCATTCCACACTTATTTGAGTATACAATAAACATATCATTTTCAATTCAAGAAATACAATTTAATACAAATACAGGTGCGATCATCTCAACACTACAGTTTTATACAACATACGATTTTCCAACAGAAATAGAAATGATACCCAAAACCCCTAATTTTCTCAAAAACTGTAACCCGAAAATCCTGCATTTTCACCCGATAGATTTTCCCAAATAAGTAACCAAAACATACATACAATCGTAAAGTACATGTTTACCGATTTCGATTTCCAAAAATAACTGATATAAATAGAATCCCCTTACCTTTTCCCGAATACCAAAATACGAACTCTATGTCTCCAAAACTATGAATCGAGTTCCTAAAACCTAAACATCCAAGAACTATACTTCACTACAATTCTTACTAGTACATATATACCGAAACGAAACTGAAATTGGACCCTTACCTCAGTTTTGGGTCAAAACCTGAAAAATTCTCGAAACGACTTTCCAATCTGCTAAAAACGTAGAGATTCCTCCTCTGATCCATGCAGTAACATCGGATTGTTGAATCAGATGACGAATAGCGAAGAATCGAAGAGAGAATGAGAGATTTTGCCGGTTCTAGAGAGAGAGAGAGAGAGAGAGAGAGAGAGAGAGAGAGAGAGAGAGAGTTTTAGCTTACTTAACCTTTAAGCAAAGAAATAGGATATTTATAGCCCCTTTGACCCAACCAACCTCGTCGACAAGATGGCGCCTTCGTGGACGAATCATCCACACATTTCGTTGATGAACCGCCTCCTTCAGCAACAAACCCTATTCCGATATTTTACAACACGTTTGGTATCTCTTCATTGACGAGGCTCTGAATTTTGGTGACGAAGAGTATGAGGGCCTTTGTTGACGAGAACAATGGCTTCATCGATGAAGCCTGCAAAATTTACCTTTTTACCCTTTTGTTATTTATTCAATATAAATATCTCGGGTCGAGTTCTTACAACCTCCCCTCCTTATAAAAATTTCGCTTTCGAAATTTGTAATCTCACACTTACCAACTCAACTACATACCCAAACGCATAACCGACTCTAGAAAGAGCTGGCGGCGACCCACATAGTAGCCCCGTCCCAAATACATACATACCCTCACTTATGGTGGAGGAATACCATGGTTACATACATACACTGTCTCAGGAGCTCACAATACTACCAAACTCTCCAAGAGACTAACCACACAACACTACTAAAATAGCAAAATATTACATACACGTATAACCATACCAATCCTGCTACTAAAACTACTACTTAGAACAACTATGGATGTTTTCGACGTGTTTCCATCTCTAACTCCCAAGAAGCTTCCTCAACTGCATGATTCCGCCATAATACCTTCACTAATGGTATCTCCTTGGTATGCAACTTTTGAACTTTACATTCCAAAATCTGAATGGGTATCTCCTCATATGCCAAAGCATCCCCAATCTCTAAAGTTTCGTAACTAATCACATGCGATGGATCCAGCACGTACCTTCTCAACATGGATACGTGAAACACATCATGGATTCTCAAGAGTGTTGTAGGTAGTGCAACCCTGTAGGCCACCGGACCCACTTGTTCTAGTACCTCGAATGGTTTGACATACCTTGGGCTCAGCTTGCCCTTCTTCTCGAATTTCATCACCCCTTTCATCGAAGCGATTCTCAAAAATATCTTACCCCCAACCTCGAATTCCAACTCACAATGGCGAACATCCGCACAACTCTTCTGTCGACTCTGAACTGATTTAATCCTATCCCTAATCAATCTGACCTTCTTAAAAGCCTGCTGTACGAGTTTGGGACCCAAAATTTGTCGTTCACCGACCTCATCCCAATATAGAGAAGACCGAAACCTCCGACCATACAATGCCTCGAACAGTGCCATATTGATACTAGCCTAGAAGCTGTTGTTATAGGCAAACTCCACCAATGGTAGAAACTGGATCCAACTACCACCAAGGTCTAATACACAAGCCCGTAACATATCCTCCAAGATCTGTATCATCCTCTCTGACCGTCCATCAGTCTGGGGGTGGAACGTTGTACTGAAAGTAAGCTTCATCCTCAGTGCTTCCTCTAAGCTATTCTAGAATCGAGAAGTGAACCTTAGGTCTCGATCTGAAACAATGGACACCGGTACCCCGTGCATTCTGACTATCTCATGCACGTACAAATATGCTAACTTACTCAAAGAGTAGCTAACCTTCATAGGTATAAAGTGAGCAGATTTAGTTATCCTGTCCACGATTACCCAGATGGTATTCTGCCCATGTAGTCCTGGTGGTAACCCGGTGACAAAGTCCATGGAGATATGCTCCTACTTCCACTTCGGAATACTCAATGGCTACAACAGCCCTGCCGACCTCTGATGTTCAGCTTTTACCTGCTGACAAGTCAGACATTGCGCTACAAATCGAGCAATCTCCCTCTTCATGCCACTCCACCTATGCCACTCCACCAGAAGGACTCGCGCAAATCCTGATACATCTTCGTACTACCTGGATGTACCGTATACAAAGAACGATGCGCCTCCTCCAGAATTGTCCTCTTTATCCCCTCATCGTTTGGAACACACAACCTAATCCCAAACCTCAGCACACCTCCCTCAGAGATGTTAAAATCTACAGCCAGCCCTTGCTGCACTTTCTCTACAACCTCGACTAACTCTGCATCATTAGTCTGCGTGACTTTAATCCTCTCAAATAATGTCGACTAGATCACCAAGCTAGCAATGAAAGCCTGATGATTACCATCAACCAATTCCACACTAAGACTCTCCAGATCCTATATGATATGATGCTGACCAACCACTGCAGATATTGACATGTGCTCTGACTTCTGACTCAACGCATCAGCTACCACATTAGCTTTCCTCGGATGATAGCTAGTGGTGCAATCGTAATCCTTGATCAGTTCTAACCACCTTCTTTGCCTTATGTTCAACTCCTTCTGCGTGAAAAAGTATTTGAGGCTTTTGTGATCCGTGAAGATCTCACACTATTCACCATACAATTAGTGTCGCCAGATCTTCAACGCATATACTACCACCGAGAAGTATAAGCAATTACTTTCCCTTGTTGCATCAGCACATATCCCAACCCCTTCAGTGATACGTCGCGGTAAATCAAAAAACCACCGCCCCTAAATGGGATGGTTAAAACCAAAGCAGTAACCAGTTGGTGTTTCAACTCCTAGAAACTCTACTCGCACTCGTCGGTCCAATCAAATCTCACACCCTTCCTCATCAACTGTATTAGAGGGCCAGATTACTTAGAGAATCCCTCCACGAACCGCCAGTAGTACCCAACTAGTCCTAGGAAACTCTGAACATCCTATACGTTCTTTGGTTTCACCCAGTCAAACACTGCTTCTATCTTACCAGGATCAACTAAGATACCACCCTTCAACACGACATGACCTAGAAACGTGACCTGATTCAGCCAGAACTCGCATTTCTTCAGCTTAGCATACAACTTCTTCTCCCGAAGAAACTAAAGTACCAACCTCAGATGGTTTCCGTGCTCTTCCAAACTCTTAGAGTATACCAGAATATTGTCGATAAACACCACTACAAACTAATCCAGATATTCATGGAAAACCATGCTCATTAGGTCCATAAATACCATCGGAGCATTAGTCAACCCAAAAGGCATGACTAGGAACTCGTAGTGACCATATCTGGTTTAGAAAGCAATCTTCGCAACATCCTCAGTCCTAACCCTCACCTGATGACACCCTGAACATAGATCAATCTTTGAAAAGACCTACATTCCCTACAGCTAGTCAAACAGATTATCTATACGAGGCAACGGGTATCGGTTCTTCACTGTTACCTTGTTAATCTCATGGTAATCAATGCACATCCGCATCGACCCGTCCTTCTTCTTCACGAACAATACTGGAGCACCCCAGGGCGAAACACTAGGTTTGATAAAGCCCTTGTCCAGTAGTTCCTGCAATTGCTCCTTCAACTCCCTAAGTTCAGCTAGAGCCATTTGGTATGAAACTTTAGAAATCGGTGCCTTGCAGGGTAGCAATTCAATAACGAACTCCACCTCACGATCATGAGGTAAACTAGGTAAGTCTTCCGATAGTACATCCGAAAATCCATTAACCACTCGGATATCTTCAAGTTTCACATCATCCCGAGGTGGTTCCTTCACGCAAGCTAGGTACCCCTGACAACCCTCCAAGAGTAACCTTCTCGCTTGTATAGTTGATAGAATCTGTGGCTTCGAATGCACACACGATCCCACGAACTCATACTCCTATTCCTCAGGAGGTCTGAACACTACTACCTTCCTACGACAATCAATCACTGCATAAATGGAGAATAGCCAATCCATCCTCAGTATGACGTCGAATCCACACATGTCGTCCACTACTAGGTTCCCCGGTAGCAGTCTTCCCTGAATAACTAATGGGCAGTTTCCTATCATTTTACTAAAAAATCGTTATACTCTTAGTCGGTGTAGCCACATACAACCACTCATCCATCCCTTGGGTTTCAACCCCACACGGTTTCATAAAACTCGCAGATATAAAAGAGTGGGTTGCTCCCAAATCAAATAATACAACAGCTCTATCCGAAAGTAATAACATGGTACCTGTCACCATGTTCCTAGCGTGTTCCACATCTACTGGAGTAAGAGAGTACACTCTCACTAGAGTCGAGTTTGCCTGATAGTTTCCCCGAGGCATCTGATTACTCCTACGGTTCTGGCTCTGTGTAGGCAAATTACTCCACTGTGCCTGACAGTTTTGAGATATGTGGCCTGATTTTCCACGTTTGTAGCAGTTACCCTAGAATGGTTGGCATTCATCATCATGTCATTTACAACACTTGATGCATGGTGCGGAGGAAGGATCCCCCTAAGAACTCTGCCGTTCGGTATTCTGACGATAACCCGAACTATAGTTCTTTTTCTTCTTCCACTGTCTTTATCGAGGACCAGTCTGAGAACCAGAAGATACTGGCCTCTTCCTTTGTTCCTATACCACCTCATCCCCCTGAAGGTTAGCCTCAACTATGGTGGCTTTATCCACCAGAACAGAAAACTCTCGAATCTACAGCATCCCCACAAGCTTGCGGATGTCCCTCCCTAGATCCTTCTCGAACCTCAAAGTTTCTCATACTCATTCAAGACCAAGTACGGCACAAAACAAGATAACTCAATATACCTAGCTGCATATCTCTGCACCGTCAGGGTTCCCTGAGTCAGGCTCGAGAACTCATCAGTCTTTGCGTCACGAGTGGAAGCCGAGAGGTATCTCTCAAAGAATACCTCCTTAAAACGGCTCCAAGTCATATAAGATGGACCAGTTCTCTGCTTCTTAAGCAGACTCACAACTGTCCACCATCTTTTAGCCTCTACTGCCAGCTGAAAAGTAGAATAGAGAACTTTCTGCTGGTCAGTGCAGTGCAGAACTTCCAATATCTTCTCGATTTTCTACACCCAGTTCTCTACCACTATCAGATCGGGTCCTCCCATAAACGTTGGAGGGTGCATGCAGATGAACCTCTCTATGGTACAACCCGTAGTAGTAGGAGAGTGATCACATCTCTTAGCACTCCGTCTGATCTCCCGCATTACCCGCCTCGTCAAACCCCGAGGCACAGAATGAGACCCCATCACTCGCAGTCCCCTCGGAACTACTATCCAAGTTGTTATCCTTGGGCTCCATTCTGAAAATAAGATAGGAATCAGTTAGACTTCCTATATCCTACACAGTTAACACAATCATTGAAAACTAATCATGTCAATTATAACTCTCACGGGTCCAGGTCTGTCCTACCACATCGACACAAAGCTATAAATGGTTTATTGTGGTTTTATTGAAATCGTCATTCCAAGAAAAACACAAAATACCACCAATGAGTCCCCGTCTAGCAACAAAACAACCCTTGACCTACTCTACCCATTTCCCACATCCTATACTCTGGTATGCACACAAAACTACGCCTAACCAAGTCTACAAGACCTAACAACCTAGTTTTGCTCTAATATGAAGCTATCACGCCCCGAACACGTAGATGGGACCCAGGTGTGATTTTAGTAACCTAACATATCTTTGTATCATTTAAAACATACATAATACTACACTAAATGAGGGTCCGACCCCGTGGGGTACACGTAAACCCTGTACACATTCACATACATATCCATACTCATCAAATACGCAGCGGAATTGTTCTTTCTATACATACATCATACCATGCCAGAGTCTATACATAACTGGAAATATACATCCCAAAATAAAATACATACTCCGGGTGTCTACAAAAACCCAATATTGACAACCCAGTTACAAAACTAGTACGCACACAGGTATTAAACATAGCTAATTGACACCCACGCTTTCGGACGCTGGGATGCTAGTTTTGGCTACCCAAAGGACCTGAAAAATATTTGTATATTTGGGGTGAGACACCTCTCGGTAAGGAAGAAAGCAGGTTATATCAGTGTGTGGCATACAAGTGTTATTTTAACATAAAAAATAACATCATACAGTTCCAGTATTTTCACAATTCAGTTCCAATACATACGATACCAAATATACGGTCGGTGTCATCACACTCAAGCACACGATACCCTGAGATAACCGAAGCCTCACAGTGATACCATTGCCAGTACGGTGTCCACTCACACCCATCGGTGACCATACGGAACAAATATACGATATTTCACACCCTCAGATATAGAGTTGGACACTCTCGCCCACGATAATTAGCTCGAGACATGGCATTAGCGTACAATAATTAGTCGTCCCTAGCTAATTCAGCGTATGATAATTAGCCGCCCCTAGCTGATTCAGCATACGATAATTAGCCGCCCCTAACTGTTTTATAAAACCCTGAAAAATTTTATATACAACATTTCATTCCACACTTGTTTGAGTATACAACAGATCATATTGTTTTCAATTTGAGAAATACAGTTTAATACAAATATAGGTACGGTCATCTTAATACTACAGTTTTACACAACATATGATTTTCCAACAGAAATAGAGATGATACCTAAAACCCCTAATTTTCCCAAAAACTATGACTCGAAAATCCAGCATTTTCACTAGATAGATTTTCCCAAATAAGTAACCAAAACATACATACAATCGTAAACTACATGTTTACCGATTTTGATTTCCAAAAATAACTGATATAAAAAGAATCCCCTAACCTTTTCCCAAATACCAAAATACGAACTCTACAAGTCCAAAACTACGAACTGAGTTCCCAAAACCTAAACATCCAAGAACTATACTTCACTACAATTCTTACTACTACATATATACTGAAACGAAACTAAAATCGGACCATTACCTCAGCTTTCGGTCAAAACCCAAAAATCCTCAAAACGACTTTCCAATCCGCTAAAAACGTAGAGATTCCTCCCCTGATCCACGCAGTAACATCGGATTGTTGAATTAGGCGACGAATAGTGAAGAATCGAAGAGAGAATGAGAGATTTCCCTGGTTCTAGAGAGAGAGAGAGAGAGATAGAGAGAGTTTTAGCTTACTTAACCTCTAAGTAAAGCAATAGGATATTATAGCCCCTTTGACCTGACCAACCTCGTCGACGAGACGACGCCTTCGTCGACGAATCAGCCACACATTTCGTCGATGAACCAACTTTTTCGGCGACGAACCCTATTATGATATTTTACAACACGTTCGGTATCTCTTCGTTGACGAGACTTTGAATTTCGGCAACGAAGAGTACGAGGGCCTTAGTCAACAAGAACAATGGCTTCGTTGACGAAACCTGCAAAATTTACCTTTTTACCCTTTTATTATTTATTCAATCTACATATGTCGAGTCAGGTTCTTACAAACATATCATACTAGCAATGGTACCATGCTCTCAATCTGAACCAGTCCATTAGGGTTCTACTATCATATAATACATTTCATAAAGTCAAACTGTAACATTACCACATTTTCATAAATTTGTATAAGATCTAATATAATCACAATTTTGTATAAAATCTGTCATTTCATAACTCTTTATAAAACCATTATTTCATAACTTGGCACACAGTCTTCTATAATTGGCACACAACCATTTGTAATCGGCACACGACCATCTGTACTCGATACACAACCGTCTATAATTGACACACATCCATCTGTACTTGGCACATAGTCGTCTATAATCGGCACACCGTCATCTGTAATCATATCATAATTCCATAATTTTTCTAATATTTTTTTAAATCGGTATATACTCATGCCACACAATTTGAGTTAATATTTCATAATATAATAATCATAAAAATCCCAACATGCTTATTTATGCTTTAAATAAATTAAACTCATGTCATGCAATTTATATAATAATTAAATTTCATAAATTACCTGAAAAATTCTTATAAATATATTCTCGATAAATTCTAAAAAAAATGCGGGTATGATCCGCTTCCCATATTTAAATTTAATTTCTAACATATTTAAAAACACAAATATAATCAAATCCCCACAGTTTAATCTAATTCCAAAATGTCCCCAAACTTAGAAATATATTTAAATCTCATAAATATTGTCAGGAGCAAGCGCTACCGGTTCTTCTCAAACCAATTGGTGGTAGAAGGGGCACAATTTTTTCCTTTAAACGGTAGCGCAGAGCCTCGCACTAAGCGTCGGGTGGACATTAGGGGCTGCACCAAATCCAAGCAGGGGTGCCGACGGGCTGGCACGCCAAGCACTGTCAGGCTAGGGCCCACTGCTATGATCCCTCGTAACAGGGTTGACTACTGACTCCCCATAAAGCCAACAATCAACCCCCAACAGCTACCCTGAGAGCACTCGAACCCATGACCTTGCTTTAATACCACTTGTCAGGAGCAAGCGCTACCGGTTCTTCTAAAACCAATTGGTGGTAGAAGGGGCACAACTTTTTCCTTTAAAAGGCAGCGCAGAACCCTGCACTAAGCGTCGGGTGGACATGAGGGGCTGCACCAATTCCAAGCAGGGGTGCTGACGGGCTGGCACGCCAAGCATTGTCGAGCTAGGGCCTACTACTACGATCCCTCGTAATAGGGTTGACTACTGACTCCCCATAAAGCCAACAAATATAATTAAATTCATATATTCGAATTTAATCGAGAATATTTTAAAATATGTCTGACATTATCTATTCCCTTTACCTTAACCCTGGAGTGGTGTCTAAGACGTCCCAACGACGCATCCACTCCGATTAACGTGTTCAGGAGCGAAACTAATACCCGAATATGGTGTTCATTTTTCAATTTGCCTTACAGATGGAGAAAAATCTTAGAGAGAAGGAGAGAGAGCTTGAGGAGGGAGGGAGGGAGAGAGAGAGAGAGAGCTACGCCTGGGGGGGGGTTAAATTAAACCTCAAGATGCTTCTGTAAGCATCTTGAGGACATATATATATTTACATAATATTGTTATATTATATTAATATATTATTATATAATATTATATTATTTAATTAATACTTAATAATTAATTAATTAATTAATTTTTTATTTTATTTTTTAAAAAATTATTTATTATTATTATTATTATTATTTTTAAAATCATACTTACACACATATTATTTTTGGGGTCATTACAATGGTGACGCAATAAAATTAAAAATGCATTTAGAAAATTATGACCCACAACATAATATAAAATTATGCAAAAAAGTACCTCTAGAAGTTAAGCAAGAAATGAAAATTGTTTTAGAAAAAAAAACAACAGCTAAGGCAAAGAAAATAGAAAGAAATGAGGAAATAAAAAATGAATTGCATTGGAAATCGATGCAACCACAAGAAATTGATGAAGAGGACAATGTTGATGATATTGTATACCCGTTTGACATTTCTCCCTATGAAAGGTATGCATATCATCGAGCATTCTATGCTTCAAAACAGACAGAATGGGAAAGAGACCTATCTTGTAGGTTTGCAGGTAGCCAACAAGGGGGTAGTTCTGGGGCTGGTAGTAATGGAGGGCGACCTCCGATAAGGCGATCTCAAAGTGTGAGAGAGCTAGAAACGAAGCCATATATATTTCAAAGTCTTCTTAATATTATAAGTCAGATGTAGAAAAACAAAAAATCTTGAAAAATTTATTCAAAGGAGGTAAAATAAAATAAGAAATGAATAGGTTGATTTCAAAGTTTTTTATATATGATAATGTTCCACCTAAGAAGACAAAATCACCTCATTTTAAAAACATGGTGTGGGGTTGCCAAGCAGCTAGAACAAGAGTTGATCCACCAACACCCTATGAAATTAGAACAAAATACCTTGATTTAGAGGTAAAAGAAATGGAAGGCCACATAGAATAAGTGAAGAAAAAGTGAGCGACATATGACTGCACTATAATGTGTGATGGATGGATAGGCCCTACAAACTTATCCATCATAAATTTCATGGTTTACTCGAAAGAAAGCACAATTTTTCTAAAGTCAGTAGATGCTTTTGAAAAAAATAAAAGACCATGAATACATATATTCCTTATTAAAACATGTTGTGCAAGAGGTAGGAAAGTAACATGTTGTCTAAGTGGTGGCCGATAATGGCAGAGTGCTACAAGAAAGCGGGTTTAAAATTAATGAAAAAATTCAACTTGTATTGAACTTCTTGCACTGCCCATTGTATTAATCTCATTTTTTAGGAGATCGAAAAAAGAGAGGCAATAAGCACAGTGATCTTGCAGGGGAGACAAATCACTAATTTTATACATAACCATGGATGGTTGCTTGCTAAAATGAGGGAGCACTGTCAAGGGGATATTGTGCATCTAGGTGTCACATGATTTGCTACGAACTACATTGCCCTTGATAGCTTACAAAAAGAAAAAAAGTAAGCTTAAAATATCTATTCACGTATGATGATTGGGCCGAACATGCTTTTAGTCGAACAAAATTAGGTAGAGAAATTGAAAGCACAATTCTTAACTATTAATTTGGGAATAGAGTAGCAAAAGTTTGTAACATTTATGAGCCTATATATCAAGTATTGTATATAATCGATAATGAAGTGTGGCCTACATTAAGAGTTGTATTTGAAGCAACAAGGGTGATGAAAGAGGCCATTGAAGTAGGTGCAATAAGTGCAAGATGAGTTCTCAAAGTAATCAATGACCGATGGGAAAGAACCCTTGAACATCCTTTTCATGCAACAGGTATAAAATATTTATAAATTTTAAGAAATTCATATATCAAATTACTAGCTTATTACATATTTATATTTTATTTTAATTGATTGATAGCTTATTTTTTAAATCCAAAATGTCAATATAAAGAAGACGTTGAGGAAGATCCTTATTTTCTTGATGTAGTTCTTAAAGTTTTTAACACCCTTGAGCCACTCTCCTCTGGCTTGGATCAAATTGGAAATGAGGTATATTTTCAAAATAAAAATAAAATAAAATAAGTCTTAATCTAATTATTTAATAACAATTTTTTTTTTTTAGATGATTCTATTTAGAGATGCAAAAAGAAGCTTCGGAGAAGTAGCTGCTAAAGCAGCTAGGGCAACCATGAGACCTGGTAAGTATTTATATATAAATGTACAATATAAAGTTACAAACTTCAAGTATAATTTACTAAGTACTAACTTATGTTCTTAAAATATCTTGCACAACTGATTGTTGGATGATGTATGGATTAAGTGCTTTAATCCTAAGGAAGCTAGCATTGCACATTTTGTCCCAAACTGCATCTTCATCAACTTGTGAACGAAATTGAAGTACATTTATACTCATACACACAAAGCAAAGAAATAAACTAGCCTACACCAAATTTCAACAACTTGTTTTTTTGTTATTTTAATATGAAACTTCAAATAAGAGATATGGAGGCTGAAATGGACAAAGTGGCTGAACAAGATCCTCTTGACCTTCTTGACATATCACTTGAATTGGGTGATGAGAATGAATATCCACTTTTCCAGTGGATTAGACCATCCTATCTTGATGAATGAGATGGAAGTCCCCGCCCATAAATGGCCAAGTATGCATGAGGTGACTTGTGACATTGATGTTAATTAGGTGATGGTAGAAGAAGTAATATCTAGCAGTGATGATTTACTAATGAATCTTGGGTCTTGATATGGAGCTTCACCTACTATGCCCTCTGATGGTGATGATGATAATGACGACGAAGAAGCTGGTGATGACATATATAACCCTGGCGGTAGTAGTGGGCAAGGTGGTGATGGTGGGGACTATGGAGGAAATGAGGGATGACAAGATTATAGACCAAAAGTGGAATATACACATCCTCCCCAACTAGAAGATAAGGGTCCACAAAGAGAAATGCGTCTAGTTGATAAGCAGCACAATCGTAGAAAGGGAAAAGGCAAGATGCATCAAATAGGAGAGGTGACATTTTCCCTTAGTTTGGAATCTATGGCTATAGGAACAGAGCATGACTCTAATAGTTACATTGGCTATGAATCTACACAGAACAATTCCTTACAATCTACATATGACTAACCATTTCCATATGCATATGAGTAGACACGATAATATGGAAATTGTCAATGGGTATGGACAAATAGGCCAAGAATATGTGTATGACCAGTATGAAAAATGCAAAACAATCCTATGGGCACACACAACAAGTAGAACCTACAAGAAGACATCCTAATACAAGAAGATCTTCTGGTCGAGTAGATTTTGCCATGAATTAGATGACTATGAAGGAGTATGAACAATACATGTACACCTATACTCAATATTTTGAAAATTATATGACATGGAGTGATTATTGTAAACAATATATGTCATCTCGAAATTCCAATGATAGGGATAGGAGAGATGACTTTGAGCCATCAAGAAACTCCATGTGGTATTAGATTATTAAATGTATGATATTTATTGAAAATGTACTTCTTTAAAATGATAATTTGTTGGCTTAAATCATTAAAAGAATAACTTCAAAACTTTATAATCATTTGAATGTTCTTTACTTCATAACTTTTTTCGGGATATGCAATTTAATATCTGACATACTAAGAATTTGTCATATATGTATTTTTTAAAAATGTATTTTGATACCATATTAAGAAAAATCATCTATTTTAATATTTCCTAAAGTTTTGTTGTAAATTTTCAGAGTTTCTTTGAATCGAAATCAAAATCGAAATTTCTGTAAGTTGAGACTATCGAAATTTCATCAACATTATATCGAAATGTCTTCAACTATTTTTTTAAATATAAAAAATATCTTCCATTATTATGAACCAACATTCAACATATGTCTCATTTTGATAATTAAAATAACCAATCACTTAACTTCCCTAATAATAAAATGTCATATGTCACCTCAATAAATCAAAAACTAAAATAAATTATAATTTTTATTAACGGCTATCTCACCTCAATTTGAATTCTCCAACTATAATTTCCCCAATTATAATTTCCTCTCTAAAAAATTATAAATTTAAAAAATACAATCATAAGCATAACGTGTGCAGGAACTAGTAATTTATTAACGGATGAAAAGTCACAAAAACACGGAGCCGTGAGCCTCTTCCAATTCTCCTCCGGTAAGAGAGGCCGTCCAGGTGTAAGGGTTTCTTCAAAGCCGGCCTAATAAAAGGCAGACGCTTGTCCTCCGATTTCGCGTCTCTGTTCGGATTGCTATCTCTAAACTTCTTTACTTATTTGCGTCTTGCCGTCGAATTAGGTTCAGATTTTCTTGGCCCGTTCTTTGCTTCCGATCAGACCCTAGGGCTTTCTCATAATCTTTAAGCATTCGGTTCAAAATCTCATTAAATTTGTGGGTTCCGTTTCCGGCTTTCAGGAATTCCGCTTTAATCAAATCGCAGCTGTCTGTATGAACTAGGGTTGTTGAATTTTGAATTTGTCGCGCTTCTTGTACAATGCCGCCGTTCTTGCCTACCTCAAAGGCGGTGGGTTCGATTTTATTGCGTCAAAGTGTGATCAGACATTTGACAGGGTCTACCAAGAACTGCGGGCCGTCGTGGAAAGCCAATCGGATCCAATGCTTGAGTAGCATTGCGGGGATCGAGACCCCGTTAGGCCATAGTTCTACTGGGGCTCACAAGGATTATAATTTTTCGTTGGGAAGCGTGTTTAGCGGTAGTGGTGTTCAAACAAGGCGATTTCTTGGTTGCGGAGATGGGGAAGAAGGCAATGTTTTATCCAAAGTATACGAGGAGAGGCGTGTTTTAGGGTGAGTTACTGAGTAACTGAACTTTGTTGTTATTTATTTGGTTTAGCCATTTGTATTTGTTCTTTGTTCATTTAAGAAGTGTTGTCAATTTTAGAAATTTCTTATTGCTTTGGATTCGTTTAGTTTTAGCGACGTTGTCATTTGAAAGAGAAAGTAGATTGGTTATGTTCTTTATTTTTTTTTTTCGTTTGTTTTATGAATGAGTTTCTGTATATTGATTGTATTATGTTTTTATTTTATTTGTTCCCCTCTTTTTATTGCTTCTCCCCCAAAATATTTTTGCTTTCTTTCACTATAAGAAGCAGGTTAATTCTTATTTTCTTAATTGAAAGAAATGTGTTCTAGACATTATTCAATTTTGGGCATGAAATATCATCTCAATATGTGTTCTTTCATTTTCACATATCTTCTACATTATTGTCTCTATAAACTTTCAATGGTATGAGCTGATATTGCTTCAAATTATTAGGTACTCTCCAGAACAGTTGTTTGATGTGGTTGCCGCAGTGGACTTGTATGAAGGTTTTGTCCCTTGGTGTCAGCGATCACAAGTAATGCAACGCCATCCTGATGGATCATTTGATGCTGAGTTGGAGATAGGTTTCAAATTTCTTGTTGAAAGTTACGTTTCACATGTAGAACTAATCAGACCAAAGTCTGTAAAGGTACTTAGTTTTCTATAGTCGTTCAAAGACCACTTTACAATTTTACTTCGACCATAATTTATTTTAATAAACTATTATATAAGATTTTTTTTTCACAATTCAGTAATACTTTATCATTTTTTGAGATGATTAAGTTTGTAAATAATGAGATAAGAATTACTATATATTATTTTATGGTTGTACGTCTGCATATATTAGCATTTGAGGGTTTTAATGGTTCTTCTTATGTTGTACTAATGTAGTTTCTTACTTCATGATTTTTCATTACGTATAATTTTTCCTGGTACTATTGCTGATGCTTTTTATTATCATGCATCACTTACAGACAACTGTGTCAGAAAGTTCCCTTTTTGACCATTTGATAAACATTTGGGAATTTAATTCGGGGCCAATTCCAGGAACCTGCAACCTATATTTCTTGGTTGATTTTAAGTTTCAGTCTCCACTGTATCGACAGGTAATGGTCTTTTAGTGAGCTTTATTGTATGTTCATTTCCCTTGTAAATTTTGGATCATTGCCAACCCAAGTTACCCCCTGCATCCCTGGTGCAGTTGGCCATACTTCTACTCGTAAAAGTTGGATGCAACTTGTTTGGTAGTTAGCATTTTGAGCTTCTAAAAAGCAAACTTATTATCTGTTTTAGGGAGATTTTAAAAATTAAGATTTTGAAACTTTAAAATCTAAAATCTGTTTTTTTTTGTTCTCTTAGCTGATTATTCTAGTCAATAGGTGTCCTCATTTTCCCCCCCCCCCCAAATATTAAAGAATAATCAACGCTTTAATCATGCTATTTTGATGAAATATAATTTATTTCAGGGATGTTTGTGAATGGAATGTTTAATTTGTAGAAATTGAAATTAAAAATGGCTATTTGGTGTTTCTGTCATGTCGTTCTTGATACATATGTTGACCCTTGTTTTTTATGGTATTACATTTAACTTTACCCTATAATATTTGTTTAGATTCATTAGGAGCTGCATGTTTCTTCACCCCTCATTTGGAAGGATTTAAAATTTTGGTTACTAAATACCACCTTTCTCATCTTATGCTGCATCTCCACACATTGGTACCCTTGCCTGGTGTATAATTACAGTTAGTTGCATAATCCACCTCAACAATACAAAGACCACTAAAGGTTATTTTGGTACAAAGTGATCTTGCTTTGGTCACAGTATGATGTGCTCCCCATTTGATAGGGGAACATGTCACGTAGGTAGTTTCCGTACACTTGAGTATGTAGGCGATGTATATAAGATATTTGTGCATGGAAAAGGGGTTTCTAGGCTTTTTTTCCAATGAGTTGTTTGGGAAGTTCTAGAAGGATTTTGCATGTTGTAGAAACTAGATATTTTAAGGGAAGCTTATAAAGGAGGAATCTTAGTTATCTAGAGTGGAGATGATAGGAAAGATCTAGACATTGGCTAAGCAAGTGATTGGGCAAAGGGAGCTTGCAAGGGATTCTCCACCTCATTTGTAAGCCATTACCATCCAATCCAAGTGTTGTGCTCTTTCCATACATCTTAAGCTTGTGTTTTCCTTGCTTGTGATCTTGGTGATTCCCTTCTTGGACATGGTAGGATAGCCTGACTATGCCCCCTTAAGATATTACTTGCCATTAGCATGACATGAGCGTGGCTAAGGGTTTGCCACAATTTTCTTATTGTGATAGTTGGTATTTGAGAGCATCTTTAGCAAGTGTGTGGATGATCACGAGGAGGAAGCACGTTGAATGTTGGCAATGTTAGCGCTTTGGATGGAAGGGAGCCTAATGTGGGCAATTTGTGGAAGGTTCAGAGGCATCGAAGTTAAGGGACGTGGTTGGATGGTTAATGCAGTTATAGTAGTAAGGGTACAAGAAATTTCAAATGGAAAGAGGAAGGAAGAAGAAAGTAGTGGGGAAGGAAGAAGAAGATACAAGATAGGGGAAAAGTCAAATCAACTTCCCCTTCACATTTACTAAAATTGACTCTTACATAAGGCTACATGGCTTTCCCACCTAGCCTAAATATCAAAGATACAAGAAATTACAAATAAACGCATAAAGATACAAGAAATATCAAATAAGTCCTAAAAGACACATCTATTACTAACCCACCCCCAAGTATGTATAAGATTAACTAAACACATTTGGGTTTAGGACCCAACAATCATTTGACCCTATTCTTTGAAATTGGTCGTAAATTGGGTCAAAATGATCCATCCGATTACCTGTTTCTATCCTACATCAATTCTCCTCACTGAGAAAAAATTTGGCTGCAGATTTTGAAGTGCAAGTCTATTAAAAGCAACACGTGATGAACTATGACTTTGCAAAACCAAATGCCTAGTGGTGACCACAGAACGTGCTGTTGTGGAAACTGGAAAAAAAAACCAAGCCAGCCCGTTGTATTGGTGGCAATCAGAACATTTGCAAGGAAAAAAAAAAAACTCAATGAATGAAATGCAAATATTCTGTTCAGGTTTAGATGCAACAGTGTCAACTATTGTGTCAGATCTTTGATCCATCATCCATTATCCTTCTGTATAATTGACATGGTCTTGAAAATTTATCGCATGATATCATTGTCTTCATTAGTATCATCCTCGGTTTATCAAAAAAAGGTGAAAAACTAATATCCTCAATACAATTATCTTCAACTTGAGAATCAATGTCGGATTTTGATGTTTGGTGAAGGTGGACAAGACAATCATTGGCTGCGGTTTGCTCTTGATGCATTAATTACTCACAATAATCAAGTCACACTTGTTCTTGAAGCATTATTTTATATGGAAGTTAGATTGATGAGTGTGATATTGAGATTGGAGAGGGGGAGGAAGAACAACATATATGGTATGCAAGGATGTTAAATCAATCAAATGAAAAGTATTGACAAAAAATGCAGCCTTCAAATCCCAAATTGCTCCTATAGAAGGAAACTCATTGAGATATCCCAGAATACCAAAATTAATGTTGTTTTTTTGCTATACACACACACACACATGCACTCTACAACTATATATCATCAAAGACCCATGATGCAGTTACCAACAATTCTCAATACATTCATGCAAAACCACAGTGTTGATTCCCATTTTGTCAAGAATTGTCATGCAGAAATTAAACAAGGCCTTGTATTAAAGTTGCAGCCATTTTAATTTTGGGGAAAAGATGTAGATTTTGAACAGTGCAAGTGCAAATATCTGTTTGTGTTTTGGATTGCTTTAAATGATATGGACAAAAAGGCTCTAGTGTGCATCAATATTTACAGCAACAAATACAACTAGTGTGCATCAATATTTACAGCAACAAATACAACTATGGGACAGCAGTGGTGGCAGTGAAATGGAGGAGAAGTTACAGACGATATCAAGGGAAGCAATGAGCTTGGGATTCAAATTCTCAAGAAAGAAAGTTTTTTAGAGGCATGAACTCAAGGAATGTACCCATCCACGGAGTATCATGAGTGAAGCTATGTGCAAGTGGGTGAAGCAACACTATGAATTGTGGTAGATATGGAAGATTCCTTGGCTGTGTAGGGAATGGATTTTCTCATATAGAACTTGACAGTTGTGGTCATTTTGAATAGTTGACAATTGGTGTTCCCATTCAAGTCTTGTGTGTGCATGTTGAAGGCATGAACTAAACCAGAGGGTAGGGTATTCCATCCACAGTGGCGTAACAATTTGGTAAACAGGTAGACAAGTTGAAGGTGACGAGTGGATAAGGTCAAGCAAGGAGCAAGATAAGGTGAATTTGCTGCATAATAAGGTGAATTTATGAGGGTGGATGAGTGAGAATGTCATGTGCCATCTATCTGGCAAGGGCCATGCAAGCTGCAAGTGAGTGTAAGCCACCTAGGTGGCTATGTGGAAGCTGTGTATATGGAAAACATTTTAGAAGAGTAATGTAGGTTGTTCCTAATGAGTTGTGCGGCAAGTTTAGAACCATCTTATAATTTGTAGTGACTAGATATTTTATGGGCAGCTTCTTGAGGATAGATCTTTGCCAAGGTCTTAAGTTTCAATTTCGACTAAAATTTTGAAGCTCCACGAGTATAGAAATTTCAATGGAAAATTTGATTTCGATTTCAAAAAAACGATGGAAATTGTTGTAAAGCAAGGAATTCTTTTATGAAATTTAGAAATGGTTAATAGACATAATAATATGTATGTTTATGACAAATATATTACCAATTACATATGTCAACATGGTATATGAGGTGTTGTAATATAATGTGTATCAAACATATTCAGTTAATATAAAAAGAAATTCATAAATCAATTAAATATTATTTATTATACAAATAAAGATAATTTAGACACAAATGGTTGAATAAAATGTTGTAGTGACTTGTAAGTTTAATTTTTCTTCAAAAGCCCTTGTAAAAATATTTTGTTTCAATTTGAAAAAAAAAGATAAATTAAGGGAGAAATTTCACTGTGTCAAAATCTCACATTTGAATTCCACGGAAACTTCATTCTATAGTTAAAATTTTGACAAGTTTCACTCAAATTTCAAATGATCAGTTGAGATTATGATGAAAATTATGGAAGATGGAAATCAATTGCCATTTTGATCTCGAGGGTGGTGGAAAGTGGAAATTTCCATATGGAAATTTCAACAATTTCATGGAAATTTAAGACCATAATCTTAGCCATATAGAGACCCTTGCCATTGGTTAAGGAGGTGGTTGGGCATGAGGGAACCCTTAAAAGAGAGTCACAACTTCATCTCCAATCCAAGTGCATTGACTATCTTCTTTGGATTGGCGAAAAGTATCCCCACTCCCACCCTTAAGCCTTTTGTATTGGCTTGCTTCTAATCTTGGCTGTGCTCCTCTTGGAGTGGGAAGGGAAGGATAACGATGCAGAGCAACATCATGGAATTGCAGCCGAGGGAGAAGAAATAGAGGAGAGAAAGGGAGGGGAAGAACAAGGAAGAGGAAGGAGAGAGGAGAGGAAATAGAGACGATGGGGGAAAACACACATTTACTTCTCAATTCAAATTTATCAATAATCATCTCCAACATGGCTTTCATAGACTATTTACAAGAAAGCTTATAACACAAGAAATTACACATACCCCTAAAAATACATGAAATTACAAACACATCCCTAAAATACATAAATATTATAAACAAGCTTTCAAAATGTATTATCCTACTACAAGCAAACTAAACACATATAATAAACCACTAATTAACTAAGCATATTTGGGCTAGGACCCAATAATCCATCAACTCATTTTTTGAAAATGGATCTCCAAATTGGGTCAAAATGATCCATCCAAACACCCGCTTCTTGTCCTACATCAGATTAGTCTAAGGCTTCCTCAGTAAGAAATGGTTGCTGTAGTTTTGGACTAGTTTGGCTGAAGATGTGACAACTCGTGGCATTGACCATGTGATCATACGCATCTTGAATGAGAAGATGTTTTGGCTTTTGATGTATTGATTTTTGCAGTGGAATTATTGATAGGTTGAATTTAGAGTCCTAATCATGCAAGATCAAACATGCACGCAAAATAATCGTAACTATACTTTGAAAAGACTAGTGCATAGGACTTCTTTTGGCTTACAATGCTTGGAGAAAAAGAAAAACTAGTTTTAGAAATTAAAATACTAACTTCCTAAAGACTAATACCCTAGAATCGCTAGTGGGCAGGGTTTTGAGAATGAAATTGGGGAATATTCATCTAAGAATATTAATTTATTGTGAGAATGAAATTCAGGATTTTATTGTGGGTCTATTAGTTAGATAGATCAAAAGGTTTATATTCGGTGTAAGGAAGCGCAAAAGGGTTTTGAAATGAGGAAATATCTTGAAGAAATTTGAGATTTGTCTAGTAAAATCACAAAAAAAAAAAAAAAAAATTATTTTAGAGAGATTTAGAAGGTGGGTCAGTTATAGTGGAGGAGGAGCTAATCGATGAGAGGGCTAGTGCCTGCAAGGATAGTAAGAGATGGGGGGATGTTTAGGATGACAATAGTGCAGATAGTAGTGGTTTTGATTGTGACAGGGGTTTACTTTTGGACCAAATTCAGGATCAGCATGGTTATTCTTCCAATTCTTTTACTGATCACCTCGGGGTTATATTTAACGTGCCACCTCCTCCTTTAGAAGGATTAGATGGAATCAATATTTTGAAGATGATATTCCTAAAGAAGAAGGCTAGTTAAAGGATGGAATTCTGCCTACTCTAGTTCAAGAAATTTCTGGGAAGGGCCTTGAATGTGGGAGTGAGTTTGATGACTCGGGCGTCATGTTGTCTGATCAAGGAGGAAATGAAGTTAGGCTTGATGGTGGCAAAATCTAAGGTGAAGAAGCGTAAGAGGGAATTAGCTAATTTTAAATGTTTGGTGAACTATGTTGGGAAGGGATTAAAAAGAGGGGTTTTCTTGGCTGATTGTAGCAGTTTGGTTTTTTATTTTTAATTTTTTTTTTCCTTTTCTTTTTGAGGATTTAGTATCCTTGTGATGATCGTACATTCTCTTTCCTAATATATCTTCTTTTATTATAAAAAACCCTAGAATCATGAAGAAAATTCCCTACAATAAAAAATTAAAATTAATTCCCATCCCATACTACATTAATCTCCCTTGGTTGAGAGAAACTTTACCTCTAGTTGAAGTTGACATGCACATGACATTGCCCTCTTCATCTTCATTCCCATAATACTCAATTGCTTTCATAACCTGATTGTCAGAAGACCTTTCTCTAGTTTTAGGCTTGTATTCATTTTTGGCAGCCGCTAGTTTTTTGTAAGGAAATCTTGATAAGAATGTCCATTTTTACCATAAATAAGGCAATCAGTTGAAAGTGCTCCACCCTGTTTGAATTAAGTGGTTTGGTGGGGGGAAGTAGGCAGCTCACGTGAAGCCAACATTTTCTTACATGTATCTTTCCAATATTTGCTCTTTTTCTCACTAGTATTTAAAGTACCCGCTTGATCAATTGAGTTACGAGTTATAGGATTGCAACTCAATGTGCAATCCATAGTGAAAAATCCTTCAATGTACCAAATAATATGTCGCTCATCTTCATTAGAAGAACATTGAGCGACCAATTTGTGAGACTCAAGCAGGTAAGTGTTGACATCGCTGCTCAGTTGAGCCATGTGTACAGCTTAACTTGAAGTACATGTCCCACTCATAATTGATCAGGATGTTTTTCCATTCCATCATACGCCGCATAAGTTTCTACTCAGTGACTGGAGCTTGCCTCTAAGTCAGTGTTGATGAACTAAAACTACACCACCAAGTACATGCGAGGCCCTTGAGACAGATACTGCCATGCCAACCTTATCTGATTCTTAATAAGTGAAGATATTTTTCAATTTGATTAAATTGATTGAATGACACTTTTGGATCTCCCTTACCTATGAACCTAGTCAAGGTAACCTGTAACCCTAATTCCTATCGTGCTTGCTAGAGGCTTGCATATTAGTGGCCCAGTAGGTATGTTATTATGGATACAGAGAATAGTTGGGCTACGAGATGGAACATCAATGTCCATTATCATATCTTTTTTTTTTTTTTTTTATGTTCAAATTGTGACAAAATTCTAGAGAGTGAAAATTTTGGACTTTAAAGGTATCAAAGACATTTGATTTTGAAAGAATGAAAGGCAAAAACCTGAATAATGTGAGAAGCTACTTTAGATGTTACTTCATGGATATGCTTTTTTGCTCCTTTGCGCTCATACATCTGAGCTACTTCATGAGCTATTAAGACAACTAGACTAGTTGGATCTGGTTTGGATTTGGCTGAAGACCAAACTAGTTGGTTCAATTCGACTACTTCTGTTTAATTCGATTGTCTTAAAATCATTTAGGTATTGTTTTGTTCCTTAACTCCATTCATTAGGTGGTGGTGTGAGCAGGAGTCATTGATGCAGTGTCACGAGGAACAGTAGCAAAAGATGGTGCTAAATGGAGCTTCTAGGATATGATGTAGTGGTTTGACGGTTTGCAATATTTGGTGTACTTCTGCAATTTCATTTGCGACAAATTCTTGATGCAGCAACAAGGATTATTAAGACAACTTATGAACTTAATCGCGGGAGCTACTTGTTTGAGCCTTTGGTAGTTCTGAGAACCGATTGTGTTGCCTTCCATTAGTGATGAGATGTGATGTGGGTTGGGGTTGGCCATGGGACTTGGGCTGCATGAGATTTCTTTTGTAGCTTCTGCTTTTGAAGTCATCAGTGGTTGAAAGCATATTTCTGCTTCTCTGCTTTTGCTTGAAGTTATTTTTATTTATTTGAGTCCTGAGATGTGAATGATGGGTTAAGCGGGGAGGAGTTGAGGTGGCTTGGTGAGATGGTAAAGGTGGAGGTGCATGCATGAGGTGATTCTAAGTTAAGATTGCTCCCTCTGAATATAAGATGAAACTAGCAAACTACCCTGTTAGACACCAACTTTGGATAGGTAATACATGCATGGAATCCTGCATTTATAGTGTGTTATATGTTTCCATTGGTCCCAGTAAATCTTGAAACTTGGGTATCTTCTAATTTTTCTTTGCTGGAGCTTGCATTCTGTTTCAGTCTTTCCACGGATTTTGTTTTTACATGAAACTTTGTTCTCTTCTCCATATGCAGCTTGTGTAGTGCGGCTGCTGCACCTTTTTAGCCATTTCTAATGTTCTTTTTTTAATTATTATTATTATTTTATATTTTTCTGATGATTAGTTTATCTTACCAATCAAAAAATTAACATTGAGCTGGACTCACTGTCTGTATGCAATTTCTGTTTTATCTTGAATTTAGGGTATAAAGGTCAATGATGTGATTGATAACTCTTATTAAGCAAATCCTGTTTGTGTGATTGATAATCAGCTGTTGTTATGAATTGAAGATGAATATTTTGTGTTCTGATGAACAGCACTATAATGCACATTCTGATTGCGGTAATATCCATCTCTGTGTTGGGACAGGTGGCCTCAATGTTCTTTAAGGAGGTGGTTTCTCGCCTTGTTGGTTCATTCAGTGAGCGCTGCCGTCTGGTGTATGGACCTGGAGTCCCAATTCTTGAGAACTCTTATGAGCAAAGTGTGTGAAAATTTATTTTGTTCAAGCAGGCCTGCTGGGGAACCTCCGTGCGGTACCATTCCAATCACACAGCTGAATATAAATCCAATATTGTCATATAATATATATTCATTGAGTAGTCCCTGTTTTGTTGCTGCTGCGTGACCCTGCCCATTGCTATTGAGCTTTGGGAATTGTAACTTGGAGTATGAAAATCTCATTTAGCCATCTCATTTAATTAAATTTATATTTTAGTTGATTGTTTTCCAAGTTCCTGATCTGTTTGGATTAAGGATTTTACTTAGAGAAAGAAAAGAAAAAGAAAATAAGGAGGAAACTCACTTCTCATTATGTTTTTCTTCTATATTAGATATTGTTAAAAACAAAAGTTTGGTTTATTATGATTAGAATTTAGGAAAAGTTAACTATTAATGGTGTAAAATCGAATTTTTATTCATGAATATGGTTTTTTTTTTCCCTCACTATAATCTTGAAAATGTGAATTTCTTAATTTTTTTTCTTTAATATTTTTTAAGTTCCAAACAGGGTGCCTCAGGTAGAATATATCTGGTTTACTTTTGGATGGGCTAGCATGTTTAGGTCCAGAGAGGCTTAAAGTTTGCGTGTTTGCTCAGCAACTGGTTAGGAATTAGGAATCTAAAGCCGAAAGGGCGGAAGGGGGTGGGCTAGCCTTTTCTTTGTATGCCATGGCAATAAGGAACAAATCCAATGAGGGGCAAGTGTAGTGCCACACTTGCGCGATTGGTATTTTAGTTCTGGACATTTGTAAAGTTTACTAGATGGCAAATGTCAAACCACAAGATAATTGTGAGTAGTGGTGTGGTTAAAATATCTTATTCTTAAAATTGTTTTGACAAAAGATTCAAATTATAGTGCTTTTTTATTTTAATCAGCTGTGTTCCAAGACTCTGTATTCATTATTTTTAGAGATGATGGGAGAGTAGTGGAGATATTAGGAGAGTTATGGGGTGAGTAATGGAGTTTTGGAGTGATAAGAATGTGCAGTGTACAAAAAATTGAGGAGCCCTGGGTCGTAAGTGCCTTGGTGGTAGTCATGGTAGTTCGGGTAGGATTTATGTTCATTTCCAATAAAATTGTAAAAAATAGAAGGATTGAAAAGCGTTACATCTTCCTCTAATTGCCAACATACCTTCAAGTATAATTGCAGTGACTATAATTGCAATCTGCAACAGTAACCACAAATCACAATACTGTCCCAAAAAGCTCTGATAATGAGAATGATGTGGGACAGGTGGAAACAATGAGTGAGAACAAAGTATTGTTAGAACATAATGGCAAAAAATAAAGGTTGAAAACTATTAGGTCTTCCTCTCATTTATGGTATAGGTGAAGATGGTAAGTGCTAATTATAAATACAATCATGCTAGTGTCAAAACTAAAATAGCAGCAACACTAACAGAGATGGCGTCAAAACCAAAAATAGCCGCAATATTAATGTCTATTCCATTCTCTCCCATTCCATTATATTTTACTCTTGGGCACCAAACATGTAATGACTGCGAACTGCACGTTGAATAACACTGGATGATTTGGAACCAGGTCGAAACAACGGGACAAATGGGTGGGTGCCCTAATTTCTATGTTGTCATCCACCGACCAAACCTTGGTCTCAGCTCTAGGTTCACACAAAGCAAACACGAATGAATAGAAGCATATATCAAAGAATGAGTAAGAAGCAAATAATCGACGTTAGCATGCTACTGAGATTTTGTTTAGGAGCATTTTAGGGCTTCGAAAGACAAGGGCCCCGGGGGTGGGGGGACCAAGACCATGTCCACATACACAAAATGGAAGGGAAAATAATGATAGGGTGGGAGGTGGGGGGAGGCGTGCCCACCTTGACTCATGTACCCAAGTGAGAGTGATCTCCTTCCTATGATACTCCATGGATCACAGCAAGTAGAAACAAACAGCCATCATGCCCTGTCATCATTCCCAATTGGGGGGAATGGGGATGATTGGATTCGGACATCAGGCGAGGTTTGCCCTCAGCCACAACTGAATCTGAGAAATGGAAATGAGAATTGTTGACACAAAAGAAATAAAGAAAGAAAGATGGCAGCCCACGCTCCACTCCGCAGAATCTCATTTCTCTCCACCCCTTTTCCTTTCCTTTCCCGATGGATCAAAATCAATTTCGTGGTGGGCAGCACTCTGCTGTCGTCTTCATCCCCTTGCTTTTCTCAAATTTAAACTGTCCAATGAGATTGCTCTTTTTCCTCTCTTTCTCTCTCTCTCGCCCTAGTTTTTTGTGGTGTTCTTTCATTTTCTGTACTTGACTCCATTTAAGGGGGGAGGTGGCCAATGCCGTGGGGTTGAGAGAGTGTTTGGTCATTGGGCACTGGGTGATGATGTCGAGGACGACTCAACATAGGGTTCTTTACTTGAGATACTTGTGCCAACTGCTAAGCATATTGGAGCATGGGGGGTCACCGTTGCTGTGTGGTTGGTTTGGTGTTTTAAAATGCTTTTGGAGGTTATAGTCATCATTTAAGTAGTTGAAGTGTGATAGTTTTAATAGTTCGTAAATATCAAATTGGACTTTTTAAAATGTTGACACGGTTGTCTTAATGGTGTATTTTTTTTTTAATAAAAAAACCTAAAAAAAAAAAAAAAAAGGTTATCGGCAAAAGTTTCGAAGTGCTGCGTTTCCATTTAGAACCTTCGACAACAACTACTATTGTGAAGTGTAGCAAATAACATTTTGAAATTTAATTTTTTTTTTAATTTCAATTTCCAACCACAATAGTAATTTTAGTAATAGTATTTATAATAATAAAATTACTTGAAAAAAAAATGATAATGTGAGGACACAACCCCATATGTCACTTAACCGGTTGCTCAAGAACCAATCCCTACATAATTCCCTTCTAATAAGAGATAAGATGTAAACATTAGCAATTATGTGACACAGGAGTCAAATATGTAAGCATTATATCTAATCTATGCATACTAGTAGAAATGAACCATAAAGATTTTATTTTTTGCGCCTCTGATTTTTCATTATCCGCATGGCTATCTAAGGGCTCTTAGAATTACCGCTAATTGGTTTCTATATGAAATTTCAAGACAAAAAGTGTATGATCTAAAAAGAAAAAGTAAACTTAATGCAAGCAAGTCGTGATTACTTATTTTAGAGAAATGTAGTTAACATTTCTCTGATTTTATTTAAGGCTTGATTTTATTGTTGTTGTTGTTGTAGTGAACATGACTTGATATAGGGTATTTAAGTGTATTGATGGACAATGGTTGCATGGTGTGATGGGAGTGCACGAGCACTCTCACGTACACCCCATAACACCTAGGATGTGTCCTTGATGTCGAAGTACAATCCTATAAGCTTGGACTTAACTCTTGCAACCCCCACAACATGCTCTTAACGCATTTTTTGCCTCGTAACTAATGCATTGCTACTTCTTGGTGAGAGAAACTCCTTCAATGCAGTTAGCCATTTACATTCTCAATTAGCCTTCTTTCCCCCCACTAACCCTAGCAATGAATTAATGATCACTAAATTTTTCCAAAACCTTGCCTTTAGTCATACTTTTTGTTTGTGTTTTTGTTTTGTAGGCATTAGCATCGAGCATAATCAAGCTAATCTAGATGTTAGGTCCAAAAATCTATATTAGTCGCTTGGTACCATCTACGGGAATAAAAAAAAAAATGTTGTGTGCACATTACACAATAATAACACCCAAAATTTGGCGTACTTGATCATGTTGTAATGAAGATTGTTGTTCAATCTTCTGCTCCCTATCCAAGCCCTCTAATATGTAATCGAACTTCACCTTTTGCTCCTTAAATCCCCCCCATGCATGTCATTGTGCTTGTTAAAGTAATTCAATGTGATGCAAGATCAAAGAAGGAAACTTGCTTACGACGTCTATGTGCTCTTGTTATCCAAATCTTGAAAAGAGGGAAGTTTTACCATTTTGGAGAGCAAAGCTATGCTTGATCTCAACCCTAGGCTCCTTGAACCTAGAAAGAAGCTGAAGATAGAGTTGAAGCTTGAGAACAAGCTAGAGAATTTAAGAAGAAATGACTTAACTTGGAAGATGACTCCATCTGAGGATATATGTTGAGGAGTCATCGATATTTATCTTTAGGATGCCTTAAATAGTATGTTCTCTTAAACAAACTAGTTCACTTTTTAGTAACCAATTCACTAGTAGTAGGAGGTCTTGCAGGTAGAAGCCCAAAGGGTCAATAAAGGAGTATATAAGATGTTTCAATTTTATAACAATGGAAGTGTAGCATATTTGGTCACTATGTTATAGTGGCAACCTTGATATACAAGACAAGGCACTCCACTTCCCAAAATCATTAACTAAGTCCTTGGAGTGCACAAAAAAGTATAAAAACATAAAGTAATTGATGCAAGCCAAGAGAACTCGAAGTAGAAGAACAATGAAAAGCTTAAAGATTGATATGATGAGAGCTCCTCCAAAATAGAAGAATTGGAAGAAGGATCAAAGGTATGAATCTTGTAGCCTTTAAAGGAAGTTTGAGAACTATACTCCCCTTGACACGTTAAAGGGTCGAGTCTTGATGTAGATTAGGGATGGCACTAGACTTTGTTGCCTTGAGCTCATGTAAGTACTTATATGTAGATGGGACATTATTCAATATTGTCTATTCCATTAGGATTGTAGTAACAACATAAAGGATGCTAAAGTTTGAAGAGCTCTATTCAGGCCCTATATCACTATGTGTGTAAGAAGGTTTATACTCAGCTATACAATGTACAAAGAAAAATAGAAAGAGGAAAGGGGATAGAGATTGGACAATTAGTACATAATGGCCATTATCGATCTCATTTTTGAGACGAGAGATTAGAAGTTGGTTGATCTACCTAATGTTGACTAGAAACACCCCCCCCCCCCCCCTAGTAAAGCACCACACATAAAGGACATAGAGTTGGTGATTTAATTTTTTTTTTTTAATCTATCAATGTGATTCAATTTTAAAGCTATGTATAATCCATGATGGTGCTATATTGTACCTTCCTTTCTTAGATTAATGAAATTTTTTTTATGCAAACTGATTCTACACAATGTCATTTCTTTGAACAATTATCTCAACTCAAACTTAACTCAAACTATTAAAGAAATAGTAAAAAAAGATGCATAGAACTACGTTTTCTGTTATATAAGATTTATCCCATGTATCTCTTATTGTATGTCACCATCATCCCTTAGATACACTCCCATGATGCCATGTTTAGCAAGAATTACTGGACTTTGCAAAATGAGTAGTAAAGCTTAAACGAATAGCTAATCTTGTATGTTTGGGGAAGAAGAGTAGTGGATCCTATGTTTGCTAATCTTATAATAGCTCCTAGCTGGTTGCATGACAAGTAATGACTTTCATTTAAGGGGGAGTGATTGAAACTCACAAGTGAGACGAATATTGTTAAGAATTTGACTTGTGAGGTTGTCCCATATTGAAAAATAGAATGAAAGATGGGTGGTTATATACATGATTATACCTAAAACCTAATGGATTAAGCTTTTAAGTCAAATTGGTGCTTGCTAATGCATATCAAGTCTGTGTGAGGACTCCTTTGGCCCTAAAGCGATTTTGAACGACATATGGGCTGGTTGATATGTTTAATATATGTATAACCCATATACACGAACTAGGTTATGGGTTCAGTATGCAACCCACCTAACTCAGTTTGATATGAATGTAAATGACATATATGTGTAGCAATAATAATAATACGACAATGACAAAACCAAGCCTTAGTCCCACTAGGTGGGGTCGGCTATATGAATTCTTTTCCGCCAATTTATGCGATCATGGACCATTTCTTTTGATAGATTCAAGGATACTAAATCCTTATTTACTATCTCCTTTTAAGTTATTTTAGGTTTACCTTTACCCCTTCGACTACCCCCCACAGTAACTAACTCACTCTTCCTCACAAGTGCACTATATGGCCTACGTTGCAAGTGTCTATACCATCTGAGTTGTCCTTCCCTTATCTTCTATAAGAGTTACACCTAACTTACCAAGAATATGTTCATTCCTTAATTTATTTTTAATATTATATCACTCATCTATCTAAGCATTCTCATCTCGACAACTTTTACTTTTTGGATATTATGTTTCTTCGTCGCCCAACATTCCAATCCATATAACATAGCTGATCTTATAGCTGTCCTATAAAACTTTCCTTTCAATTTTAAGGGTATTCTACGATCACATAGCACACTTGAAGCACTTCTCCATTTTACTTAACCTACTTTAATTCTATGCATTACATTTTCTTCAATTTCTCTTTTAGTTTGCATAATAGACCCAATGTATTGAAATCTACAAGTGTTATTTTATTTTTTCATCATCAAGTTTTACTTTATCTCTAATATTCCTCCTGTCATTACTAAAATTACATTTCTTATATTCTATCTTGTTTCTAGTTATCTTAAAGCCTTTAGATTCCAAAACTTCTCTCTATAATTCTAACTCAGCCCCTACTCCGTCCCTAGTTTTGTCAATTAATACAATATCATTTGCAAACAACATACATCGTAAAACCTTTTTTTTTTAGTACTTTTAGTCAATTGGTCATTCACTAAAGCAAAAAGATAAGGACTCAAAATAGATCATTGATGTATACCTATGGTGATTGAAAATTCAATAATAATAATAATAATAATAATAATAATAAAGAAATCCTAATGTATAAAAGGTATGGAGGTGTGGCCAAAACATGATAGCCTGAGATAAACCTTCCCCCAGTCCAGTCAATACTAAGTAAAATAATTAATTACCCAAACACAGAAGTAATTAGCAACCAAAAAACGCAAACTAGCCACAAAATCACAAAGATAATACTGAGAATTATGTGGAAAACCCTTTGGTGTGAAGGGAAAAATCACAGGATCGAAGTTTGATTTTAATTAGAAAAATCACAGGTCGAAGTTTGCTTTTAATCGGAAAAATCACAAATCAAAGTTTGCTTTTAATTTTTCACTATATCAAAATATTAAGTTACACTAGGTCTTCCCTAATTGAAAATAAAGGCATATGTAAACTATAATCATCAAGAATTACAAATTCTTGACATACATAGGAATGTCAGTTATCATCGATAAGGTAGAATCAAACTTGAATGAGAAATAGAGATGTTTCATTTAAAAATAGAGACTACAATCCAAGTTGCGAAATTAAGGCTATCAAGCTCCAAATGACAATCAAATCAACAACAACGAAGAAGGATTAATCATGAACAAGCTTTCAAAATTTAAAATCAATCGAACAAGAAATCACCATTCGATCACCAAAATCAAACAGACTATGCGACACATTTAACCTTGAATTTTCGACAAGATATTTTCTTCTCTCTCCCACTCTCTACTTGGTTGTCCTAAAAATGCACGAAACTAACTTGTTAGTAGCAATAGCTCCTCAAATTAAGAGTTTGCTTATTTTAGAAATGACCCCTCATCTTCTGAATAAAGCCCTAATTAACCAATAAATAAACCATCTTCCAAAGAAAACCCCAATTAACCACTAAGCACAAAACTCTTTATCTCCACTTGGGCCTTAACCAAGACTTCCAAGTGGACCATTTCATAATGATGGCCATCCTTCCTAGGAAGGAAATCAAACAATACTATTGTGTTTTAATGAGTAATCCAACATGTGTATTTTGTTTGAGTGACACTTTCACAATATTATTTTAAAAATAATATATATTATTATATTTTGAGAAATTTTAATTTGGCACATATCCTTTTATTTTATTCTCTTTCTTCTTATTCTTCTTTAAAAGAAAAGCTAAACCCCCAACTTGACCTAACTTGTACAATAATCAAACTGACTCAAACCGTGTTCTTAATGATTTGACTTAAGATTAAATTTTCTTCAAATCTATGAGATTGGATTTGTTAGAATGAATACCCATAGATGTGATTTTTCACCCATATTTTTTTAAATATATATTTTTCTTTGTAGCAAAATGTTTGTAAGCCTATTTGTGGGTTCGGTTGAGTTGGGTTGGGTTAGGTTCAAAATTCCAACTAAACCAACTAGTCTGGTTTGATAAAAAATAGAAAAAAAACTCAAGTCAAATTTAGATGTGATTTGAAGTGGTTTGTGTTGGTTGGTACTCGGCTTAAGTTAGTGATTTAGTATTTTTTTTTTTTTTCCCCTTGAAGAGACAAATATGGTTCAAGAATACCATTGGAATTGATGTTTTTATAGAACATATGCATGATTAATGAGTAATTATGGAAGTGAAATTTGATTGTGGATGCTTTTGTCAAAGTTAATGTTGTCGTAAGTGCAATCTCGACTACTTCTAACCCAAGCCCCTAGGTATGCCTAGGTTGATCTGCATCTAACCATTGTTTGGTTTTGATTTGATCTCCTGATTGGAAGTTTGGCTTCCCCTTGCCTGGGTATGTCCAGTGTATATTGTACATATCCATTTTGATCAATACTATTTATCATTAGCTAATAAAAAAAAAAGTATTACAACCTCAATTAATAGTTTAATGATTTGAAATATGTAGATTAAATCTAGAAAAGTAACATTAACTTTTGAACATGCATTTTGTAACATTATAACCTTCAATCTTTTCTCCTTTATTATTGTCACTATATTCCGTTCAGGTTGAATTAGGTGGTTTGCCCGCTAAATTTATCACCTAAATTTCAATTTCTTTGTGCGCGATTTTGGTATGGATGAGTCGAATCGGACAATTTCGTTGACTCTCTTGTCCGTATGTATAAGTAACACTTTCATAATCACATCTACCAAGTTAGAAATGCCCTCCAAAAATTTTGAAGCCTACTATGCTTAGAAGCTGTATTAAAATCTTATGAGAAGGATATCTCATTCTGATTTCTTAGGCCTCATAAAAATGGAAAGTGTTTCCAATTAAGCAGACACAGAATCTTGAAATGGTTGGTCCCATCCACTCGTGTGTTGGGATGGGATATTCAATACTGCCTTTGATTCTCTCTAAATTTTATTAAAAAATATTTTTCCTGCCTTATTGGAGACGTACTTACACAAGCATGACTAATTCATTTCCCACCCTTCATCAAATCGGATTAAGAATTTTATTTAAAAGAAAAACAAACAAACAAAATGAGGAAGAAATTTATTTTTTACTATATTGAATATTATTACAAATAAAAAATTTATTTTAGTATAATTGAAAATAGAAAAAAATAAATATTATCAATGTGTAAAATTAAAATTTTATTCGTGTTTCTTTAATATATATTTTTTCCCGATACTTTTGATGAGTACCAAGCGGAATCTTAATGTTTCGAATCCAAAATAGAATATGAGACGTGTAATACAAATGTTACAAATTCTCTAATCGTTAATTAAGACGTATTACTCTATTAGCGTAATTCCTAGTCTTCAAACCCAAGTTGTGAAGCATAATCTCAGTTGAGAACCTATAAATTTAGGCTGGTTTTTAGTTCTACTCCGGACTTGTTCGGGAGCATGTATGAATTTTAAACCTAGAATTTTGATTTGTGTGGATTTAGATGAATATATATATATAATAAATAAATTTTATTTAAATTGATATAAATCTAAAACAAAGCCTAAAAATCTATGCTTGCAAATATAATCTTGGGTAGTGCAATGAGAGAACCCTTATGTTTAGCTCAAGAATTAAGTGATTCAAAGGGAGAAAGGCCAAAGGAGGCTTGCAAATTTTCTCAATGCTTTAAGAAAAGACTCTATTAGATTATGGTCTTTTATTCTTTTTCAGTAGTTATAGTATCTTGATTGAAAGAAAACAAAAGTTATTTTTTAAAAAAATCATACACGCATAACTAGCTAAATATAGATATTGTATAAAGAGGCATGTCAATTTATAAGAGAGCAACAACTAACAAGTTCGATTTAACTTGGTGTTTGAAATTTTTGGGACTCTCGGTTAGTTTATCAAGATAATAATGTGTCAGCTCCTCTATCATTCTGTATTTAAATATTAAGATATTATTTTCAATGAAAACTTATAATTTCAAAGAATCGAAGAATCCTGATCTATCTTCAGTTAAAAAAGTTTGAAAATATTATGTGTTTTGACACAATTTTATTAGGTAAAATACACATCACATAATTGATACTTGGATACGTCAAGATCTTCGTAAATACGCATTCGGTGGTTCGGTAGGAACATAATTGGATCTCGATACGTCAAGATCTTCGTAATACACATTTGAGGTGGAAAGAGGATTAGGGTGGGGGTGTGGGGTCATAAGAATCGCCATTGTAATGAATGGGGGCGTCCTATCAAGTTTGGCATTGGCATAAAACAGGAAAGACGGTCCGTGGAAATCCGACAGGATTGGACTCCCCTCTCTCCCCGCCATCTCTCTTTTTCTTTCCTTACCCTATTAATTATTTTTGATCTCCCTCAAGATTGCCTGCCTCCTTTCATATTCAATCTTTGCGGCTAATCCATAATCGCCTCCTCTCTCTCTCTCTCTCTCTCTCTCTCTCTCTCTCTCTCTCATAAATTATCTAATTTTTCTAAAAATTTTATCCATTATATTTCATTTTTAAAATTTTAATTGTAAATCTTTTATTTTTAAAGTTAGGAAATATAGATTTCAAATTTTAGATTTAAATTTAGTTGATCTTTAGTGAAATTTAATATAATTTTATATTATGTTTTGTTCAAATTTATACCATCCAATTATGAGATTTTTTTCAAATATAAAATAAAAATAAATTAATTCACTAGGAGCGATATAATAGGAGATATTTTTTTTAAAAAAAAAAATCTAATTTTACTTACCTACTATTAGATTACCATTTTACCTAAAAGTTTAGGCTATTAGTAGGAAATTATGTTTATCTGCATGCTCATTTTGATGAGTCTCACATTAATAATTCAGAAATGCATGGATTGGAAACTTCAAGATCAGCGCATCTTCAGCTTGCTTCTCTCCTCCCTCACGAAGAAGCTATGGCAAAAGTGCTCGATCTCACCACTACCAGAGACGTATGACTTGTCTTGGAAAACTCTTTCAGCCATCATTTCAAAACACGTGAACTCCATCTCAAAGATGAGTTGCAACTGATCAAACGAGAAAACCGTAGCGTCTCCAAGTACTCTTGCTCATTCAAGGGGTTATGTGATTAGCTCTCGTAGTAGTGCAACTAATTGATAGTCATTTATTTTCGTCAATAATGAGAAATAATTTATGAGGCTGAGAATACCGCATTTTCAAAAATTATTCAATTCAAAACTTACGTAAAAAAAAACCCTAATCTAATTTTTGAGATAGGTTTGGAATTAAAATAAAATTTATTATAAAATTATACTAAATTTTGATCAAATCTATACAAATTTTAGGATTAAGAGATCGAATCAAACTGGCTAATATATTGGCAAACCCTAATTATAATTTTTTATGTGAATATATTGGGAAACCCTAATTATAATTTTATAGGGGTTAGCTTGATTGATGGAGTTTTTTTCCCGTTTTATCCTTTTTTGTAAATATATTAAATAATACATTTTTTGGAAAAATATTTCCCGAAATAACCCTTGCCTAATCTCGCTACTTGGAGTAGTGAGATTTAAACAAATCTCGCTGCTTCAAGTAGCGAGATTTGCCACGTGTCATTCTCATAAAAAAAATATTATTTAAAAATATATTAAAAGAATTTATTTCTCGATTTATTACGCAGAAGAATTTACTACGCAGAATAATTTATTTCCTGATTTATCATTTTTAAAAATATATATATATTAAAAGAATTTATTGCATAATAAATTGAAATTTTGAACTTTATTTAAATTACTAATTTTAATTGTACCTGAAATTAATATATATATATATATATATATATTGACACAACAAAAAAAATTACGTTAATATTTATTCAATATAAGATTTTTTATCAATATCAATATCAATTAAGAAAAATACTTATTATTAACACTGCAAAGCTACGAGCAATAATTTCAATATTTATTCAATACCAAATTTTTTTGTGATAAACTACTTTTTCGCTGTACAAAAATGAATATAAAAAAATAAAAATGATACCATAGTTTAAATTCTAATTATTGAAATTAATTAGGTGGTTTGGCGTCACTTGAGATGTTCCAAAAAACTCATACATATTGAAATTATGAGTAATAAAAAATAAAAAGTTAGGGGATATTTTAATTCAATTAAATTATCAATTTTTGGGATTTTTTTTTTAAAAAAAGTAAAGGACCAAAGTAATGCATACAAGGTAAGAATTACAGATAATTATATGGATATTTTAGAAAATTTTAAAATAGTGTAATATATATATATATATATATATAGTATTTAATAATTTTATAAATGATTTTGTATTTTAAAATTTGAATAAATCTTCATAACTTTTTATTATTATTTCTTAAAATAAGAAAATTGTAAATGTAATTTTTTTTATTATCTCCTGTAAAAAATAATAAATATTAAAAGGGAGAGACGCAAATGTTTTCTTAAAATAAAATTTATTTTGGATCGTCATAAATACTGTGTTGCCCGCGTCAACAGTTAGTTTCAAATAATTATTATATATATAAATTTTCCAATCACAGGACGGGTATAGAAAGTTTCCAAAATGTTCTTGATTTATAAATGTTAACTACTCAAAACTAATAATAAATGTTAAATTTATTAAGCAGAAAAATTTATTTCCTGATTTATCATTTTTTAAAAAAATATATTAAAAAAATTTATTTCTCGATTTATTATTTTTTAAAAAATACATTAAATAATATATTTTTTTAAATGACACGTGGCAAATCTCGTTATTTCAATTAGCGAGATTTGCTTAAATCTCGTTACTTGAAGTAGCGAAATTACGTTAGGATTATTTTGAGAAATATTTTTGCAAAGGTATTATTTAATATATTTATTTTAACAAAAAAAGTATTAGAGGGGAAAAACTCTTGATTGATGTCAGGCGGGTATGCAGTAGTTGGTTGGAAATGGGAAAATGGGAGATCGACAGCTAGGGTTGCAGTACTTGCAAATGTTCGTGACCTCCCACCTTGTTTTTCTATTCTGCTTTGTTTGTTTTTTGGGAAAAATCCTGCTTCGTACTTGCAAAAAAAAAAAATATAAAAGAAAAAACAAACGAATAGCAGAGGGCCTCTCTGGTAGGAGGAGGGGGGGGGGGGGACGTTTTTGAGAGCCTTTGTAGGATTGCCACCTGGCATGCATTTGCCTGCCTCTGCCACCTTCTGAACCATCACAGCTTTTTTTTGGCTTCATCAGTAGAGGAATGGTAGTACATGTACGGCCCACGCAGGTTTTTAATGGAGCTAGGGTTACACACACACACACACACAATACGTAATATATATATATATATATATATATATATTATAGCCTATAGTATATGGTACGTACATAATATGGATAAAACATATAGTAGATTTAAACACATATAATATAAGGTAGAATAGTAGTACGTAGCATGTATCGCATTTAATAGATAATGTATCATATATGTAACTCTATACATAGAATATATATGTATATATATATTTTGAAACAACAAATATCTCTATTTGTATTCTTCTTTGTATTATCAGTATAATTTTATTACTTTAGTTAGATTTTTATTTTTCTTTAGTCCTATATCTGTATATTCTTAGAAAGCTCATGATTTGAAGTACTAAAATAAACCTTAAAAAAGAGACTATGGTTCGAGGTAGATATGTGCAGAGCCCAAACTAAGAAAAGTACAACTGGAACTAACTACCCCTAAAAACCAAAAACTAGTAATATTGAAAAAATATTACAGACTAAGTTTAGGTAACGATTAAGTCTCTTATATTAGATTTTATTCTATATTTGAAGAATTCCTAAATTTAGAGTTGTGTTTGATCCAAATAAAATGTAATATAAAAATATATTTAAAATTTATTCAAATTCACTCTAATGTAGAAACCCAACATATTTTTTTCCAAAACACAGTGAAACTTTTATATTAAGAGATGCAAAAGGTGAAAAAAGCTCTGAACTACTACTACCTACAACCTATGCCATAGCGGAGGACCACACAAAAAAAAACTCCTATGGTTGGGTGCCCCAGCCCTTAAAGAACGGGGTAGGCCTGTGGTGCTTAAAAATAAAGGGGCAGCTGATGGACTAAACGCAAGTCGACACCTGTCCCAAATAATTCATATGTGTGTAAATATAAAAGACGGTCCACGTGGACATTGCCAGATCAAATCATGGAAGAGCACGTGGAAAACACTTCAAAGCATTAGGACATGTCGTCAGGTTTCATTGCTCCCACGAATGATTGTCCAGCTCAAAATGTTGGGGAAGACCTTACCCGAAAAGAGCAAACAAATTCAGCAAAATTCCTTATCTATATCTAGTATGTATGCTTGTGAGTATTAGTAGTGGCTACTCCTACTGTTGAGCATTAGCACAGTGGACCACAAAAGGTGGAAAATAATGGAGACAATGACCACCTTATTAAATAATAAAATATAGAAATAAAAAAAAAAAAAAAAAAAAAGGGAGATTTGATTCTATATTTTCATGTACAAAGAAAAAATAATATTATTTTCAGACAAGTAATTATGAAAAAATAATAATAAATTTTGTGTTTATGTCCACGAAGTCCCTATGCAATTTCACTATCTCGAGAGTGAAACTGCCTTGCGCCCTTAAGATTTCAATCCTAATATATATAGTAAGCTGATGCTGAAAGTGAAGCGGAGCGGAATGATGACATTAGTTTTTTGGGTTTGTAATTTGTTATTTTATTGGTTGAGATGATTAATGGGTTGGGGGGGGGGGGGACAACGCACCTGTGGTACGATGCAGGGGTATTTGAGGAAATTTTCTAATACCTCTATACGATTAGGATTAGTTTAAATACATATATGATGTAACCTTAGATTGAAATACTGAAATTCAGTCGCTGCTCGCTTTTGTGGATGTAGGCATATAGCTGAACCACGTTAAATCCGTGTGGTTTTTGTTGTTTTATCTATCTCTTTGTTTTTCGCACTATTCATCATAATTGCAGCACGTTTCACAACAATATATATATGTATGTGTTGCCCATTTGAAAATTTAAAAATATCCTCATATAATAACATAGTGTCCTAACTTAAATATATTGTACTGTACCATGAGTGTAGTAACCCGAATAGAAAAAAAAAAATAAAAATAAAAAATAAATAAATATAATAATAAATATCTTGGAGGATATATTTATAGATATATATATATATATATATATATATATATATATATATCTTGGAAGAGATATTTTTAGATATTTATGTATAAATATCTTGGATGAGATATTTTAAGTTACTTAAGGGCTAAGTTACTTAAGAGTTAAGTTATGTTTTTATTTTATAACTCTCATTCCTCTCTCTCTCTCTCTCTCTCTCTCTCTCTCTCTCTCTCTCTCTAAGTCCCCCAGATCACTCACAAGTGCTCCTTGATTCTCCCTCCCTCCTCCTGGCTCATGGGATCTCGTTTTTAGGCCCTGCTCCACTCCAAAAGTTAGGGTTTCATTTTTCGGGAGTTTCGAGTCGTTTTTCGGGAATTAAGTAAGAGGATTATATTATCTCAGTTACTTTTGCAAGTTTTAACCGATTAAAATACTAGATATGTTTATATATAAATAATTACAACTTTTCCTAGGTTTTCGAGCCTAGGATTCGGTTAAAAGACTTTATTTTTGCAACGTACCGATTAAATTCGAATATGATATTTTTGGATTAAAATACTGGACTTTCTGAACGTTTTCACCGATTGAAAATTTGGGGTTTCAAACCGTAGGCGTGTTTTAATACGAACCAAAGGCGGTAGGATTGATTATCTCCTTTTTTCCTATACTTAACTACGTATCTATATTTTAGTAAAATAACAACATACTCATACTCATATTTTCAGCACAGTGTTTATTTTCTCAAGCAGTTATTTTATTTATGATTTACTAGGTGAAAAATTGTGTGGCATGAGTACAATTTTAATTGGCATGAATGAATAGGTTTTTTGTAATACTGAATTGTAATAGCTATAAGACGAGATTAGATATGACGGTTGGGGGCCGGGTTATGATTGATGGTCGGGGGCCGATGTTAGTAAGCAGTATATGACATATATTCCACAGAATTACGAACAATTTATGTTTTATACAATTTTATATATGAAAATAAATTATGATTTTAGTTTTATGATGTAAATTGTCATATATGATTTTAGAGCCCTGTGAATATGATGTTATGTTATGAGCACGGTACCGTAGCTATATGCTAGGAGATAGTGTAACCACATGCCTTAGAGAGAGTGTTGGTATTGGATAGTCGATTGGAGACCTGGGTAGTACTCCTCGATGCAGAATTCTGGGGCCCCATCCGATGTAGAATTCTGGGTGACCCTCCCGATGCAGAATTTTGGGTATATGGTAGGCACAATCATATTTACTACTTAGTTTGACTTAGTTATAATCGGCCGACTATATGCTAGGTCCAACCTACGGGTCACACAACCCGTCATGGTAGGAAGTATGTCGTAGTTGTATGTGAACGCATGACGACGCTAATTCAGCAATTTAGGTTGTATCTTTTAGGCATATATGGACATAGTTACTATAGAATGGGCTATATTGAGCTAGCAGTATTTTATTATGAAATTATGGGTTTGCCGACTGATATATTGCAGTACCATTTTTAGAATGCCAGTTAAATGTATTTAAATGTTAATAGTAATATGTGCACACGATAACGCATTCTAACCACACACTGATAATAATATAATTCGTTTTACTGAGAGGTGTCTCACCCTATTATACAAATCATATTTCAGATCCTTCGATCGAGGGATTGAGTCTAGCATACTGCCGAGCTAGTGTTAGACAGTCTATAGATATTGTCAGAGTTAGTGAGACATAGATAGTAGTTTTGTTTTTTTGGGGATTGTAATAACAGGATATGGAATTAGTTATGTATGTATGTGGGAAATAGTTAGAACTCTGGTAAGTGTTGGATTTATTAGTATTTAATTTCTACTATGTATGTATATGATGATCAGTATGGAACACCCGTTTCCCCTTATTTGGGCGGGTTGTATATATATGGTATCAGAGAGATGTGTATGTTATGTTTTAATAGCACTCCAGGCCCACGTAGAGGGTCGGGGCGTTACAGGTGGTATCAAAGCTAACCAGGTTGTTAGGTCTTGTAGACTTGGTTAGACAAGGTTAGGAGGTCATACTAGAGTATAGGAAGATAGGAACGGGTAGAATAGGAATGTTGAGTTTTGCTTTGTAAGCCTGGAGGTAGAAATTCCTTGACGGACTTCTGTGTTTTTCTGGATCAGTTGACAGGTTCAGAAAACCACGCCAATCCATTGATGGTTTTGTTTCCAAGCGAAAAGGGCAGGAACTTGAAAATTAAAACTGGAATATGAGATTGGCAGAGTATGTCGTTAATTAAGGAGAAAGGATTTAGACCAATAATTGGGATTTATTTTAAGTGAGTATTTTGTGTTATAATTGCACCAGACATGTTAGGATATGGGAATTCTAACTTGTTTGGTTCTTTCTTCAGGATGGATCCTAGGGACAGTAACGCTGTTGCCAGAGGAAGTAGCAGTAAGGGAGCTGCCTATAAGGATGGCAGCGATTCTATTGTGGAATTTAGGGATTTTGCCCAGCAGTTTATGATCGAGGTTATGTGGAATTCTCGGGGGCAGGATCGTCCCACTGCTAAGCTGGGAGATTCTATTGAGAAGTTCACGCACCTGAAGCCTCCTATCTTTATGTGAAGTACCAACCTGATTCTTATGGAGAACTGGATTTGGGAGATCAAAAAGATCTTGACTATACAGCGATGCACTGATGAGTAGAAGGTGCTATATGCTACATTTAAGTTGACCGGAGAGGCTAAAAGATGGTGGGAAGCGATAAAGCTACTAGAGTAGCATAGACTAGTACCGATGGCTATGACATGGAGCAGTTTCAAAGAAGTGTTCTTTGATCGGTATTTTTCAACCTCTATCAGGAAAGCGAAATCAGAGGGGTTCCTAAACTTGACTCAAGGATAGTTGAAAGTTCAACAATACGCTGCCCGATTTGTGGAGCTGTCACGATTTGCTACCTAAATGGTACCTAACGAGTCTGATTGGAATTTTGATAGGGGTTTGAAGCACGAGATTAAAAAACAGGTGGCGGTATGTCAAGTATAAGAGTTCGCCACACTAGTAGATAAAACTACTGTGGCAGAGGCGATCTTGTAGGGGGATGTAGAGGCTCAGAACTCAAAGAAGAGCCCAATACCTTCTAGTTCTCATACAGGTGCGAGGCAGGGGCCAATGACGAGACACAGGTGGTAGTGCATCTCAGGGTACAACATCATACCCTGCTTGTCCTACTTGTGGCAAGGCATCTAGGAAGTGCATGGTTGGATCAGGTGTCTGCTACTAGTGTTGTCAACCCGGGCATATGGCGCGAGACTGCCACTCACCGGGGAGCAACGCACCCCCACAACAGCTATGTCGAGGAGGTAATCAGGCACCGAGAGGAAGATATCAGAGGGGTACGACCCAAGAGAGGGTGTCTTCCTTAACTCCTGGCGACACTGAGAATGCATGCGATGTAGTGATAGGTAACATTTACATGCTTTCAAATAAAGCTATTGTATTATTTGATTTAGGAGCGACGCATTCGTTCATTTCCCGGGGGTTTGTCAAATTATATGGGGTAGAGGCATAATTATTAGGTGTTGAATTAGTAGTGGCTACACCGCCAAGGTCAGTAGTAGTATATAGTAGGGTGATTAGAGATTTTCTAGGGAAGATTCAGGGGAGAGTGCTGTCGGTCAGTTTAATTGTTTTTTATATGCATGACTTCGATATCATTCTAAGGATGGACTAGCTAGCGGCCAGTTATGCAAGTATCGATTGTTATAGAAATGAGGTAGTATTCAGACCTCCCCGAAGAGTAGGAATTCAAGTTTGTAGGATCGTGTGTGTGCTCTGCACCACAGATCCTTTCAGCCATTTAGGCGAGGAGGTTACTTTTGGAGGGATGCCAGGGGTACCTTGCATTTGTGAAGGAAGCGCTGAGGGACGAACTTAAATTGGAAGATATTCCCGTAGTAAGGGAGTTCTCAGATGTGTTCCCAAAGGACTTACCAGAATTGTCTCCTGATCATGAGGTGGAGTTCGCTATTGAGTTGACTCTACGGATGACACCAATTTTGAAAGTTTCGTACCGAATGGCCGCAGCAGAACTGAAGGAGTTAAAGGGGCAGTTACAAGAGTTACTTGACTAGGGTTTCATCCGGCCAACTGTATCACCTTAGGGAGCACCGGTGCTATTTATGAAGAAGAAGGATGGGTCGATGAGGATGTGCATCGACTACAGTGAGATTAATAAAGTAACAGTGAAAAATAAATACCCCTTACCCCAAATTGACGATTTGTTTGACTAGTCACAGGGCACACAGGTCTTCTCCAAGATTGATCTGCGATTCGGGTATCATCAGCTGAAGGTAAAATCAGAAGATGTACCGAAGATTACATTCCATACTAGGTATGGCCATTTTGAATTCCTGATTATGCCTTTCGGATAGACCAATGCTCCTGCAACATTTATGGACTTGATGAACAGGGTGCTCAAAGAGTATCTAGATCAATTCATGGCTGTATTCATCGACGACATCCTAATTTATTCAAGGAGTCACAAGGAGCAATGAACTCATTTGAGGTTGGTACTTCAGGTACCTAAGGAGAATAAGTTGTTTGCGAAGTTTAAGAAATGTGAATTCTGGTTAGAGCAGGTGACATTTTTAGGGCATGTAGTGTCCAGAGAAGGTGTATTAGTGGACCCGAGCAAAATAGAAGCAGTAGTTGATTAGGCAAGACTGAAGAACGTACATGAGATTAGAAGTTTCTTGGGTTTGGCAAGATATTACCGCCGGTTCGTAGTGGGTTTTTCTAAACTATCAGGTCCGCTGACACGGCTCACGAGAAAGAATATGAAGTTTGAGTGGCCTCGTGAGTGCGAGGAGAGTTTTCAGGAACTGAAGCAACGACTAGTTACTGCTATAGTATTGACCATTCCATTATGAGATGAGGGATTTGTGATTTATAGTGATGCCTCTAAAAAAGGTCTCAGGCATGTCTTAATGCAGTAGGGAAAAGTTATCGCTTACGCTTCTCGTCAACTCAAGGAGTACGAGAAGAACTACCTGACACACGACATGGAATTGGCAGCGGTTGTGTATACACTAAAGATCTGGAGACACTACCTGTACGGTGAAAGGTGTGAGATTTTTACAGATCATAAAAGTATTAAATACTTTTTCATTTAGAAGGAGTTGAATATGAGGCAGCATAGATGGCTTCAGCTGATAAAGGACTACGATTGTACCATTAGTTACCACCTAGGAAAAGTTAATGTGGTAGCTGATGCTTTGACTCGGAATTCAGTTGACGTGTCAGTCTTGGTAGTGGGAGTTTAGCATTAGATCAGTATGGACCTAGAAAGGTTAAGTGTGGAGATGGTGGAAGGAAATCACCAGGCATTCATTGCTAGCCTGGTTGTGCAACTGACCTTACGGGAAAGGATTAGGACAGCTCAGATGAAAGATGCAGAGCTCGTAGAGGTTATAGAGGGAGTACATGTAACGACCTAAAGAATAATGATATTTAAATAATAAAGAGGGAGGGAAATGGAAACAGAAACAAAAGAAGGCAGTAGAATTTTGGATATAATAACCCAAGGAATTTTCTCATGGCCTCGTCGACGAACACAGGGGATTCGTTGACAAGGGTAAAAGAGGGTCTCGTCAACGAGGGCATGTTTCATCGACAAGAAAATACCGAGAGAATGTTTTGGGGGATTCTAAATTTCGTCGACAAAGAGGAGGGTTCGTCGATGAATTGCTTTTTAGACTCATCGACGAGATGATGTGGCTCGTCGACAAAGGCTACAGTATAAGTAACCCTAAACTTGGTTTAATCGTAGAAATTTGATGAAATTCTTCCTCTCTCTCTCTCTCTCTCTCTCTCTCTCTCTCTCTCTCTCTCTCTCCTACGGTCTCTCCTCCATATCTCTTCAATTTCAGCCCCGTTGTTCACCAAATCGACGATTTGAGACCACCACGACGCTCCTAGAGGAGTTTTCTTCAAGTCTGCTGGGGCGGATTGTTGGTGGAATCGAGTCGAATTTCTCCCTAGAATCAGGGTAAGACATTTTATTCAGTTTTTAGCCTTCTGACAGTTGTAGGAAATGATGGAGACAAAGAAATAATGATATTATGTTCTGGTGAATGTTGTTTTTAGGGTGTTAAGTAGGAAGCCCTGCGGGTGTTGGACCAGTATATTATAGGGGTTTTCCAGTAGTCAGGTAAGGGAAATATGCTATGCAAGGAAACCCTTTTACGATTTAATACAAACTATATGTTTTTATCAAATTATCATTCAGATTATATATATATATATATATATATATATATATATATACAGTTTCCAGAACCTGATAATATTAATATTTATTTGTGTGGCTTGAGTTTATAATAGAACAATACTATATTTATAGAATTTGTGAATACCATGTTTATAGTTGTTAACAGAAATACCATGATATTTGCATGTTTATAGAATGACGAATTTTTTAGTGTATAGTATACTCAGAAATATGCATTTTTAGTAATTTCAGAATAACACGTTTATTTCAGATAGCAGTTCAGTTATACAGAAATCAAATTTTCAGTCAGTTTATTTAAAATTTCAGATAAACTCTATGGAGTTATGGTTGTTTTAGAAACCACAGTAAAAACAGTATATTACAGATATCAGTTACCTATATAGTATCAGGCATTGATGGATCAGACAGTAGAGCACGGTACCGTAGCTACAGATATTCAGTTCAGAGTGCAACCACTTTACTCAGATAGTAAGTGATATGAGGTCGATCGTGCCCACGTCGGGACAGACTCTCCATCAAATATGGATTGAGGGGGCCGATCAGATTGTCGAAGTTCAGTTGACTTACCCTGGTAGGCCAGCCAGGATAGGTCCCGCCTTCAGGCCGCACAACCCTGTCATGAGGGGTTAAATCATGACATACAGCCATCCAGGGAAATTTTCTCAAATATTATAAGTATAAGTAGATTTCTAGAAATAGTAGTAGTATTATGAAAAGTAAATTTATATAGTTTTAATATATGTTATTTATACCAGTATTTATAATTTCAGTTATCCATGATATTATTTTTAAATCAGATTATTAATACAGAAATATAACTCAGTAGCCACATACTAGTAATAACATGTTTCGTCTTACTGGCGTTGGCTCATCCCAGTGTTGAATTGTTTTTCAGGTGAACCAGCTAGGCGAGCCGAGCGGGCTCGCAGGTAGAGGGGCTGTTGTACTGCCCTTTCTGAGAGTGAATATTATTTTTGGGTGGCATGTTTTGTAAACTCTTGGTATCAGTAAAGGTAGTTTCGAGAGAACAGTGATGATTGTATATTGTGGGTTGATTTGTACACTCTGGTATTGTATTATGTGTGGATTTATTTTATATGATTGGCTTCCCGCTGTTTAGGTTAATGTTTTGAATTTAAAACTAAGGAAAAAGATTTTATTTTATTAGCAGGCCGTTTTAGTACAAAATGGATTGAAACCAGATTTCAATGTCTCATACAATGAGGTATTGAGATTTCACACCAGGATATGCATACCGAATGACGCTGGAATTAAACGGGTTATTCTAGAGGAGGCACATTGCTCACTCTATACAGTGCATCCAGGTAGCACGAAGATGTACATGGATCTACGGGAATCTTTCTGATGGTCCAACATAAAAGGAGAGATCTCCTATTTCGTTCAACAGTGTTTGATATGCCAGCAAGTGAAGACCGAGCATTAGAAGCCAGCGAGACCATTGCAACCACTTTTCATCCCTAAGTGGAAGTGGGAGCACATTTCCATGGATTTTTTCACGGAGTTGCCATTAGCACTTCATAGACAAAATGTTATTTGGGTAGTTGTTGACAGACTGATGAAGACTACCCATTTCATCTCGATTAAAATCAATTATTCCATGGATAAGCTAGTAAAGGTTTATGTTCAGGAGATTGTTAGATTGCATGGGGTGTCGATGTCTATCATTCCAAATAGGAATCCGTAGTTTACTTCTTGATTTTGGAAGAGTCTACAAGAAGCGTTGGGATCTCAACTCACGTTCAGTACTGCTTTTCACCCACATATCGATGGTCAGTCAGAGAGGACCATCTAGATTCTAGAGGATATGTTGCGGGCATGTGTACTGGACTTCAAGGGTAGTTGGATTAAATATCTGTCATTGGTTGAATTTGCATACAATAACAGTTATCAGACCAGTATCAGGATAGCACTGTATGAGGCACTGTATGGTTGGAGGTGCCGATCTTCATTGTACTGGGATGAGGTTGGTGAGCGGCAGATGTTGGGGCCGGAGCTTGTTCAACATACCTCAGAGAAGGTCAAGTTCATCAGAGAACAGATTAAAGCAGCACAAGGTCGGCAGAAGAGCAACACAGATATACGCCGACGGGAGCTGAAGTTTGATATAGGTGATGCTATATTTTTTAGGATTACTCCCATGAAAGGGGTGATGTGGTTTGGTAGGAAGGGCAAGATGAGCCCTAGATATGTTGGGCCATTTGAGATCTTGGAAAGAGTCGGTCTGGTGGCGTATAGGATGGCATTACTCCCAGCACTGTCTAGGATTCATGACGTGTTCCACGTGTTCATGCTGAGGAAATATGTTTCAGATCCTTCGCATGTGATCAGTTACGAGTCTTTGGAGCTCGAGGACACTTTAGCATGTGATGAAATACCGGTTCAGATTCTAGACCGTAAGGAATCGAAGCTACGTACAAAAAGGATTCCGCTTGTGAAGGTACTTTAGCGTAATCATGCAGTCAAGGAAGCTTCATGGGAATTAGAGACATAAATACGCTAGAAGTATCCAGAGTTATTTAGAGAGGCTCAGCGTTAAACAGGTAAGTATGACAGCTTAGGTAAGTTTCGTTTTGCATATAGGTTGTTTAGAATAGGTTTGTTTAAATTATTGGTCTGTTTATGGTTTTGGTATATGGATGGTCTTAGGGAGAGTTTTGTATAGCTATTGTAATCTCCTGAGTCATGGTATGTAACCATGGTATTCTTCCACCATAAGTGAGGGTGGGTAATAAACTTGGGACGAGACTACTATGTGGGTGGCCATCGACTCTTCCTAAAAGTCGGATCAATAGATTAGTAGTAATCCAGTGGATGTGATGGGAGATAGTTAGCAAATTTCGAGGACGAAATTTTTATAAGGAGAGGAGAATGTAGTAACCTGAACATAAAAATAAAATAAATAAATAAATAAATATGATAATAAATATCTTGGAAGAGATATTTTTAGATATTTATAGATATTTATATGTATAAATATCTTGGAGGAGATATTTTTAGATATTTATATATAAATATCTTGAAAGAGATATTTTTAAGTTACTTATGGGCTAAGTTATGTTTTTATTTTATAACTCTCATTTCCTCTCTCTCTCTCTCTCTCTCTCTCTCTCTCTCTCTCTCTCTAAGTCCCCCGGATCACTCACGAGTGCTCCTCGATTCTCTCTCCCTCCTCCTGGCTCGTGGGATCTCGTTTTGAGGCCTCGCTCCAAAAGTTAGGGTTTCGTTTTTTCGAGAATTTTAGGTCATTTTTTGGTAATCAGATAAGGGGATTATATTATGTGACTTACTTTTGCATGTTTTAATCGATTGAAATATTGGATATGTTTATAGTTACGACTTTTCTTAGGCTTTCAAGCCTACGGTTCGGTTAAAAGACTTTATTTTCAAAACCAACCAATTAAATTCGATATGATATTTTTTTATTAAAGTACTGGACTTTCTGAACGTTTTCACCGATAAAAAATTTGGGGTTTCAAATCGTAGGCGTGTTTTAATACGAACCAAAGGCGGTAGGGTTGATTATCTCCATTTTTCCTGTACTTAACTACGTATGTATATTTTAGTAAAATAACAACTTAGAGATACTCATACCCTTATTTTCTGCACAATGTCTATTTTCCCAAGTAGTTATTTTATTTATGATTTACCAGGTGAAAAATTGTGTGGCATGAATACAGTTTTAATTGGCATGAATGAACAAGTTTTGTGTAATACTAAATTGTAACGGCTATAAGACGAGATTAGATATGACAGCTAGGACCGGGTTATGATTGATGGTCGGGGGCCGATGTTAGTAAATAGTATATGACAGATATTCCATAGAGTTACGAACAATTTATGTTTTATACAATTTTATGAAAATGAATTATGATTTTAGTTTTATGATGTAAATTTCCATATATGATTTTAGAGCCTTGTGAATATGATGTTATGTTATGAGCACGGTACTGTAACTATATGCTGAGAGATAGTGCAACCACACATATTAGAGAGAGTGTTGGTATTGGATAGTCGATTGGAGACCTAGGTAGTACTCTCCGATGCAAAATTCTGGGGCCCCATTCGATGTAGAATTCTAGGTGACCCTCCCGATGTAGAATTTTGGGAATATGGTAGGCACAATCGTACTTACTACTTAGTTTGACTTAGCTATAGTTGGCCGACTATATGCTAGGTCCAACCTATGGGTCACACAACCCGTCATGGGGGGAAGCATATTGTAGTAGTATGTGAACGGGTGACGACGCTAATTCAGAAGTCCAGGTTGTATCTTTTAGGCATATATGGGCATATTTACTATAGAATGGGTTATATTGAGCCAACAGTATTTTATTATGAAATTATGGGTTTGCCAACAAATATATTGTAGTATTGTTTTTAGAATGTCAGTTAAATGTATTTAAATTTTAACAGTAATATGTGTACACGACAACTCATGCTAGCCACACATTGATAATAATATAATCCGTCTTACTGAGAGGTGTCTCACCCAATTATACAAATCATGTTTTAGGTCCTTCGAGGGATTGAGTCTAGTGTACTGCTAGGCTGGTGTTAGACAGTCGAAAGATATTGTCAGAGCCGGTGAGACATAGACAATAGTTTTGTTATTTTGGGGATTGTAATAATAGGATATGGAATTAGTTATGTATGTATGTGGGAAATAGTTATAACTATGGTAAGTGTTGGATGAATTAGTATGTAATTTCCGCTGTATATGTATATGATGATCAGTATGAAACACCCGTTTCCCCTTATTTGGGCAGGTTGTATATGTATGGTACCAGAGAGACGTGTATGTTATATTTTTGTAGCACTCCGAGCTCACGTAGAGGGTCGGGGCGTTACAATGAGAGATATCATTCTTCGACATCCTGTAGCACACTCATGTTTGGTTTCATTAAGTAGATAAAAAAGTTACACATAAGGAGGGCTTAAGGGCAAACTAAACCTAGAACTCTATTATTGATGTCCTCCTTTTGTGTTTTACTCTTTTTGTGGTTTACTTTATCTTATTTTTGTTGAGTTCCTTTTGTCCACTTGTCTATATTGCTTGAGACACTTTTGCTGGACCTTATATCTAGAACATTAGCTAGAATTTGTGAATAGATAAGCATTAAGAGGCTCCCGCATATTTGAGGTGAAGAAGATAACCTATTTATTTTGATAAAGTTCAATTCGAAAATGAGTTGACAGGCTGGGCACGATACATATGATACAATCATCACACATTAGCGACGTAATTTTTTTAGTTTAGGCACTATGGCTAGCCCAAGTGCAACTTAATTTTATTCTTTTGATTTATGAATGTTCAAAATTTATCTTTGAATTGCTTATCCCTTTATTAAGTAATTCATAATTGGATGTACTCTTAGTGTTTAATAATGATTTTATTTTTCTCTATTTTTTATAAATTAATTAGCTATGATTAACAACAAATTGAATATGCTACTTCCTAATCACAAAATCCAATATATATATATATATATCGTGTTGGTCACTAAAATTAATCATATTTGGTGCAGCACACATGCGTCTATAGAATAGGACCAGCCAAGAAGGAGGTCTTTCAGCCATTTACATGATACAAGGCTAGCTGGTTTCTCCCTCTGATCAACAAAGCTAATCGAGCAATCTCAATAATGAAAAACTTAGCTACATTTTTTTTCTCCCTTCTTTCTTTTGTTTAGGACTTGCTCTTTTTACCAACACTACGTTTGGAAGTAGGGAATTAGGATCTTGTATTTAAATTTATGTGTATTTAAATTGTCACAACGTCCCAGAATGACGAGAAATAATAATATTAAAGGTTCAATGGAATCGCCATTAACCTGATATTTTTCTAGGTGCAGTTAGTTCACTTAATTACTACTTGTTGATTGGTCTTTAGGCTAATCGTAGGTAAAGAAACTAGTAGTCATTATCTATATTTACTAGAGTTGCGATTGAGAGTTTAGTTATGTGAGGAAAAGGTACTAGCACCCTCTACATATCCATTCTACGAACGGTATACAATTTAATAGGAATTATCCCTAAACTGAATTTAATGGTCTTTAATTAACTCCTTAATAAATAAAAAAAACATTGCAATTTTCAAAAGAAAATATAAATAAGGTGGGTGTGATTTTGGAATGTCTAATAAGACCTCCAAAAGAGAAGATCTTATTAGATAAGCCTAATCATAACTAATATAGGTGAGGTTTGAAACACCTCTTTACTTTCTATTTAATTATCAGGACGTGCACACACACCAAATAAAATATATACAGATAGTAATAAAAAAATTCATCAAATTTAAACAAGAAGAGTTTTAAAACATACATTCACAGGTTTTCCAAAATGTTTTAAAAGTTTTTCTTCCAACATATTCCTAAAATTCTTTGGGATTTTAAAAGACTTCCTACATTTTAATTATTTTTTATTTTTTTATTTTTCCATTTTTTTGTTATCTCACTCAAAATAACTTAAATAATTTTTATCTATATTTTTTCTATTTTTAATATTTTTTTCTGATTTTTTATGACTTTTTTTTTACTACTTTTCGCAACTTTTTAAAATTAAAAATTAATTAAAAATCAAAGTTTAAATTAAAGAAATAAACCACGGGTTCAGACCAATTCAACCAGTCTGAACCAGGTCAATGGGTCAACTCAGGTTGACTAGAGCCAAACTTGGTTGACCTGATTGGGGTAGGGCTACCACGTCTCAGCCAGCGATGGTGACACATGACACTGACATTTTATATTTATTTAGTTTTATTTTTTTTCAAATTTACTGCACTAGGGTGATGTCAGCATGATGTCACCTGTCACGTGACAAAATATGATGGGTTTTGGGGGTTTGACATGAATCATTGACATGACAACGATCTAGTTGTCTAGAGAAAACACACATTGGATGGTCAAGATCGCGCCATGTCGCTCCCCAAACACACGGTCCTAGGCGCACTACGTGTCATCGTCTGTATGGTGACATGTGTCCACTTTATTTATTTATATTTTTTTGAACATTTAATATATAAAAAATTTTATATTAAATGTATTTGAACCTCAGTCAAGTTGACTCGGATCTCTGAATCGAATCCAGGATATTCTATTGTAAATAAGGATCGGATATAGGTTGCACAGCGAAATAAAAAATGCAACAAACAAATTAAACTCAACCAGAAAATAAGAAACAACAAGTACGACAATAAGACTTACGTGGTTTGGCAAAGCCTGCATCTAAGTACACAATACACTGCACAAATGATCACTCTCTTTGTCAATACACGCCCAGAATGACATATATAACAGTCTCTTGAAGGATTTCCTCCAATTACCCAATCACGCCAACGTTCAAATTCAAAATTTAAAAAACTGCTCTCAACCCAGAAAAATTTATCGACGAGAACAAGGTATTCGTCGATGAAATAAAGAAGAACACTCGTCGACTAGTCTAGTTGCTCATTGACGATCCTTTAAATCTGTTCTCGGTATCTCAGAAACTCTGAGTTTTTCTTGCTTTCGGGATCTACTCGTCGACGAGGACTAAACACTCGTCGAGGAGTCCCTTTTGTTGCTTTGCACCAAGAACACATCCATATGTTTTTCCTCCCTTTATTTATAAACACATAAAGTATAAGAGTCACATCATAAACAACATATTCAGATATGGACTCTTGGATTTGGGTCTAGTTAAGGAATTTTTGAGAAAATTTTGGGTTCTTTAATTTGAATAAACTTATATAATTAAACTCTCACATCTCAAAATTTCTGCAGAGTTACTCAATCGTTCACTTTTTCAATTTTAAGAAAAATAGATCATGCATTTAAATAAATCACGACATACCTGTTCAACCCTTCTTTTCCTTTGTTCTTTCTGCTACCACTAGTGCATTTTCTTATCTATTTCTCCCTCTGTTTGCCTCAGCTTGTGCCACTGTTCCTCAATGTAGACTCCTAATGCCAACCTTCCCCTCACTTCAAATTTCAATATCTCAACACTTCTTTCCAATAACGAGTTGCTCCCGAATTTTTCTCCACAGTTGTTCTCTCTCAAACAACTCTTTGAACCTCTCTATTTATAGGCTAAAGAAAGAACCTTGATTTAAATTTTATTAACCAATCAGTTTTAATTTGATCAATCAAACTTAAAACCAATTTGTTAATTAAATTGATTAATCAATTTTAAATTTTTCAATCAAATTTAAAAACCAATTAGTTTTTAATTCTGATTTCCTAACTGAAATTATCTTGTGTGTGTGCAAGTGCAAGCATGGAGAAGCTGGCCCACTAGATCCCTTTTTAATTTTTCTTTTTATTTTCCTTTTTTTATTTTCCATGTAATTTTTCAAAAAATTTCCATGTATTTTTAAATTTTCACTGTATTAATAATTTTTTACACACCCATGTACAATTTCAAAGTTGGACTAGGAAAAGACCCAAATGGGCATTGAAATTAAACCTAAAAACTCAAATTATGTTACATAACCCCTGAACAAAATGGGATGTCTATAACATACACATTAAAAAAATTGCTACGATAAAAGTAAAATTTATTATAATTATTTTATTGTTTTACTTTCAAATTTTAATTTACAATAAAAATTTTATTGGATATGACAATTGAAAAATAGTGAAAGTAGTTTGCAATTAACTTTATTATTATTTTTTAAAATTTATGTATACTTTTCTTTTAATTTTACTTAAATTCATATGACGATTTAATTTTGATTCTAATTTAAAAATGTATAAAATGAATAATTTAATTCAAAAAATTATTTTTGGATGTTAAAGTTTCTGGCAACAGATTGTGAAATCTGGTTTTCAGTGTTTTTGCACACAACTGAAAATCGGTAACAGAAACAGAAAACTAACAATATAAACAAACACGTTTTTATAATTTGTTTGTTCGTCGCGCGGGGGGGGGGACAAAAATAAAAAATGACAACGACACTAAACATACCCTTACCATACTGGGTCACATTTTGGACCAAAGGAAGACCTAAGACCTAGCTAGCTAGCTATCCCTAGATTTTTACATCTACACACACAATGGCCTAAATGCTTAATTGATTGGTTCATGCATGGACCAGGAAGCCACGAAGGAGATCATGAATTCCCTGTTTTCTTTTTCTATATTTGGCAAATGATTTCAAGGGCAGGTGGTGAGTGATTGAGTAGGGCATGGGGGCAGTGGGGAGGGAGGGGGGGTCCTAAACGCGAGGGATCGAGAGAGGTCTTCATCCAATATGCCATTCTTTTCCACGCACCATTGATTGAATGTGTCTGCATATCTATATCTGAGTCGTGGAGGTGGTGAGTGATGTTATGGTATACCCATTAATCATGAAGAGTGATTGTATGTGAGTCATGAAGATGGCGAGTGATGTTATGGTATACCCATTAATCATGAAGAGTGATTGTATGTGAGCCGCGAAGTCAAAGAATAATTGATAGAAGAACTTATTGTCATAAAACATTTCTAGTGGTGTGTTTAGTTTGCTGGTCAATCAATAAAATATTTCTAATTGCACTGGAGATCACTTATGAAAATTATTCAATAGTTAAGAATCACTTGGAGTAACTTTTTACAAATTTCGAATGATTAAGAAATAGAGTAGTTGAGAAAAAAAAAAAGATTTTTCCAATTTGCAGGCGACGGGTTGTTCAAAATAAATAATGCCAAACATATATTTTTTTTTTATCTTAATTAATTGCCAATTTGCTTATAAATAGATCATTTATTTATTACGATATCGTCAAAATATTTACTATGGTATTTATTTTTTTAATTTTTTCAAAGAATTATAAAAATTTTAACTTATTTTTTTAATTTTCTAAGATTCGTATTAAAAAGATTAAAAAAATTTATTTCAGTATGCCAAATGATAAAAACAACTTATTTTCTAATTTTTAAACAAGTATATAAGATAATGCTTGAAATCATGAATTTTGGATTTATATGAATCCAAACGAAAATTTATACATAATCCACGCAAAGTAAAGTTTAAATTTCGAATTGCATAATCCAATACGGAAAGAAAGAGTTAGAAAAAATAAATAATAAAAAAGTTAAAGAGTAGGAATATAAAAAAATAATTATAAAATTGTTTAAACAAATTTTAATATAAATTATAAAAATTTGAAAATAATGCGATATTTTTTGTAATTATTTAAAAACATAAAAATAAAAATAAAATTATGTCCATAGACAAATAATGCCACAACTATTTATCATTATTGATTAATTTTACATAAATATTATAAAAATAAAAAAATTAATTAATTTCTATTTATCTCTAAAAGATTGGTAAGCATTATCATTGGAGGCGAGACTGGAGCGGGCCCAACCTAAAAAACATAGAGATTCTTAAAAATTTAGACCCAAACAAAGAATAGGGTAAGGCGTCACCTTTTCGCGTAAGCATCCAAAACGGTAATTGCCTAACCGAAAAACGGTCCGCCGGGACGCACCCGATGCTAATGAAATGGGGCCACAGCTAAGGTGCGCCCCGTGCGTGGGAAAATTGTGGACCACCAGGATGGCTCCAGGTGTCAAGCCAGCTGGGGCCGACGGTAACGTGCATCCGACATCCTCGACCGAGACTTGAAAGCGGGCCCAAGGATGCGCAGCAGCCGACACGTGGGATGGGCGTCCGCACGTGGAGCCACACGACCAGACATCGCCGGATATCCCTAGGAATTCCGACATGCGAGCTGGAGACCACTGTCCTGCGCCCGGAAAAGAGGGGTCCTCCCCGCCTTAGATTCCCCACTTTCAGGACTCCAGAGTAAGATTTTTGTTCACTATTATCATTAGCTTTTTAAAGCCCCCTTTTGGCCACGTAGGCTCCTCATATTAAAGGCTATTTATAATAATTGACATTCTTACCCAAAGCTTATCCGTTTAATAATAGGCAGCCTTCCCATGATGACTTAGGTAACCATCGTCATAAAATATGATGGGCGAATTTTGATTGATAACATATGCGACCATTGTCGCCCAACCATGTCTTACTTAGGCGGCATCCTCTTTTTTTTTTTTTTCTTTTTAATCGTCACATCCCAAGAAGGTACACAAGAATATCATAATTAGTTATAAATATATATAAAAATAATTATAATAATATAACTATCTATGATATACAATATAATAATTTAAATAAAAAAAAATTTCCACACTATAAAACTTGTATTGATTCTACTTATATTTTAAGAATTAGAAGTTGAATTATAGATAAGGAGTTTACCTATTAAAATATTAAATCAATATGGCAAATATAACAAGTTATTGCATGTTAAAATAACATGGAGCCGTGAAGGGATTTTATATCACCCTTCAATTCGAATTAGCAAAAACAACGCCTCCTTGCATAATATGGATTCCAAACATTCATGATCTGGATGTGAATGAGTCGAATTACTTATCTTTCGGTCTATTAGTGAACTATCTTTCCAGGAATTGGGAAAAATGTTATACTAGAAATATTCTTGTTATTGCTTCGACTCATATTCCCCAAAAAGTGGATCCCGCTCTAATAGCTCCGAATAAATTAAATACATGCATTTAGATACGAAGACTTCTTATTCCACAACAACGAAAGCACCTTTTCACTTTTTCATATACTAGGGGATTTCACTTGGAAAAGAAAATGTTCCATACTAATGGATTCGGGTGAGGTCATGAAGGAGAGGGGTCTTGAGGCAATAATTCGGGTGAGGTCTTTTTGACTGTCATAAAAAAGAAGTGATCTTCAACCCTAGGTAAGCAAGAATTCAGATTTGTGAGATCACGTGTGCGCTCCTCGCCACAAATTAGTGTTGACTATTCAGGTAAGGATGCTACTTCAAGGTGGTTGTCAAGGGTATGTAGCTTATATTAAGGAGATGCCAAAAGAAGAACTGAAACAAGATAATATTCCAGTAGTGAGAGAATTTTCAAATGTTTTTCTAGAAGAATTACCTGGTTTACCACTAGATCGAGAGATTGAATTTACCGTGGATTTATTATCAGGTTCAACACCGATATCTAAAGTGCCCTACAGAATGGTTCCAGCTGAACTAAAAGAATTGAAAGACCAGTTGCAGGAGTTGTTGGATAAAAGGTTTATCAGGCCTAACGTGTCGCCTAGGGGAGCATCAGTCCATTTTGTGAAGAAGAAAGACGGGACTATGAGGATGTGCATTGATTATAAAGAGATGAATAAAGTGACAATCAAGAATAAATATTCTCTTCTCATAATTGATGATTTATTTGATCAGCTCCAAGGGACCCAGGTCTATTCCAAGATTGACCTTCAGCCGGGATATCACCAGGTGAAAGTTAAAGTAGAGGACGTTTTGAAAACAACTTTCCAAACCAGGCATGGGCACTACGAGTTCTTGGTAATGTCGTTCGATTTAACTAATACACTAGCAGTGTTTATAGATCTAATGAATAGGGTGTTCCATCAGTACATGGACTAGTTTGTTGTGGTATTTATTTATGATATACTAGTCCACTCGAAGAGTTGTGAGGAGCACGAGGATCATCTGAGGTTGGTATTGCAGGTGTTGAGAGAAAAGAAGCTATATGCTAAATTCAAGAAATGTGAAATTTAGTTGAGGTAGGTCACTTTCCTTGGGCATGTGATCTCTAGGGATGACATATTAGTAGATCCAAGTAAAATAGAATCAGTGGTGAATTAGGTAAGACCAATAAATGTTCAAGAGATCAGAAGCTTCCTAAGTCTGGCAGGGTACTACTGACGTTTTGTGGATGACTTTTCCAAATTATTAGGTCCATGACACGACTCACGAGGAAGAATGTCATATTTGAATGGACCGACGAGCGTGAACAAAGCTTTCAAGAGTTGAAGTAGCAGTTGATCACTGCACCGGTATTACCTATTCCATTAGGAAATGATGAATTTGTTATATACAGTGATGCATCCCAGAAGGGACTCGAGTGTGTGTTGATGCAGCACGGAAGGGTTATTGCTTACGCTTCTCGGCAGTTTAAAAAGTATGGGAAGAACTACCCAGTACATAATTTAGAATTAGCTGCAATGGCGTATGCTCTAAAGATTTGGAGGCATTATCTTTATGGTGGGAGATGTGAGATCTTCACTGATTATAAAAGTTTGAAGTATTTATTTACCCAGAAAGAATTGAATATGAGACAGAAAAGATGGTTGAAGCTCATTAAATATTTTGATTGCACTATCACCTACCACCCAGGGAAAGCAAATGTGGTGGCTGATGCTTTGAGCCCAAAATTAGTGGGAGCAGCATTGTCAGTAGTGAAGATTCAGCATTCAATTCAGATGGATTTGGAGAGGCTTGGTGTGGAGCTAGTAGAGGATGATCACCAGGCATTTATTGCCAACCTAGTGTTACTACCTACCTTACAGGAGAGGATTAAAGCTGCTTAGAGAAATGACGCAGAATTGGTAGAGCTGATAAATAAAGTTCATGACGGACAGGGCGAGGAGTTTAGTATTTCAGATGATGGGGCTCTGAAGTTTCATACCAAGTTGTGTGTACCTACAGAAGCTGAGATTAGGAGGGCAATTCTAGAGGAGGCACAAAGATCCCTTTACACCGTGCATCCTGGTAGCACTAAAATGTATCGGGAGCTTCGGGAATCCTTCTGGTGGAGAGGCATGAAGAGGGAGATAACTGAGTTTGTGGAGCAGTATTTGACGTGCCAGCAAGTAAAGGTTAAGCACCAGAGACCGGCGGGATAGTTGCAGCCACTCCACGTCCCTGAGTGGAAGTGGGATCATATACCTATGGATTTCATGATTTGGTTACCGCCAATGTTGCATGGACCGAATGTTATTTAGGTGATTGTTGATCGATTGACGAAGACAGCTCACTTTCTCCCTATTAAAGTCAACTACTCTATGGACATACTAGTAAAGTTATACATTCAGAAGATAGTTCAACCCCATGGTGTGCCAGTATCCATAGTTTCAGACCGAGACCCACAATTTACATCATGATTTTGGAGGAGTTTAGAGGAAGATTTGGGGTCTCAGTTAGCATTCAGCACTGCTTTCTATCCTCAAACTGATGAGCAAATAGAGAAGATGATCTAGATACTTGAGGATATGCTATGAGCTTGAGTGCTGGATTTTGGGGGCAGTTGGACCTAGTATATACCGCCGGTTGAGTTTGCATATAATAACAGCTACCAGGTCAGCATTGGGATGGCACCTTACGAGACATTATATGGTAGGAGGTGCAGTTCTCCACTATACTGGGATGAAATGGGTGAGAGGCGAGTTTTAGGACCAGAGTTAGTGCAGTAGGCATACGATAAAGTCCGACTTATTAAAGACAGAATCAGTGCAGTTTAGAGTCGGTAGAAAAGTTATACAGATACTTATCACCGAAAATTGGAGTTTGATGTGGAAGATCAAGTATTTCTGAGAGTAGCACCGCTGAAAGGAACTATGAAATTCGAGAAGAAGGGTAAGCTAAGTCTTAGGTTTATTGGCCCATTCGAGATACTTGAGAGAGTGGGTCAAGTCGCTTACAAGCTAACTTTACCACTAGCTCTATCTAGGATTCATGACGTATTTCATGTTTCCATGTTAAGGAAATACGTCACAGATCCCTCCCATATGATCAGCTACGAGGAGATAGAACTTAGAGATACTTTAGCATATGAAGAAACACCAATGCAGATTCTAGATAGAAAAGAACAGGAGTTGCCCACCAAAACAATTTCACTAGTGAAAGTCCTATGGAAGAATCATGCAGTGGAGGAGGTCTCGTGGGAACTAGAGGAAGAAATACGATAGAAACACCCACATCTATTTAGTGGGAACCAACATTAGACAGAAAAAGGAATAGTAATAATTCAAGTAAAGTAAGTATAATTTGGTGTTATTATATGCAAAGCAGGATAATGTACGTATAAGTTATATTTTAGATTATAGAATAGGTAGTATTTTTGGCTTTGGGGAGAATTTTCTTTTATGTGTATATTTGTAAACTCCCAGAACAATAATTGTAACCACGGTATCCCCCCGCCATAAGTGAGGGTAATTAATAAAATAAGTAGCAATTTTTTCTCAAAGGATGGTGTATAGCCCAGATAGCAAATTTCGATGACGAAATTTTATAAGGAGGGGGGAATGTAGAGACCCGGAAAATAATAGCAATTAAATAATAGAGAGAAAGAGGGATAAATAGGAGAAAAAGGAAATTCAAAAAGGGGCAAAGCAAGTTTCATCAACGAACGCCCTAGTTTCGTCGACAAATGCCCTTGTATAATTCGTGGATGAGCCTCAATGTCTCGTTGACGATGAGAAACCGAGAGCAAGATTTCAGGACATTCAGGTTCATCGACGAACCTATGGCATTCACCGACGAACTCCTTTCCTCAGTTTGTCGACGAGCACACGTGGCTTGTCGACGAAGCCACATGGCCAAACATCTATAAATACGCGAAAAATCAAATTTTGGTGAGAAAAACCTCATTTTCCTATTTCTCTCTCTAGAAATTTGGTTTCCCTCACTTCTCTCTAAGATTCTGACCCTATTTTTCCCCAATTCGACGATCAAAAGTTATCACGATGATCCTAAGGAGATTCTCTACAACTTAGCCGAAATAAAATTTTGGTTTGAGAAGTTCAGGCACCATTCCAAAATTAGTGTAAGTAGGTTATTTTAGGATTTTTATAGTTATCAGACTTTTCTAAACCCAAATCTTGAATTAGATGAAAATATACTAAAGTTTGAGTTGATTAAACTAGGTGTTGTGATTTTAGGGTTTGGGTTTCCAAACACCACAGACATGGCTTGAGAATTTCAACGAGTGTTTTCTCAGGAACTCAGGTAATATTGATAGTTAATTAGTAGTTTAAAATTTTATGGATAAAGAGATATGTGAGCTTGGGGAAGGCAGGTATAGTTATCATTCTGAGTTGGTTGATTGATTTGTAAAAAAATGTAATTTTAGGGATTTGAGCTTTGAACACCGCAAGGTTGTAGATTTAGAGTTTAGCAGGCTTCACAAGAATCAAGGGAAATATGTTATGCTAGTAATTTTAGGAATTTTTACTACAAAATATATGTATTTTAGGATATGAATTCTATATATTTAAAGGTATGAAATTATGTTTTTTCAAGATAATTCTTCAAATCATAAATTATCTTTATTATCGAGGAAAAAAAATATGGGTTTCAGTATATGGGTTTTATTTATTTAATTGTGTGACATGAATAAATATCAGTTCAGTACAAAATTTGCACTGCTTTCATAGTATCATGATTTTCAGTATATATGTATAGAAATATGTTTTACAGAATTTACAGAATCATGATTTTCAATATATACACAGAAAGATATTTTACAGCATTTTCAAAATACCATGATATTTATATTACAGAACCATAATGTTCAGATATTACAATTTAGTCAGATTAGATATTACAGTTTAGTCATGTAAGGACCCGAACCCGAGTGGGTTCCAACATATAAATTTTTCGGCGGACGCAAATAAATCTAAATTATTTTTATTACCAGAGCACTAATTAGCTTTATTATAAATATGTCTCAACTATTAAAATGCAAATTTATAAAATTCTAAAATACAGAAACATTTTCTAAATTGTATTATACTAATTTTTTTATTCTACTCTGCTGTTTCTATACCCACCCATGCACTTGCTAATCCAAATTTCTAGTACGCTTCTCAAAATGATCTGAAATGTAAAATAATGATTGGAGTGAGACGATGCTCAGTAAGTAAATAAGATTATTATTAGTGTGTAACAAAAATGAGCTTTCATAATTTCATAAAATAATATTTAATACCATAAGCTCAAAAAATGCTTTCAAAATAAATGTAAATTTAAAATTTTTTGCATAAAAACTTTTGCCATCAATTACAACAGTAAAATTTTATAATTATACACTATAACTGTTAAATTAAACTTTTAACTTAAAAAAAACTGTAATTATAATTTTTAATTATATATATATATTTTTTTTTTTTTCTTATACGTTTTCTTTAGATTATCATTTAGGCACAATAGTGATCATATTTATATAAACTTATATTTTACCTTCAAATCATCAATAACTCTATACACGTAATTAAATATGTATATACATATACTGTAAAAATCACCCTTAGGCTTGTTAATCGTAAGTCATGTTTACCCCCATGACTGGGTTGTACGGTTCGAAGACTGGACTTAACTGGCTGGCTGGCCAAACTAAATCAACGTACATCATCATTAAATGAGATTTTCCTTATTAAACCCTGGTCCGACCCAAGTGTGCACTCAGGAGAAATTCACTACTATATAAAATCATTCTATAAACATCGTAAGTGCACTCTAATCCATTTAAACTTTAAGTTGCGGTACCGAACATTCGTAATTTTCTGTATCATCTGTACCATAAGGGGTTTTGAAAATATCTTATTATAGAATTTATAAAATTATAATAATATCATGAAAATCTCATTTTTACTTATATTTTTTCGTGAAATAGACAACGTAAAAATCAACTCATATCATTTTTACTCATATTTTTATGAAATATGTAATGTAAAAATAAGCTTATGCCACACAATTTTCGTGTTAAAAATATTTTCTTGAATAAAAATTAATACTGTAAAATACCCAAGGGGTTTAGAACATTTATTGACTCAAAAATAAAACGTAAGTATATTAAAGATAAAACTAGTATAATTAAATATGCGTAAAAATAAACTCAAGAGAATTTTATGAAACTAACTAACATAATCGAAATTTATTTACAAATAAATTCGGGTATAAATTTTAAATAAAAATATAACATAATCAAATTAATTTACCTCTTCCTTTACCTTATGGTACGAACACAACGAAAATTTCTAAAAAATGAGATTGGAAAGAATGAGTGAGTGAGAATTTTAATTATAACAAAAATTCTCCCTCCACCACTAATTCTTTCACTCACTAATCCTTTTCTTTATTTGGATTTTTTTGTGAAAAATGAAGGTTGAGAGCTTCCTATTTATAGGAAAATTTTGGGGTAGAAAATTGAATTTGTAAAAGTGTAAGGAGAATGGTGAAATTATAATTTTTTTTTTAAATTAAAGAATGGACAGGAAATGGGTTAAGTATGGGATAGGGATGGAAGTCATGTGGGAGTGCTTGCCACCACTCCTCTCTAATTAATTTTTTAATTAATTAATTAATTACTTAATTAATTATTTATTTTATTTTTAAAAATTTTTTTAAATTATTATTATTATTATTTTAAAGTCATGTTTTAGTTTTTTTTTTAAAAAATTAAATTCAAAATTTGAAAACTCATGTGGGCCCCACACGGTCTTGTGGGCCCCACACAACTTCGAAACCCAAGTGGGTCTTACGTAACTCCATTAGTCCTCACACGATTTTATGAGTCTTACATAACTTCGGGGCTCATGTGAACCCCACATGACTTCGAAACTCATGTGGGTCCTACACAGTCTTGTGGGCCCCACATAGGATACCTATATTATTATTATTATTATTATTATTATTATTTTACCATGTATTTCTACAAATTATGTCTGTCAAAACACTATTTCATGTATATGTACTTATTTATGTGTACAAACAGTGTCTATGCTATTTATCCTATGAAATTCCATTTTGACCAGGTCGACCTCGAGGGAGCGACTGAACCGCAATGGTCTCTACGCACTAGCTAAGATAAGATTTTTCTTAAGCATCAAATATAAAATCAAAGATCCTACAAAAAAACACTTCTATATTGATATTAACTTAATGACCATTTTTATTATTTAATTATTATTATTATGCTTTAATCGTATATATATATTTTTGGGTCATCACAATTCAGATAAGCTTTTACAGTGTTATAGTTATCACAGTTGAAACAGAATTATGGTAATACAGTAAGATATATATATATATATATATATATATATATATATATATATATATATATATAATAGTATTATATAGTATCAAACCTTGATGGATCAGATCAGATTTCAGAGTACAGTACCGTAGCTAATTCAAATCAGAGTGCAACCACATATTTCAAATAGTGTATGAATTTTATGAGTAGTCGATCGTGCTTTGAGAGAGCTTTCAGACTCCCTACCTAGTAGTCCGGGTTGAGGCGACCAATCTGATGATAGAGGTTTTAGTTGACTTATCCTGATAGGCCAACCAGTGTCAAGTCCCACCTGCGGACCGCACAACCTTATTATGAGGGGTTAAATCATGACATACAACCATTTAGAGAAGTTATATATATATATATTTACAGAAAATGGCAGATATACTTATAGATATTAAAAGTATGATTAAATAGAAAGTTCAGAAATAATTGTATTTTAAGTCACATAGGTTTGAGTTATACTGTATTTTATTTTATATGTTATCTCAGTTTCAGTTGATTACAGATATATATATTGTTCAAGTAAACTCAGTTGCCACACACTGGTAATAGTATATTTCATCTTACTGAGAATTGTCTCATCCTAGTAATTTAACACATTTGGTGACCCAACTAGATGAGCAGATCAAACTCGGAGATAGAGTGAATGTTTATATTGCCCTATCTGCAAGGTAAGTGTTTCAGGGAGATATATTTTTGAGTAGATCTTAGGAGGACTGGTGGATGTTTCTATAGTGATGTGTACGTATATTTTGGGAAAAATACTGAAATTCTGGTATTGTATTTATGGTATTATGATTTTATGTTTTCCAATGCATAGATGTGTTATCTTATGAACATGTATTCCTCAGTGCCCACTTTGGGACTGAGATGTTATAGTAGATGTTATCAGGGGGTATCAAAGTAATATGATTGTATAGCATAAAAAAAATGATATGAATTTTTGGGTCGTTACATCCCTCTTCATTATTAGATTAGAGCTAATTGCTCCTGCTAGAGGATTTGACTTGGGTAGTGATTGCTGGGTTTTGACTTCCTTTTATAAGCTGATATATTTAGGGCATATCAATTATTATTAATTAAATAATATAATATAATATTATAATATATATATATATATATATATATATATATTTAAGTAAGGAAGTCTTTACTTCCTTATTAAGCTACCCCCCAACTCACCCCCTATCACGCTCACCCCTCTCACGTCCCTCTCTGTATCTGTAAAGACCTGAAAAAATTATAATGATTAAATAATTAGGAAGATAATAGATGGAATAGATAAATAAAGAATAAGGAAAAAATGGGGAATTTTAAAAGGAGAATAGCATACCTCGTCGACGAATTTCTTGTCTTCGTTGATGAGTGTTCTTCTAAAGATCGTTGATGAAGTTCAGTTCTTCGTCGACGAAGAGATCCTAAGTGAGTGAATTTCAGATTTTAAGTTTCACCGTCGTCGACGAAGCCATATGGCAGTAGCGTGTATAAGAAAGGTTGAGGAAGCTTCTCTGCGAAGAAAACTGTTTTCTTTTTTTTCTCTCTCTAAAATGCCTCTCTGCCTTCTCTCTTCAAATTCGGCCCAGATTCAGACTGAATCGAAAAATGGAGACCGCTATGGTGTTCTAGGGAAGATTCTCTACACATCTACCGGAGCAGATTTCTAAACTGAGCTTTTCGAGAAACGCTCCAAAGTTGAGGTAAGGATTAAGATTCTTAGTTTTGAGATTTTAAATGTTTATTTGAGGCTAATAGGTCAAGGAAATGTAGAAATAGTATGTTATTTGGGATTTATTTGATTAAACTAGAGTTTTTTGATTTAGAGTTCGGGAGCGCCATAGACATCATTTGGTGTTTTTGTTGGCGTAGTTAAAGAAAACGGGTAAAAGGAAAAATATATATTAAACCAAGTTTTATGAATTAAACGGAGAAATGAATTATGTTAAGTATATATGTATATGTTTCCGTATAGGTATAAAATGCCGACCATTTAAATTATAATTTCTGAACCTAGGGCTGTTTTATTTGATATGTACTTGTGAAAATAGGTTGATGAAAGTGAAAGATTTTTTAGGATAATTGTGTAGGAACTTAAAGGTATACTTTCAGTATATGAATGATAAATGAGGGTTAGCTTATTTTACAGAAAATGTTTGAAATATATTGCTAAATTGTGTGGCATGAGTAAAATGGAAACTATACGTTGAATTATGTTATATGTATGAAATGCAGGCTATATAGGAAATGCAAAGAGAATGAAAATGTGTTATGAATTATACTGCATATGATTGTTAATTCAACCATGGATAAATAATGAACAGCTGAAAAGAGCTGTGGTAGTAGAATAGCGCATATCTATGTGGGCTATCTAATGAACAACTGAAAAGAGCTTTAGTAGCAGAATAGCACATATTTATGTGGACTAACTGATGTACAGCTGAAAGGAGTTGTAGTAATGAATGCAGAAAATGAAATGGAAAGAATGAAATGAAAGGTGAATGAGATGGAAATGAAATGTGAACAATTTAAAATGAGAAATAGCCACGTAAAGTGAAACGCTATGAAATGTCAAAGTTGAGAGCATGAACAGATGAGAAATATAGAATAAATGACAGACAGAGTAATGTATTATTGTAGTATCAGTATTCATGCAAGTATGATATGTAGTTATATGGGTGGGGCAAACTCTTTTCCTGAGGGCTTGCTAAGAAAGGTGAGTGCCCTAATAGGTATCAGATGTAGCAATAGGCTGCATAACGTATTTGGGCAGAGGGAAATTACTTGTATGAGCAAGTAAATTTCCTTATTTTCGAGAGCCTTTACTGGTAAACCTTTGTATGAATTGTGTGAGTACGAGATTACTTTTTCACCTGAGGGCTTACTGAGTAAGGTAAGTGTCTTGATATGTTTCAGTTGTGACCATTGATTTCCTAAGGTATCAGAGTAAAGGGGTGCTACTTTTATGGGTGAATAATCACCCCAATTCTTAGGTATTTTCGTGGGTAAAATACCTTATATGTTTTTTATCAGACTCAGGAAAGGATTTTAAAAATTATGATAATGATATGCAAATGATGAATACATATACATATGTTATTTACAAATCTCACGTTGGTCACTGACTCACTCAAAAAATGAGCAGCTCGGAAGCTATCCCAAGTATAGGAGTTCTATCGTGTAATATTAAGCCCAAAGGCTAGATCGTCTCCTCAGGGAATGCATTTTAATCTCAAATTTTACTTTCTTCCAATCGAAATTAAAAAGGTACTGAACTCAGTTCAGATTCGGGTTTTCAAGATTGTGGAGACTTAAATGAAAAAAGAATTAAAGTCCTAAAACTATCACACACGGAATTTAATAACAATAATGAAAACCTTAGTCTACTTAAGGAAACACTAGATCATACTAACTAAAAATGGAAACTTTAAACATGGAATTAAAATAATAATAATGAAAACCCTAGTCTACTTAAGGAAACATTGGGACACGCGTTAATTAAAAATGGCAACCTAGAACATGGAATTAAAAACACACAATGGAAACTAAACTAGACACATACTAAAAAAAAACCGAACCTACTAAAAATCGAACCTTTAGCACAATTAAGAGATCAAATCAAGACTCACAATTTAAATGCAAACGTGAATTTAACAGAAATTTTAAAAACGTAAACAATAACGGAACACAATAAAAACACAACCTTTACTAATCATAGACCCTAACTAAATCGAATTTCGACAAAAAAAAAAATCTGAATTTAATTAAGAATGTTAAATTAAAATAACTATCAATTAGATAAACAAAGAGATTAATTTAACAATAATGAAATGCTCAACATTACTCAACTTAAACAAAAAGAAAGAAAACTCCATAACATTAAAAAAAAAACTAAACTTTCTTCAATATTCCAAGATTCAAAGAAAAGTAAATAAAATAAAGAAAGAAAGGAAAAGAGAGAGAGAAAAACAAATCCACGGAGCCGTGAAGTTGCTGCTGTGCTAGAGAAGTTGCTGCTGCGCTTTGGTGGTCCTGCTATGGAGTCGGCTAGTGTTCTGCTGTGCTTGGGGACTGCTGAAGATGGTGGAGGAGGCTGGCCGTACTGCAAGAGGGTAGAGGATGCCAAGAAAAACAGAGGAAAGGGGGAGAGTGAGGGAGGAAAGACAAAGGGAAGGAAGAGAGACAAAGGGAGAGAAGCAGAATTGAAAAGAACAAAAAAAAAACAAACTAAAGAAGAAGAAGAAGAAGAAGAAGAAGAAGAAGAAGGAGAAGAGGAGAATGGGGAGCCATGGGGGCTGCCTACGCAGGAAGAGAAAGAGAAGGGTTAAATAGGATAGGGGGGGAAAGCCCTAGACCCGAATAGGAAACCCGAATTGCTATATTTTTTCATTGTTTTCATTCTCTGTTCATCGCAAATCTGACTCTTCTGGAGCCCGTGTCTCACAAAACTCAAAACACGAAAGTTGATAGATGATCCTTTCCTCTTTCTTCAGAAATTTGAATCGTCTTGATCGAAGCTCAGACGAAAAAGTTATGCATAAAATACAAACAAGTGTCGGTTTTGATTCCCGGGAATTTTCCTGCGACAAAAAATTACCAAATTCTCATAAATAGTGCAATAAAGTTCAAGAATGATGATTTTGACACTTTATTAAAATATTGAATAAATTTGGACATTTAATTAAAAATATAAACGGTAAAGCCCGGGTTAAACGTCCAATTACACAGTTTCGGCTTGTAATCACACCCCCCAACTAACGTTTTGCTAGTCTCTAGCAAATGACGTGAATGAATCTCAGGGTGGTATCTACAACTATAAACTCCAGTGATCATGAAATCAATGCATATGTAACATAACTATACCACTTCACATACAAGAACATAACTGAATTTCACACAAGCTCGTTCATATTCAATGCACATGACTCCAAAACACGTCACCCATGCAAGTTTCATCGTTTATATGTCATTTAAGAGCATTATACTCACATGAAGTTAATCAATGGCACATTCAGAGTTAATGCAATCATATAAGTTTGAGTATAAACAGGTAAAATCTCGAGGTGTGTGTGATGTGTGTGACTCAGTACACCTAGGACGCCAGTGGACACCTACAGAACGGTCGCTTTGACTCGGCCTAACTGGTATACCCTAAAAAACACTCAAAAGGAATGGTTTCACTCACCATATGTGAGGAAGAATGTCGCGATCAAACATCCCACATATTAAAAAGGAACAAACGCTAGGTATATGGAGTGAACTAGTCTTGAAAGGATCTAGCCTATCTATGAGGTGTTGGGTCCTTCACCCTAGCATCTTCTCACCTACTCGCCATATCCAACCGAGACCATCCTAGATCAACTTACTCACAAACTTGTCGTGAATACATCTGAGGCATTAACCGGTTGAAGAATCTTCATACGTGGAAAATATGTGTCGTCCTTGACTTTTTGTGATATGTATTTGGGCTGGCATTGACATTTCATTTCATGCGCATGTGTATTGCTTATTCTTTTTTCTGCTCATTCTTTATTTTCTGTCTTTTCTTGAGCAATAAGGACAATATTACACTTCTTTTGTAATCTTCAAACAATCAATGGGAATTGAGCTCGAATAGGAGTTCATGAATTAAGTCTATCTCTAGGGGTGGCTCAGCCTTCACATCTTTAGTAGGCTACAAGACCTAGGTTTCTATCTCCCCACTAGGTGTCACCTCTAGGCTAGCAAATCAAAAAAATAAACTAGTGTACAAGGAATCATCCAGAAAAAGAGAATTGAGTTCCATGAACTCTGATTTGATATTAATGCTCAAAAGGACGATAAATAGCTCAAGGATATCTTACAAGGTGTCATAGTCTCCACGGGGGTTCTCTCAGTGCTCACCTGAAACCCTAAGTGCAATGAATCACGTGAATGTGTTTATTCAGCCTCGTGAGATGCATGTAGATACAAGAAATTATATAGCCAAATTAACACGAATGTACTACCAATCGATTCTTCATGGAGTCATAAAATCATATAAAGATAAACTATGCATGATTGACTCAAATGTGTCATTCTAAAGTTATACGCAAGTATGTGAAAGGTATACACAGTGTTAAGCATGGCATAGTGCAGTGCAATTCCTCAGTGCTCCTCCTTTCTTTCTCTCTCTTTCTTTTTGAATTTTTTTTTTTGATTTTTTTTTTATTTTTTTTTGATTTTTTTTTTTGTTTTTGTTTTGAAATAATAAAACCCGGTAGGTGTATGTGCACAGTGTCACATGCGAATGCTCATCCCCCCAAACTAAAGTGGAACATTGTCCTCAATGTGAAAGCATAGGGGAAATAGAAAGGACTGTGCACGGGAAAAGTAAAGCGTACCTGAGTGGCGAAATAACAAAAATCGAACTACGAGAAAATAAACTTGAAAACTAACTAAAAATAAAATAAGATAAAATAAAGGGAAAATAAGAGAAAGAAAAACATCACAATTGTCTGGCGGAGGCTCAGGAGGAATTTCTTCTGGTGGCCGCAGGTTTATAAATTGCATCGGCGGTTCTCCAAATTTGAGCCGCCACAGTGAATCAGTCTTCATACCTGCACGAAAATCAACCTCAGATAAATTAATGCGTGTCAAAATACCAAACAATTTGTGTGTAGATCGACCCTCTTGTTTTGACAAGAAAGGGTCTTTATTCAACATCGTTTCCAGGAAATGTGCTTCTTTACGAATTAACGGTTGAGAGAAAGTGATCGGAATAATTACCTGCAGTTCTTCAGAAGCATTAACAATAAAAGTTTTACCTGGTTCCTTAAAAATTAGGCTCTCACCAGTCTGGTCACCCTCTTTATCGAGTGTACATATCATCAAACCACTGCAAGAGTCTGCCTCCACATTAGGCTCCTTAACATCTGATTCAGGCGGGAGTGATGGTTTCATGGTTTCTGAGCTCGGAGCATGAGGTACCATAGGTTGGTACTCCGTATGAGTATCAGTCTCATCATCAACTAAATGCTCCGCTTGTGGCCCCGTTTCCTCTGATTTTTCTTTGACCTCTTCTGGTTCAGCCATGACTTCTAGTGCTGGGACAACTGATTGTTCGATGATGAGCATCTCAGGTTGGGGAAATTCTTTCTCGCTTCTCGAAGTAGTGGTGGCCTCTGCTGTCTCAAGAGAAACATCGTGTATTTGTTGGTGTGGCTACTGGTACTCTTGAGGACTAGGTTGAGGTTCTGCGAGCAATTCTTCATTTTCTAAGATGTCCAACTGCGTGCTTATCGCATTAATGGTGTCCCACAATTCATTATTATGATCGACTTGAGTTTGCATGAACTGCTGGAGCATGTTCGCCATCTGAGTTATGCTATCCTCTAGAAATTCCGACGGCGTACAGCTCTGAGGGATCTGTGGTGGCTGGTATTGAGGCGGAGGAATATCTAGGCAGTTTGGTGGTTCATATGCATCACCACCACTAATTGTGCTGATAGGATGTGTAGTCATAGGTGCCTGAGTGTATTGTGTGTTGCACTGTGGGACATTGTCAGCTAAGTAATCAAAGAATGATAATACCTGATCTGGATCCTCGCTGACGGGCTCTCCATTAGACATAGTCTGGACAAAACACTTGCAACCAAGGGTAAGAGTAGTATAAAAATAATCAGCTAACCTCCATGAATCAAACCCGTGATGTGGACAAGTGCTTAGTAGATCCTTGAATCTCTCCCAGCAAGCCCTAAATGTCTCGTCATCCTGCTGCGCAAAATTAAGAATCTGTTCCTGCAAAAATTGAGTATTCTGTGAGGGACAAAATGCATGCAGAAATTCACGCTCCATATCATTCCAATTAGTGATAGAGTGAGGTCTCAAGGAATGAAACCAAATTAGTGCCCTATCCTGCAAAGTAGCAAGAAATAAATTTAGTCTAGTAGATTCGTCAGCTTTAGCATGAGAGAAAAACATGTTGCAGGTTAATTCAAACTCTGCTAAGTGCTGATATGGGCACTCAGATTCTGTCCCATAGAACTTGGGTAGCAGTGATGTCCTCCCGCGCTGCATCATGAAATTAAACTCATCATAAGGCAAAATAATAGAAGAGGATGCAGTGGCATATTCAAGCTGCATAAAATCCATTATCGTGCGCGGTGCAGGTGCAGCCATTTTTCAAAACTTGAAATTTTTTTCTTTTTTTGTTTTCTGATTTTGTTTTCTTTTTCTTAAAACTAATAAACATGACGGGAAAAACGCAAATTTGAGACTAAGAACAACATTCCCCGGCAACGGCCCCAAAAACTTGACTCACTCAAAAAATGAGCAGCTCGGAAGCTATCCCAAGTATAGGAGTTCTATCGTGTAATATTAAGCCCAAAGGCTAGATCGTCTCCTCAGGAAATGCATTTTAATCTCAAATTTTACTTTCTTCCAATCGAAATTAAAAAGGTACTGAACTCAGTTCAGATTCGGGTTTTCAAGATTGTGGAGACTTAAATGAAAAAAGAATTAAAGTCCTAAAACTATCACACACGGAATTTAATAACAATAATGAAAACCTTAGTCTACTTAAGGAAACACTAGATCATACTAACTAAAAATGGAAACTTTAAACATGGAATTAAAATAATAATAATGAAAACCCTAGTCTACTTAAGGAAACATTGGGACACGCGTTAATTAAAAATGGCAACCTAGAACATGGAATTAAAAACACACAATGGAAACTAAACTAGACACATACTAAAAAAAAACCGAACCTACTAAAAATCGAACCTTTAGCACAATTAAGAGATCAAATCAAGACTCACAATTTAAATGCAAACGTGAATTTAACAGAAATTTTAAAAACGTAAACAATAATGGAACACAATAAAAACACAACCTTTACTAATCATAGACCCTAACTAAATCGAATTTCGACAAAAAAAAAATCTGAATTTAATTAAGAATGCTAAATTAAAATAACTATCAATTAGATAAACAAAGAGATTAATTTAACAATAATGAAATACTCAACATTACTCAACTTAAACAAAAAGAAAGAAAACTCCATAACATTAAAAAAAAAACTAAACTTTCTTCAATATTCCAAGATTCAAAGAAAAGTAAATAAAATAAAGAAAGAAAGGAAAAGAGAGAGAGAAAAACAAATCCACGGAGCCGTGAAGTTGCTGCTGTGCTAGAGAAGTTGCTGCTGCGCTTTGGTGGTCCTGCTATGGAGTCGGCTAGTGTTCTGCTGTGCTTGGGGACTGCTGAAGATGGTGGAGGAGGCTGGCCGTACTGCAAGAGGGTAGAGGATGCCAAGAAAAACAGAGGAAAGGGGGAGAGTGAGGGAGGAAAGACAAAGGGAAGGAAGAGAGACAAAGGGAGAGAAGCAGAATTGAAAAGAACAAAAAAAAAACAAACTAAAGAAGAAGAAGAAGAAGAAGAAGAAGAAGAAGAAGAAGAAGGAGAAGAGGAGAATGGGGAGCCATGGGGGCTGCCTACGCAGGAAGAGAAAGAGAAGGGTTAAATAGGATAGGGGGGGAAAGCCCTAGACCCGAATAGGAAACCCGAATTGCTATATTTTTTCATTGTTTTCATTCTCTGTTCATCGCAAATCTGACTCTTCTGGAGCCCGTGTCTCACAAAACTCAAAACACGAAAGTTGATAGATGATCCTTTCCTTTTTCTCCAGAAATTTGAATCGTCTCGATCGAAGTTCAGACGAAAAAGTTATGCATAAAATACAAACAAGTGTCGGTTTTGATTCCCGGGAATTTTCCTGCGACAAAAAATTACCAAATTCTCATAAATAGTGCAATAAAGTTCAAGAATGATAATTTTGACACTTTATTAAAATATTGAATAAATTTGGACATTTAATTAAAAATATAAACGGTAAAGCCCGGGTTAAACGTCCAATTACACAATTTCGGCGCGTAATCAGTCACACACTGCTTTAATATATTATTTCTTCCCATACTGAAATATGTCTCACCCGAATACGAATTTATCTTTTTTAGGACTTCCACGTGATCAAGCTTAGAGAGCTCAGGGTTATTATAGCATTTTTGGATATAACAAGAAAAAGAGTATAATCATTGATGATACTTTTGGGATGTTTAAGTTTTATGTTTTATGTTTTAAATCTTCTGAGTTGTGAATACTAGAAGTCGTAGATTATATTTTTGGAGATATGTATATGTATGGATACAGGTAGATGAATAGTTTATTTTGGAATGTAAATAGATGTAGAAAACTCAGATATCATATTAGTTGAGGATTGTAGTTATGTTTTCCGCTGCGTAATTGTCAATAGAATAACAGGTACAGGAAAATAGATTTTGTGGTACCTAGGTCCCACCAGGTGGGTTCGGGGCGCCACAGAGCATGATTTAAGTAGACTAACGCGTCAAGCCCTATTTTTAGGTTTAGGGTGTTACAATATCTCTCTCTCTCTCTCTCTCTCTCTCTCTCTCTCTCTCTCTCTCTCTCTCTCTCTCTCCCCTTACACACTCACTCCCTCTCTCTAAAATTTTTCTCCATTCGTAAACCAAATCAAAAAACGAATACCACCATGGGGTCTTAGCTTTGATCGTTGTCATTTTAACCGGAGTGGAATCGTCATTTGGGGATCACTACTCTAAGGTTAAGGTAAGGGAACTAAATTATGCCAGGAATTTTTATAAATTAACCAATTAAATTTTAATATGTGATTACAGAAATTGATATATATGTTTTCTAAGTATTCAGATATATGGAAATTGGATTTTGGATTATTATTATTATTATTATTATTAGTTGATTAAACTAGTGTTTGTGAGTATAGAGATTTTATAATAATTGTTATTTCATAGATTAACCGATTAGATTGAGAATTTGGATATCGAAATACTACATATGATTTTTCTGAATTATTTAGGCATATGGAAATGATGATTTTTGGTCATTAATTATGGTTTAATGCTTAAATCATGTGGCATGAGATTAATATTTTTTTTAATAAACTGGTTGTGATTGTTGTGGTGCATTTAACTTATATGTTATGGTGTTGCGTTGTTATTCATGTAAATTGCAATATAATGTTGGTAGGAGTGAGGAGTTCGTTATATTGTACCTATTATATATCACAATATAACATTGGCAGGATTTGAGGAGATTGTTATATTGTCATTTATATAGATGGGGTAAGACATTGGCAGGCATGAGGAGGTCGTCTTACTGTTTTACTATGAATAGGGTTGTGTGTTTTGTGACTGTGGAAGCATGTGAAGTAAGAACGTGGGGGGAACGATGGGGAGGTATGCCCTAAGAATGACGGGAAGTGAAGTAAATGTATATTTTCAATTATAGGTGTGAGTGCATGGATTTGGATTGAATGTATGGTAAATGTAGATGTGTTGTGGTGTATGTGTATGCAGGTTCTATGGTATGATTGATGTTGAATATATGTGAGTATAGTTATAAGTGTCCTTACTGTTGCTGTGAATTAATAAACGAGTATATTTTGTTTACACTAAAACTCATATTATCACACACTGATAATAATATATTTTGTCTTTACTGAGAAGTGTCTCACCCCAATATACAACTTATTTTTCAAGACCTTCACGTGATTGAACTTAACGTGCTCAAGGCAGGGTTGGTTAGCATAGTGTAGTATAAGTGTTTGTAAGAACTTTAACGTCTTTAAGTTTATATTGTTTTAAAATTCTAGTTATATAATATGGACAGATGAAAATTTCTTTTTTGGTCGTGTAATATAATACTCTGGTATTTTATTTGAGGATATTTAATTATATTCCGCTACTTGGATGATAATTATGGTATCAGAGATAGGTAAATGAAACACAGAACACCTCGGGCCCCGCTTGGCGGATTTGGGGTGTTACATATATAGTAATTTAATTAACAAAAAATTTTAAAAAAAAAATTCATTCTCAATCATCAATATTTTACCTAGATAGAAAATGCATAATGCAATTTTTTTTTTAATTTTTTTTTTCTTTTATCAAAGTCATTTATCCTAATCAATTTATGCCCTGAAAAATATGATTTGGTCCGATATTTATTAGGGAAATGAAAAGAAAGAAAAATGAAAGTAATTAATTTTTTATTGTGATTTCTGTCTACATCAGATATTATTAAAATGAAAATATGTTCAAATTAATATATTTAAAAATTAAAAATAAGTATTAATAATATGTAAAATTAAATTTCTGTTTATGTCTTTGATATATATTTTTTTATTTTTTGGCAACTATTAAGATGAAAAATGATTTTTTTTATTTTTTTATTTAAGCATTTTTCGAATACGAAACGGGGTCTTAGAATTTACAGCTAAATTTGATAAATAAGAAAAAACTAATTTTTGATTACTAATTCAAGTTTTAAATGCAATTATCTAGCCAAGCAAAAGTGCATTAAATAGAACCAAAGGTACAAGCAAATATCTCTTAAATGAACACGTGTCCCATGTACAAACTTCAAAAAACTCACAAGCTGCGACTATAATTAAATGAATCCCAGCTAATCCATTGAATTAATTAATTGATACAGATGTAAACAGTAGAGAAATTGCATTCATTTAAAATATTGTGAAAGTAATATATAAATCTGCCCATAACTAAGTAGTATCCAGGGCTAACTTTTCACAATATGGGACCTTAGGTGAATGATTTAATTAGGAAGTCTTAATATTTTGATTTATTTTTATTTTTATTTTTATTTAAAATTAATTTTTCTATTCAAGATTACATTGAGACTTAAAAAAAAAAAAGAATTAAATTACAATTACTTTACTTTTTAAAATACAATTTTATTTACTTTTGAGATAGTGGAAAAATCAATGTATGGAAAGAAATAACATCATAAATAATATTAATATTAAAAAAAAAAATTGGCAACGCTCACTTTGGAGATAGCGGTAAAATCAATGCACGGGAAGAGATGATATCATAAATAATGTTCATATTAAAAAAAAATTTGGGACAAACTGTTTAATGGCCTTATGGTCAAGTTGGCATTGGTAGTATCTTAATAAATTTATATTTGCAAACCTCTCGTTCTCAAGTCTTTTCAAAAAAGAAATTTTCTCAAGTCTAAATTTAAGCTTCTCTAAAATAATACCGAGCAGAAAAAAGAAAAAAAAGTGAGTGACCCATAATTTCTTCCTCATAAATCAAGCGTTAATTTTATTATTAAAAAGTTTGGCAATCCAACAATATCTGACTGGGTTAATATTTTATTATTTTATGTTTTTAAATTTTTAAATTTTTTATTTCAATTTTGATGAAATACATAAAATATTATTAATCAGAAGTGTATGTAAGATTTAATCATCTTTTCGTGTACATGAATGAAGGCATCATTACTAGCGTGCATATATAAATTAATTCTAAGTAATGAAACATGTGGTTCCTTTTTTTCCTTTCTTTTAATAAAAGTTACAAATTAAAATTATTCGATACAAGATACATATATATATATATATATATATATATATATATATGTCACACACACACTTATAGCATATATACCCTGATGTATGCAAGTTAAATTGGACCGATCATATTATATGTATTTTTTTGTATCATTTTTTTAAAATTTTCAAAGAGATCAAGAAAAGCTAAAAATAAAAGATAAGAGTGAAAGTACATTCAACAAAAACTTTATAAAAATAATAATCCCTCTTCTAACTTATTAGCAGATTTTATATTTGTAAATCCCCTAAACTCTTTTCAAAAATACAATTCTCAAATTCACTCAAATGGTTGATCAATTATGGTTGACTAATACTTTATTACTTTATAATTTGTTTCTCAATTTCAAATTTTTTATTTTGAGGCTGATATAAATATTAAATATTCTAAAAAGCAATGTTGAGTGGATGCATTTACTACCTCTTGTCCTATAAACTTGAAGGAAGACATTAACTCTCCAAGAAGAGATATAAATTTTTAATAATGTTTTTTCTTTTTTATCTTTTCTATAATAAATTACATATAAGAGAAATATTTATACAAATGTAATTGCTTGTCGTGTTGAGAATCTGAACTTGGTGAAAAAAAATAGAGACAGCAAAATAGTAATACTGAATTGTAATTGAATGAATGAATTTACATCAGACTTGAGTCATATTTGTAATACATCAAAATAACAAAATAAACTAATAACTAACTATTCTAACTAATTCTTTAGCTAATCTCTACTAACTAACTCTTCTCTTCTAACTTCCTTTCTGTTTTAACTCTTTCTTCTTTCCTTTTTAATTCCATGTTCTCAATATAAGATGGAATACTCCAACACCCCCCCCCCCCCTCTCAAGATGAACATGGATGTTAAGAATGTTCATCTTGTGAAGATTATGATGAAAAGATAAAGATCTGAGGGGCTTTGTAAATATGTCTGCTACCTGTAATCTTGACGGAATATAGAAAAGTTTAATAACATGTTGCTGCATTTTTTTCTCAAATAAGATGACAATCAATCTGGATATGCTTCGTTCTCTCATGCTGAACAGGATTTGTAGCTATGGACATTACTGATTTATTGTCAGTATATAACAGAGCTGACTGGGAATGATTGATATCCAAGTCTTGTAAGGCATACAATAGTCATTGAATTCCACATGTTGTAGTAGCAAGGGCTCAGTATTATGCCTTTGCAGACGAACGACTAATGGTAACTTGTTTCTTTGATTTCCATGAAATCAATGAGTTGCCAATAAAAATTGCAAAACCAGTGACAATCCTTCGAGTATCTACACAACCTGCCCAATCACTTTTTGAAAAACCCTTTAATTGAAAATCTGAAGAGGATGGGAAGAAAAGACGTTGCCCCGGAGTAGCCTTTAGATACCTCAATACCTGAATGGCTGCTTGGTGGTGACTGACAATAGGTTTTGCTAAAAACTGACTGAGCACTTGTACAGAATAGGCTAATTCAAGCCTGGTCTTCGATAACCTGATGGATCTCCATATAAATTATCATTTTTTGATAACTTGAGAGTAGATTCCATAGGGAAGGCAACAGGTTTTGAACCAGTTAAACCCGTGTCAGCAAGTAAATTAAGTATATACTTTCGTTGGCATAAAGAGATACCAGTTTTGGACCATGCAACTTCCAAGCCAAGAAAGTATTTTAGCTGTCCTAAGTCTTTGAATTTTGCATCTAAAAAGGACTTCAACCTTTCAATTTCCTGAATACTATTACTTTCCAAGAGCACATCATCCACATAAACTAATAAGTTCATAAAGGAACTGTCAAATTTCTTAATGAACAGAGAACAATCAGAATTACCTTGAACAAATCCATAGGAAATAGCTTGGCAAACCATTGCCTAGAAGCCTGCTTTAAGCTATAGAGACTCTTCAAAAGACAACAAACTTTTTATTCTCCTTGGACAGCCAATCTAGGAGGCAATTCCATGTATACCTCTTCATGTAAATCACCATGTAGAAATGCATTATTGACATCTAGTTGATGGAGATGTCACTATTTGACTGCAGCTATAGCAAGTAATAATCGAATGGATGTAATTTTGACCACAAGAGAGAAAGATTCAAAGAAATCTAGGCCTTCTTGGTGAGTATACCCTTTGGCCACCAATCTAACTTTATGTCTTTCTATAGTTCCATCAACTTTATATTTTACTTTGAATACCCATTTACAACCAATAGTCATTTTATTTGTAGGAAGAGTAACAAGCTCCCAAGTTTTATTCAACTCCAAAGCATTAAGTTCATTTTTCATGGCAGCTTGCCATTCATGTAGTCTAGAAGTTTGTTGATATGTTTTGGGTTTTGGAGAGTTTGTGATATAAGTTAAAAAATCTTTATGTGATGTGGTCAGTCTACTGGTAGAAAGAAAATGGTGAAGAGAATAGAAATTACCAGGAGGGTCAGTTGAAGTAGATGCCTGAGTTGCACTTTGAGATAAAGAGATATTACCACAATAATAGTCTTGCAGATATGAGGGTTTTTATTTAATTCAGGTTGATTTTCTGAGTTATAGGACTTCTTTGTCAGTTAAATCAGATATTGGATCCATATTGGAAGGAGATAGAAATGTAGATGAGTCTAAATCAACGTGTGTATGAGGTTCAGAGAAAAGAGTAGAATTATTATGTGGTGATGCAGATTCTATATTCTGATATGAATTGAAGAATGAGCTGGAAGAAGGGGAAACTGAAAAAGTTTGTGAAATAGGAGACATAAAGGAATGATGTTCAGGATTTGGTGGTAACATTTGGAAAAGAAAAATTGTTTTATGGACTATGACATTCCGAGAAACAATTATCTTATTGGTGTTCAGATCCATGAGCTTATAACCCTTAATATCAGAAGGATATCCTAGGAATATATACTTTGTGGCTCTTGAATCAAATTTATTTTTGTGACTATTTAAAGTTGATGCAAAGCAAAGGCAACCAAAAATTTTTAAATGAGAAAGATTAGATGTTTTATTAAAAATCCTTTCAAAAGGGGATTTATTTTGAAGTAGATTGAGAATTCAATTGATTATGTGTGCTGCAGTAAGCACATAGTCACTCCAAAAAATTAATGGTAGATTTGCTTGAAACATTAAGGCTTTTGCAGTGCTCGGTAGATGTTGATGTTTTCTCTTCACAACACCATTTTGTTGTGGAGTTTCTACACAACTTCTCTAATGCAAAATACCATATTTATGATAAAATTTTGTGAGTAAAAATTCTGGTCCATTTTCAGACCGTATAGCTTTGACAGAAGAGGAAAACTAGTTTGCTATCATTTTACAGAAAGTTTTGATTAAAGATGACACTTCTGATTTAGCTTTAAGCATGTATACCCAAGTACACCTTGTGAAGTCATCGACTATAGTGAAAAAATATCTAAAACCAGACTAAGAAGTAGTGCCAAAAGGACCCCATATATCACAATGGATCAAATCGAAACTTTTATTAGAATTACTTTGTTATACAAGAAAAGGAAGCCTTCTTTTCTTTGCTAAAAGACATATGTCACAAACATTTGTACAATCAAAAGTGATAGCAGAATCAATCTGTTTGAGAGAATGTAATCTTGAACTAGATACATTGCCTAATCTACAATGCCATATATCTAATGTTTTGTGAGTAAAAGATAAAGTAAAAGGTGTAGAATTAAACTGAAATAAATTGTAGGTTTTAACTTTTGATGAAGCTTGAGTTAGATGGTAAAGTCCTTCTTTCTCAAGAGCAATCCCAATCATCTTCTCCACTGACTTGTCCTATTAAAAACAATGAGAAGCAGTAAAGATAAGAGAAAGACTAGATTGTTTAGTGAGTTTGGAAAGAGATAGTAGATTAAATGAAAAATGAGGAACAAACAAGACATTATGTAAAAATAAGGAATCTAAGAGACATACAGTACCAATATGTGTAGCTGGAGCTGTAGTACCATTAGGGAGATTTATGGATGCATTAATTAGTTTAGGTATAGAGTGATATAAAAGTGGTGAGCAGATTATATAATATGTTACACTTGTGTCAAGAATCCAATATAATCTGGGATTTGGCTTAGAAGCAACAGAATTACAAGAAAATAAAGTTGGTTTAAGTGTAGATTGCACTTTACCAGAAAATTGAGAGGTGGTGACAAGATTAACAGTTGGTTGGACATTATTTTGGTTGGAAGAATTGGGATGTGCTAAATTTGCAAGTGCCATTAGTTTATTAAATTCCTTTGGAGTGAAGCAAAACTTTTGTTGCTCATTACTATTTTGATTTTAGACTTCTGGAGTTGTAATGACAGCATGAGCAGAAGCCTTATTTCTTCTTCCCTTTGGTCTATTCCATCCAGGGGGATAACCATGAAGTTGAAAACACTTATCCACTGTGTAACCATTATAGTTACAATGAGTACAGTGTAGGGTAGATTTCTTTGGTTTGTCGTTGAAAGATTTTGGCTGGAAATTCTATTGATTAAATTGCTTTGCCATCAAAGCATGAGTCTCATTATATGTAGCATAATTTGTAAGCTGCCTCTGACTTTCTTCTTGAGGCAGTAGAGAGAAAACTTTGGACATGCTTGGTAATGGAACCATTAGCAGCAATTGGCTTCTAATAGAGGCATAAGAATCATTTAGCCCCACCAAGAATTTGAGTACATAATCAGATTGCTGTCTGATTTGTAGAAAATTGAAAAGTTCACAAGTACATGTTGCCATCTTACCACATGTGCATGTTGGAAATAGCCTATAGCTAATGTACTCGTCCCAAAGAGTCTTGAAGTACTGAAATACTTGATAACAGAAAGAGCACCCTGACTAATGTAACTCAAAGATTTCTCAAGATGGAAAACCCTTGGTCCATCACTCTTGAGATATTTGGCTTTAAGTTCATTCCAAAGATCAACAGCAGAAACCACAAACCCCAAGCTATTTCGTATTTCTTTTGAAATAGAATTCATCAACCAAGAAAGAACCAAATTATTTGCCCTTAACCATGCTATGTGTTTGACAAGTTGATCAAAAGGGGGAGAAGCAATCGAACCATCTATAAATTGTACCTTATTCTTGACTGTCAATGCAATGACTATCGAACGACTCCATGCAACATAATTCTCTCCATTGAAGATTTATGATACTAATAAAGCACCAGAATTATCACTTGTATGCAGGTAATATGGACTCGATGAGTCATCTGAAGGGTTGACAAAAGATGAACTAACAAGAGGAGAATTTCCAAAACTCATTTTCAAGAATTTAATCATGAAAAATGCAAGAAACATAGGATCTTCAAGAAGAAAAGAAGAGAAAAAAAAAATCTCAATTAGAATTTGCAAAACAGATTGCAAAAATAGGAAAGATGCTACTGTTGCTTCTAGTGCAAGAGCCCTGATACCATGTTGAGAATCTGAACTTGGTGAAGAAAATAGAGATGGCAAAACAGCAATACTGAATTTTAATTGAATGAATGAATTTACATCTGACTTGAGTCCTATTTATAATATATCAAAATAAAAAAATAAATTAATAACTAACTCTTCTAACTAATCTCTACTAACTAACTCTTCTCTTCTAACTTCCTTTCTGTTTCATGTCCTTGTTCTTTCCTTTTTAATTCCATGTTCTCAATATAAGATGGAATACTCCAACAGTAGTACACTAAACACGATTTTATTATGTGTGAAAACATAGTAGGGTCTACTTTACTTTTACTTTTAAAATGGTATATGAGTTAATGGTTTGAGAAATTACGATGATATTTTATAGAATTTTTTTTTTTTTTTTACTTACGTGGCATGATTTTTCTAAAGAGTAATAACGAACATGCAGTATGAAATTATATTAAGTTAAATTCATACAATGTCTGAGCTGAGATTCAAATCCAAATTTTTAAGCAGAGTCGGGGAAAAAGAAAAAACAGAAAGAGCATAAATGAGGTGGACACGTTGGGACAGAGAAAATAGTCAAAAAAATAATAAACAATTGGAAGCAAAATTATGAATTGACCTCGTAATAATTAATAGCGCACCACTATTTCTTTTTGGTAAATATGAATGCTTCTCATGAGTCATAAATGATAAAAATCCTACGGAGCCAACAAATGACATGCCCCCCGTCTCTATCCACTGTTCCCCACCTCCCTATATAAACATCCCCTTCTCCTTCCCCAGATAACTCAAATTCACAAAGCCATTTGCCCAACTTTTTACCCTTCAGCAGAACTCACTTGCCCAGATACAGAGAGAGTGAGATGGAAGGAGCTCTTGCGCTGTATGGTGTTATTTTGTTGCTTACTGCTCTTTTCTCATACATATTCTTGAGCAGAGAGAAGGGAAGCCAGCAGAGAGCTGTTCTTCCTCCTGGTTCAATGGGCTGGCCTTACGTAGGAGAGACCTTGCAGCTCTACTCTCAGGACCCAAATGTTTTCTTGGCCAGAAAACAGATGAGGTTTCCCTTTTGTGCTTGTTTGCTTGCTACCTAGCTCTCTCTTCCTTTCTATATATTTTTTTACTGCAACATGATATATGAACTTGAATGTTGTGGACATGTCATGTGCATGATCTATGTATGATTTATCATATATGTTGTGTGGGTGATGATCATGTAGATACGGTGAGATTTTCAAGACCCACATCCTAGGGTGCCCTAGTGTGATGCTGGCGAGCCCCGAGGCGGCTCGGTTCGTGCTGGTGACCGAAGCTAAGTTGTTCAAGCCCACCTACCCCGAAAGCAAGATGCATTTGATCGGTCCATCGGCGTTGTTCTTCCACCAAGGCGACTACCACATGCGTCTGAGGAAGATGGTTCAGAGCTCGTTGTCCCCAGAGGCCCTCCGAAATCTCGTCGCCGGCATCGAAGCCATCACCCTCTCCGGCTTGAACTCATGGGCGGGTGGCCGTGTCATTAGCACCTTCCATGAAATGAAGAAGGTAGGTTTGGTTGGTTTTTTTTTCATTAATGCTTAATATATGCTCTTGGTGTGTGTGTGTGTGTGTGTATAGAAATGGTCACACTCCTACAACATGCATGACAGTTTCCAAAACCCCCTTTCGATTGACAGCTCACTAGTTCTATTCAATTACCAAACCCCCTTCTCTATAATACTACTATTTGACAAACCAAACACAACCAACCCCCAACCCCACCCCCCCACCCCCATGGGAAAAGAAAAGCCAGAGAGAGAGAGAGAGAAAACATTGTCCTGCTTATGGTTTTCTGATTTTGCATATGTATTTTTATATATTTGCAGTCATCTTTTGAGGTGGGCGTGCACTTAATTTTTGGTAATTTGGAGGATAGCTACAAGGAAGAGCTAAAGAAGAACTATACCATAGTGGATACAGGTTACAACTCCTTTCCTACAAACATCCCCGGGACTCCATACAAGAAGGCCTTATTGGTAAGAGGCAAGCTGTAACGCATTAATTTAGCATCATTAGTCAATCATCTTTTTACAAATTATATGGTAGCCTTGACCTTTTAATTGAATTAACTTTTAATTCCTCCACCGCTTACGTCATTATGGATTCTTATTTGAAGGCAAGGAAGAGGCTAAATAAGATCCTACGAGAAATCATTTGCAAGAGGAAGAAGAAATTGGACGAGAACAATCTCTTGGGTTGCTTTTTGAATTCCCAAGATGAAAAGGGAGAGGCCTCATTAACCAGCGAGCAAATCGCAGATAACATCATCGGTGTTCTTTTTGCTGCTCAAGACACCACTGCAAGTGCAATGACATGGGTTCTCAAGTACCTCCATGACAACCCAAAACTTCTCAGGGCCGTGAAGGTATAAGACCCTAAGCTAACTACCAAGAAGAACCAGCCCACAGATGACACAGATTACATAAATATAACTTTGTGATTACTTAATTTATCTATTGGTGAATGATGATAACTTGCCTGCAGGCTGAGCAGAAGGTAATTCATGAACTGAATGCTGAAGGTAAGAAGCCGCTAACATGGGCTCAGACCAGAAACATGCCAACTACTCACAAGGTACATACATATATATATACACAGTGCCTGTGGTCATCTGCATGGCGATGGGGGTGGAGATTATTTTTATTCCTGCAGTGAATTCGGTTTTTTACATTGTTTAAGATGATGTAATTTTCTTAGTGGGGTTATATGTTAATTGCAAGAGTACGTCTGGCTAACAGTCGGGGCGATCAACTGTGTACACAGGTTGTACAGGAGTGCTTGAGGATGGCAAGTATTATATCCTTCACATTCAGAGAAGCGGTGGCTGATGTTGAATATAATGGTGAGAGAAAGTTTGGAAAGAGAAAATCTGTATAAAAAAATGTATAAATTAAGGCTCCTTTAACAGAAACTATTTTCTGACCACAAAAAAGTCATTTTTTTATGTTTGTTTGTTTGCCTGGAAAGAAAATACCTTTTTTCTTGCTTGGAGCAAGTTATTTACTACTATCAGATGGAAGATATTTTTGTTGAAAACACAGATGTGACCAAACAATAGAAAATAAGAAAATTAGTTTTCGAAAAACAAAACATTTACCCCCAAACCAACCGAAGCCTGAAGCCTTCCAGATGTAAAGTTTGCTCAAATAGGGAAACAATAATGGCAGTAAAAGTGCAGCCAAATAGTAAATAAGAAAAAGAACAATTAAAACCCTAATCAATTCACAGTAAATAGAAGATTATTTATCTAGAGTATTTCATACTTACGAATGATCTCTATATATCCAAAGAAAAGGAAATAAATGATTAAATGAAGAAAGAAAACACATGTATATGGTCCTACTCTTGAACCCTGACATTAGGACTAGTGGGGCAGGCCAAAGTAAAAAATAGGCACTGACATTGTGATTCTTCTTTCTTTCTTTCCTTTTGCCTTTTAATTTTGAAAACAGGGTACCTTATTCCCAAGGGTTGGAAAGTGTTGCCTTTGTTCAGGAACATTCATTACAATCCAACATTCTTCAGTGATCCTCAGAAGTTTGATCCTTCAAGATTTGAGGTACAAGTTTCAACTGTGTGCGCGTACATATATGAACTTTAATTTTTGTGCATGAAATTGATATAATAATGGGGCTTATATATAAATATGTAAATGGGTACATATATAATAGGTTGCACCAAAACCCAATACATTTATGCCATTTGGGAATGGAGTTCACGCCTGCCCTGGAAACGAGCTAGCCAAGCTGGAGATGCTTATCCTGACCCACCATTTGGTCACAAAATTCAGGTATCTAAACTTACTCTAATCTACTCAGGACAATGGCAAATTTTGTTTATGTGAACATATACATTTCTCATGAAACAAACTTACTGAAAATGAGTAGAGAGTAATTGGCGAGAGACAGAACTAAACTGCTTCCAAGCAAACAGTTAAAGAACAAAAAAGGGTGAAAAGAAAGGTCATTACTCATTACCCAGCCTCGGGTGTGTTCCCCTTGTGACAAAGATATGGACTTTGTGTTGTCGATGAGGAGTTTGAAACTTGTACTGACTTACTTGTAGGAGGATGAGAAATAAAGAAAATCCCTACCAACCCATACATCAATCAGGCCCCGGAAGGCGCACGAATTACAATGCTAGCTGAAAAACAAAAACAGAAAAAAAAAAATAACTAATGCATAGATGAGGATGATTGAATAAGGTGGCAATGTATATCTAGGTAGTGAGTTAATAGGCGTTGACAATATTTAAGGGCATATTTGTTTTGTGATGGGGAATGCAGGTGGGAGGTGGAGGGTTCCGAGAGTGGAATTCAGTATGGGCCATTCCCAGTGCCGCAGAATGGACTCCCAGCCAGATTTTGGAAAGAATCTCCCCACTCCAAAGCCTAAAAGTTAAGCTTGGGCAAGCAGCTGCTCTCATCACCTATATATGTATATCAGTATGCAAATGTAGTCCCCCCCCCCCCCCCCCCAAACTTGCTTTTTATTTCATCTCTCTCTCTCATAAGCCAATCATGCATTTTCCAAAGTACATGGGGATGGAATCAGAACGATTCCCCTTTTTTTGTGTTTGCCCCATTTTGTTATTGGCTTGATCATTTCCTCCTCCTAGCTAGTCTGCCTGCCTGTCATTATAGTTTATGTGTCCCAACTTCGCACTGTGTATCCTATCCCAAAGCAAAAGGGGGTGGCCAGAAAATTAAAAATAAAGAAGAGTTGCAGTTTGTATGCATTGCATTGATAATATTATGATTAATGGAATGATTTTTTATCTGCAGTTCGTAAAAATCTATTTGTCAAGCCTCCAAGTTTTAAAATACTTGTTCAAGTTTCCTTCTTAAAAGTGTTGATTAAGTTTAAGTTGGGTCGAGGTGAGTGTTATCATATTCAACCTTGAGTTTAATAAAGTGCTAACTCAAGCACAGGTAAACTTGAATGTGCATGTTCAAATTTGTTTACTAAAATATTAACTGAATTCAAGTTGATCTCGGGGTTGATATGAAGTTTTGATCAACACCAATTGATTCAAAGGCAAGTTTATATATTACATTTATGAAAAGAGAATGTTTAAACATTATGAAAACCTACTTAATTCAAATAGTTTTGTCGAATTAATATGTTGACTATTCACATGTAATAAATGCATGTCACTCACTTTTTAGGAAAGGAAAATAATAAGCTTACTAAGGAGATTGTATCTATGGGAATCTCCCAAAACACACAAAGGGGCACCTTGCCTACATGGGCCCCAAAGTGGGTCCCACCCTTTACGTCTCCTCAAATCCTCTAAACAATCGAACCTTTTTAGAAAATTACTCACTGCCATTGTGAGTACTTGGCTCCTGAATTTAGAAGAGTAAGTTAATGTGTATACACGCCACTTCAAAGGAAAATAAAGAATGGTATAATGATTATGCTCTCAGATCGTCTAACTTATCAAAACTAACACCTTTTTTTTTCTAAAGTAAGAATGGTACTCGAAACATAGTTAGAATTAGTTTTAGAATTTGAGAAATGGATAAAGAGTAAAAGATTAATGAGTTTGAGTGGTTTGCGAACTCGCATCTTCCTATTATTTTAACTTTTAAATGAGTCGATCAACAAAAATTTGGAACAAAGCTAAGAAGAATTTGTGAACGAGCTACTCACGAGGTTTAACAAATCAAACTTGATTTTACGTACCTCAAAAATATATTTGAAAACTCAAATAGAGAAGTGTGAATGAATCATCATAGCCAAACAATGAAAAATGTACGATATAAATTCAATATATATATATATATATATATATATATATAATTTACAAACAATAATTTACTCATGAGGTTAACACAAGCCAAACTCTTATCTTAGCTGAAAAATTAATTTAAAAATCACTCAAATATGTACATAAATATATGAATTCACATGAATCTTTACTAGTGTGTACATATATATATATATATATATATATATATATATATATATAAAGTTAGGGTGACATCACGTGCAGTGCGAGGGATGACCACGCGTCCCAGTCAGTTGAAGCAAGCAAGAGCATACGTGGCATTGACAGGGAGTCACGCGTGGCGGTGGGAATGGGAAGTAAATGGGCCGTCACCTCAGCAACTGGGCACTCCCTAAAGGCCCATGAGGGCATTGCGTGCTTTGTTGACCACAAAATAAATATGGATGAACATTTTCCTAGTGGGCCCTACCCAGATTTAGATCCTGGTGGAGGCCCTGCTTACTATAATATATATATATATATATATATATATATATATATATATATATTATTAATTAGATGACCCATTAACAGAGTTCTTTATTTTATTATTACTATATAATTTATTATTTTTGCATAAAAATTACATTTAGATTTCATTTCAAACGTGACTAATCAACTGCTATTTTATTTTTTATTTATTTATTTATTTCTATTATTATTATTATTATTATTATTATTATTATTATTATGTCAATTTTTAAAAATTGTCAAAAAAAAAAAAATGTAAAATATGCTCATTTCATATACTCAAAATATAAAGCTTATTATTTTTTTTTCTTTTTGACTGAAAATGTTAAGACCCATTTAGTTTTGAAAAATCTTTCTCATTTTCTAATTATTAGTTTTTCAAAGAATTATAAATTTTTTTTCTTATTTTAAATTTTTTATATTTGTATTTAAAAAAATAAAAAATTTAGTTAGATGTACAAAATAATTTTAAATTTTTTTTATTTTTTGATTCTTAAATGATGACAAAAAATAAGTTATTTTAAAATTTTTAAAACTTTATTTAAGTAATATTTAGAATCATAAATTTTAGATCTGTGTGAAATAGAAAAAAATTAAAAATATAATCTACAAAAATTAAAGTCTAAGATACGAATCCTAGAGTTGAAAATTAAAAAAAAAATAATGAAAAGATGTTTTACAACTTTATTATATAAATTTAAAAAATTAAAAAATAAAGTGACATTTTTATAATTACTTTAAAAAAATAAAAAATAAAATTACTTTCACAATCAAATAGTATCAAAATTATTTATTATTATAATACAAATTTTGTAAAAATAAAAAATTAATTAACTTTTTTTGTAATTTATTGAAAAATTAAAATAAAAAATATTTTTCAAAATTAAATGTATCCTTAGCCGTTTATTACATTGAACTATGATAACATTAAAGGAGTTAATTTTTTGTCGTTCTGAGCTTCATTTTTTATTTTATTTTTATATACTTGCATTCTTGTTAAATTTTATTGCACTAGCTTATTGACATTTAAGAGATTTGGAAGGTGTTGACTTTTTGAGTCTGTCTCCTATTTTAATTATGACAAATCACAGTATCTTATCTGCGTGCTAAGTGTATGAATAGGTTTACTTTTCTTAGCACGAATAACAGATGAGATATGGAAGTCGAAAAGCACTTAAACGAGCACATCATTCAACGCAATCCATGATATTACAAAGGAGCAAAGCATGATGTTCATTTGTTTCTCTTTCAAGTTGTATTATAATTATAATAAGTTTTTTTTATGATATGTAATAATCTGCATATCATGCATAATAGGTTTAAATGCTCAAAAGGTCATAGACTAACCGTAGGTAACCAAACCTGACTTCAGTCGACCGACGCCGAATTTTTGGCCTTAATTTAAAAGCCTAAGTCATAGACTAACTCTTGATTCCCAAGCACCTCATAAAAAATCTCCTTTAACTCACAAATCATATATATGCAAATAGGGGTAAAATTTAAGCAAGAACATGACTTATCTTGAAGCTTGAAAAGGCTTCGACCGACCGAACTCAGCGCATTAAAAATGACTCGGTCGACCGAACTAACCAAAAATCAACTTGTTGACTTTGCTCGGTCGACTGTTTAGTTTTTGAACGTATCTTCCACAGTCGACCGAACTAGCACGTGTCTGACCCCCAACAACTTAGTTGATTGAACTTCTAGTTCATTTGTGATTGAGTTGACCGAATCATATGAATAGCAGACTAAATTTCAGATATAGTCGACCAAACCTTGAATATTTTCAAAATCGCCTTGAATATGGTCGACCATATTTGTAGTTCAAAATCTTCACGGTCGACCGAACTTGACAATTGGGTCGACTGAACCATGAATACGGTCGATCGAAACTCTCGAGTTGCCATATTTTTTAACCACGGTAATAAGCATTAAATAGGGATTAACTTTTAACTAAACTCAAAATCCCCAATAAGTCCCCAACGGTCAAAATTTGAGTAATATCTATATATACCCCCTCATTTGCCTTGATTAGTAACTAGATTAGTAAAAGTAATTAGGAAAAATTCTCTCAAATCTTTTATACCTTTTTTGCTATATACTCAATATTTCAAGCATATTTTTCATACCCTCTTACATACTTATTAGCAAATATCATTTTGAAATAGTGAGTTTATTTTTCTAGTTCTCCTCACTTGCAAATCAATTGCAAGGTATAGAAAGATTTGATTGTTTTATTGTGTGCATATTTCAAATCATTTCCTTGGCACTACTCTCTCATATTTATACATATTTAAAAAACCTTTTTGAGAGTTTTGCTTGATTGTTTATTCCCACAATATTTCGTATATAAATATTTGATTGGAAATAACTTGTTTTTAGCTTCCTAGTCTTTGCATTCAAATTATAAGACTTGAGAGCTTGTATATTTTATTTGGTAAATCTTTTGCAAGCTTAAATCCTAAATATCTGTTGTGATTATATTTGATAAAATATTTGTGTGATACTTGATTAGAGTTTTGAGGTAGCCTTGAATATTCACTCATTGAATATATATTATCTTGAATTAAATTTTCAATGTCTCACTTGAGCTTAAATGCTATTATCTGTGAGTGCATTAGTTAATATTTGTGCGTATTGGTACACATTTGCTTATTGGAGAAGCATTGAAATTGTATACTGAAGTTTATATTTGATTATCTGTTGTATTCCAGGGGTGGCATGAGGGAGTGTTGATCTAACCCGTAAGGATCGGTTGTAAAAGTTGAGGTCAGCCCTAGTAATTTGACATGGTATAGTACCCAATGCCGCTCCACCCGTTAAGTGAGTATAAATGGAATTCTCAAACTTGAGAGCTGAGACGGGAACGTAGGCAGCATTGGCCGAAATCCCATAACATATCATGTGTGTACTTTATATTTTCGTAATTTATTTACTGCACATGTATGTTACTTTCAATAGACTGTGAATGATGCGCATGATTTAATTTCCGCACATTATATTTATCCGCACATTCAGGATTGCATTTATAAAGACCCTAAGTTGTGAAATACTACTAATATTTTTTTATTCCTGTGAATAAGTTTAAAATTTCAATTCACCCCCTCCTCCTTTTGGGAATACACTAATTCCAACAGAATGCTAAAATCAGTCACATTTTGAAAATCAAGAAAATTCTCAAAAGAAATTATAATTTTATTTTTATATTTTTTTGTATTATTTATAAAAGCAAATTTTACTAAGTGATTTGAAATTTTAATTTATGAGTAAAAACTAAATTTATGTATGAAAGCATAAATTATGTTTTAAATTTCAAAAATTTAATGTTAAGCTTTGAGACACATGTAAAAGTTGTTATACCTAACTCTTGCTCATTTGTAAAAATCTTATCTTAATCTCAATGAAATGTTGTCCATTTTAGTTCATTATATTTGGTCAACTAAAGAACAATGTACCTAGCTATAAATTTAAGAACTCATTTATTTTCATATGATAAAACTACATTTAATAATAGTCATGGCGTTGTGACGTCAAGTACCTTTAAATATTAGTAAAATGCTTCTTTTTAATGCTAGAATACCAAAAAATAATATTATATTAATCACAAAAAAATTCTAATAAAAATTTTTATATTAATGTAAAATCTCACGATTTTTTTATAAAACATTTAAAGTGTCCTTCATTATGTTCATCTTTCTAAGAAAATCAAAAGTGTAAAATAGATTAATGTCGCGACGTCTCAAAGAAGAGTCCGGAATGGCGAGAAATAACAATATTGAAATTTTGATGGAGTTGTTACTAACATGTTATTTACCTCAGTGCGGTTAGACCACCTAATTACTACTCATTAATTGGTCTCTAGACTAATCCTAAGCCAAGAAACTAGTAGTCTCAGTCTGCTTTTACCAGAATTTGAATCAAGAGTTCAGTTATGTCAGGAGAAGGTACTAGCACCCCCCACACACCCATTCTACAAATGATACCTAATTAATAATTAATTATTCCTAAATTGAAGCTAATGATCTTTAATTAATCCTTTTGAAATAGACAAATAAATAAATAAATAAAAATCAAAGTGCAATTAGGAATGTCTAATAAGACCTCCAAACGAAATGATCTTATTAGATAAACCCCCCTCAGGCCTAATACATGTGAGGTCTGAAATATATTTTTACGCTTTTTGAAATCATTGGGATGCACACACACAAAAATCAAGTAAAATTATCAAAATTTATACAAAAATATCTTTAAAACATTCCCAAAATTTTTCTGAAATTTTTCGACATTTTTCTAAAATTTTCTAGGATTTTTTCTCATTTTTTGGGATTTTATTTTCCATTTTTTAAAAATTTGGAGCCAAAATAACTCAAAATATTTTGCTTGACTTCAAAAATATTTTTCCTATTTTTGATTTTTATGATTTTTTATTATTATTATTTTTAATTAAATAATATAAGAAAACTAATTAAAATTTAAATATAAATAAATAAATAAAACGATTCAAGTAAAACAAATCGGTTCAACCGATCTGAACCAGGTCAACGGGTTTGGCTTAGTGGGGACCACATGTTCACTTAGAGTGGTGACATGTGGCATCCTTTTTATTTAGTTTTTTACATATTTTTAAAAAATTTACTATGGCATGATGACGTCAGCATGATGTCACCCCTGCCACGTAGTATCACTTGGTTTCTTCCCCCTTTTTTTTTTGTTTATTAATTTCTACAACGGGTTGACATCACTCTGCCATGTGACATCATCTAAGTGGCTCGAATCACTTAACAAGGATCGCTGACGTAGTAGCGATCCAACTGTTCAAAGAAAACACAAATTGGACGGCTGAGATTAGGCCATATTACCCCTAAAATACTAGGCCCAGAACATGACACGTGTCACCACCCAGATGTGACACATGTCCCATTACTCTTAAATATAAAAATCATTTTTTTCTCTCCTCTCTCATTTCTTTGGGTTCATTCTCTCCCTTTTTTCTCTCTTTTTCTATGCACTCCCTTTCCCTGTATTTTCTCTCATCTTCTCTCATTTCTTCTTTGTTTTCTTTTTCTCTCTCACCTTCTAAACTCTCTGTTCCACCTCTCAACCTTGACACTCGAGATCTACACTCTCTTTCTTTCTCTACACTCTCCTTCCTTTTCCTTTCTTTTCCTTTCTTTTTTAGATTTTCACTTCTCATTTTTCCCTATTTTTTGTTTTACAGATCGAATTTTACAACAAAAAGGCAGAAGACTCCATACCCTAGATTCAAACCTAGATCAAGGTTTCCTTAAATAAGTGTTTCTTCACACGATTCTTTTTGTTTTCCTTTATTTTCTCACGAACCAAACTCCAAATCAATCTGAGCCTGTTTGTATTTTGTTCATTGGGGTCCGTTTGGGTTTGAAATGAGTCAACCCACTGAATTGGGTTATGGGCTTAGCTTAATATGTGTGGGTTGAGACATTTGGATTTGGGCCTCTGTATTTGGGCTTTGAGTGAAGGCTTGGGCTCAGTCCAACGCGTGGGCTAAGGCCTTTGAATCGTGGGCCTTGAACTTAAATTTTTGGGCTCAAGCCCAATGTTTGGGCTAAAAACTTGAATCTGAACATGTGGGCTCATCCCATGTTTTGAATTTTAAAACAAATTAGGCTCAAACCTTGTATTAATGGACCCATATTCAAATTGGACCTAAGTCTCAGGTCTGGAGATCCACTAGTTAGATTGGTCGGGCCAACCTGGGTTCAGTGGGTTGGGTCAATGAACCTGGTTTAATGGGCCAGATCCACCAATTGGATCTGGCTCACTGGTTCATTTTCAGAGCATTTATCGAATTTAATATAGAACACATAACTAAAAGTAAAACACCTACCTCTGGTCTTCAACTCCTCCAATCTTTCACTCATTTTCCTTCGATTTTATCTGCAATTCTGAATCCGCAAATTCTGATCTTCAAAACCTCCAAAATCTCTTAATTCAGCTATGGTGCTCCTTCTCCAACCTTGCTAATTCTTTAGGTCCCTATCTTTTGTTTTTTTATTCTCAATTTGATTATGTGAAAATTTCACCATCCTTCACTGTGTGCAAAGTTCTCTATTTATAGGACTTCTCCTCAAATTGATTAACCAATCAAAATCAATTTAATCAATCAAAATCAAAACCATTTTGCTAATTAATTTAATTAATCAACTTAAATTTTTTTCAATAAATCTTAAGTAGCTAATCAATTTTAAATTCTGATTTTCCTAACTAAATTTTTATTGTGCGTGTGCAGGTACAAGCAAAAAGAACTGAAGATCTTTTCCCTTATTTTAATTTTCCCTTTTCTATCATTTTTTTTTTCATTTTTCAATGTAAAATTTATTTCTCTGTATTTTTTTTAATTTCTCCTATCTTTCTTTTTTCTATATTTGTTTTTTTTATAAAATAAAAAATTTGTTTACTTTGGTTATATAAGGCCCCCGGACAATTTGGGGTGTCTACAATTAAATAAAATAATGTATAATAAATTAAATAAAATCATGTGTAAAGTAGCCATCCTAGTAAAACATTTCAATATTTAAATTTAAATTTTTATATTTAGAGATCTCGAGCTCTAAGCTTGTAAATGAATAAAAGAAATGAGAAGAAAGATAAATACATTAGTGCCTAAACTTAATAGGTTTTTAATCAAGCAACACAAACCTATGCATCAACACATATACACATTATTAGTTACGAAAAAAAAAAAAAAAAGGCAATACATTTTTCAACAAGCATTTTTTCCTCTCTCATTTTTTTGATATGGCATTCATCGTTTAAAATCTTGATGGGGATCAACATGCACCTCGAGTATTTTTCGCAGATATTGTGACACGTGGACGACCATCCGAAGTCCGCAATTGGATGTGAACTTTATTTGCAGCAATTGAAACTTCTCTTAGAAGTTAGCTTGGAAAGACGATGACAACTTGTAAGAGAGTCTTGATTTTTTCAAGAAGTATGACAACTTGAAAGTTAAAGAGTTTTGGGTTTTCAAGAAGCATTTATTTCATTTTAAGTTCCTAAACTCCATTATCATAATTATTCTAGTTCCTAGGCACCTATTTCCCCATGACAAACTATTTCCTAGGAACCTCATTACCTATGTTTTAAATGTTTTATTTTACTTTTGTATTTTCTTTAATATTTTAAGAAGTCATTTGCAAGTCATATGCATGTAAGGCTATAAATATTCCATTGCTTGTATTGTAAAAGGCATCTTTTATTATCAATTAAAAAAAGAAGTCTGCTTGAACTTGTAAATCTTGTTTCTCTTCTTGTGAGTGAGTAGTGTGAGGCTACATTCTGTCTCTCGAGAGATTGGGTGGTGAGAGACCAAGACAACATTAACGTCATCATCAACACTACACAGTGTCACGAGCTAAGCTTGTTTAAGGCATTATGCTTGCCTGTGACCGCTTATCTCGTGTGCTTAGGATGGGTTTTCATCATGTAAATACTAGTGTAGGGTTATTTTCTACTAGTAGAGTTTTTGTAAGCCAAATAAGGTAGTATGACTCCTCGATCACTTTGATGTTTCCTAGTGTCAGGAAGATAATTACATAAAAACCTCTTTAAGGGAGGGTGAGTATTCATCAGTCATTATAAAACTCACTAGCAATTGTCAACGTGCTTAGCCTACTTGCCTCCCTAGCTAAGTACAACATGTCAACGGAGGATTTGTTAATGAATTACATTTGCTTCAATGTTTACTACTCGCTTGCCACGGCTTTCATGAATTGATTATTGTTTCCGCTGTTATCTGAATGAATGTTAATGAAAGTACTTCGTGGATAAATATTGGTAAACGATAGGCTGGCTAGTTAAGCAAGAGTGCTTTAGCTAGCGCCGCACGGCCCTTCACAATGGTGTGAAAATAGTCGGACCGTGACATTTGGTATCAGAGCCAAGTCGGTGACACTTGGTGAGAGCCCAAGGTTGAGTTGTTACGTGAATTCAATTGCCTTCGTTGTTGGATTTGGGAAGCTTTGGTAAGTGACCATGGCACCAAACACTGCTGAGAGGATCAGCGTGCTGGAAGCACAGGTTGAGACAACAACCAACACTATGGCCGCGGAGGTGACCCAGATGAGAGAACTTGTTGATGAGGTGATGGGATCACAAAAACATCAAACAGGTTTGATAGGCGACTTGTCAGAGGACTTTCGCCACACAGTTGACGCTTTGCAGGTCCGGATGGCAGATTTGGATGCAAAGATGAATGTGATGGTTCTTGCTATGGGGAACTCCAACACTCTGGGAGTTAGCAAAACCAAGGTTCCAAAACCCAGGACGTATGGGGGTGCTCGAGATGCCAAGGAGTTAGAGAACTTCTTGTTTGATGTGTAGCAGTACTTTCGCATTGTGAGAATGGCCTCAGAATAGGCAGAGGTGGATACTGCGACCATGTACTTGGTTGGTGATGCCAAACTGTGGTGGCGTACCAAGTACAGAGAAATTGAAAATGGAAGCTGTGTAATTGATAGTTGGGCAGACTTGAAGAGAGAGCTCAAGGCCTAATTCTTTCCTGAAAATGTTAAGTATAATGCAAGGAGAAAACTAAGAGATCTCAAGCATACGGCGTCAATTAGCGAATATGTGAAACAATTTTCTACTTTAATGTTGGATATTCAGGATATGTCGGAGAAACACAAGTTGTTCTATTTTCTTGAGGGGATGAAACCGTGGGCAACAACTGAACTTCATAGGCAAAGGGTTCAAGACTTGTCAACTGCACAAGCGGCTGCAGAACGCTTGACTGACTACGCTGGTGATGATACCGCTTCGTCCAAATGGTTTGGCGGAGAAGGAAACGGTGGAAAGTCTTTCAAGAATGGCAAACCCAAGAGTGGGGGAGCCGACTCTAAATCATCAACCTCAAAGGAAGCTTCGTCGTCTCAAGGGTTCAACACACCCAATGGAATGGGAAGAGTAAAATTTCATGCTACTTGTGTGGTGGATCTCACAAAATGAGTGAGTGTCAACACAAGAGTTTACTCAATGCCTTACAAGCTTCTACTTCGAGAAAAGGGGTGGAAAGAGAGGAGGAAGAGGATGATGCCCCAAGGGTGGGTTCAGTGCGGCTGGTGAACGCATTGGAAAGCAGGCAAAAACATCGAAAGTTACACGAGCAAAAGGGTTAATGTTTGTGGACTTGAGGATAAATGGGAAGAGTACTCGCGCTATGGTGGATACGGGGGCTACTCATAATTTTGTTTCGCAGTTGGAAGCATGGAGACTCAACTTATCCTTAGAGAAGGATACAGGACGCATGAAAGTAATTAACTCTGTAGCCCAACCTACTTTGGGAGTAGCCAAGCAAGTGACTATAAAGCTTGGACAGTGGGAAGGTCATGCGAATTTCACAGCGGTGCCATTGGATGACTTTCCAGTCATTCTAGGAATGGAGTTCTTAAGGGAGACGAGGGCAGTACTGATGCCTTCGGCTGGTTCCCTGTGTTTGATGGGAGATCACTCGTGCATGGTGCAAGTCGTTGCAACGAAAGGAGACGACGAGAAGTCTCTTTCAGCCATACAACTCAATGAGGGATTGGGTAAGGATGAGCAGACATGTCTAGCCACGGTGGTGGTAGACAAAGAAGTAGGCCAAGAGCTGGAGCCTACAACCATCCAAGCGGTGTTGGATGAGTATAAGGAGGTGTTGCCGGATAAGCTGCCTCACAATTTGCCTTCACGACAGACTGTATAGAATGAGATCGAGTTGTTATCAGGAGTGAAACCACATGCTAAAGGGCCATGTCGGATTGCGCCTCGAGAGATAATAGAGTTGGGGAAGCAACTTGATGAATTGGAAGCGGGATGTGTTCGCCCTTCCAAAACACCGTTGGGAGCATCAGAGTTGTTTCAGAGGAAACATGAAGAGCATCTACGGAAGGTGTTCGACAGGCTTAGGGGAAACAGTCTGGATATGAAGAACGAGAATTTCTCTTTTGCTCGGCGGAGCAACAAATTCCTTGGTCAAGTGGTTGAACAAGGTCGTATCCGGAGGGGTATGGAGAATGTAAGGATGATTCAAGAACGGAAGATCCCCACGACAGTGAAGGAGTTGCGTTCCTTTTTTGGCCTTACTAAATGCTGCAAGAAGTTCGTTGAGGGGTATTCACGGAGAATGACTCCAATGACAGGACTACTGGGAAGGTATTATTGGCCACATATGCGGGATGATGTGGTTGATTATACCAAAACTTGTCTCACTTGCCAACAAAACAAGGGGGAACGGAAGAAGTATGGTACTCTCATAGCCGCACCAAAGTACTGTTCGGTAGAGGGGACGACACAATTGTTCCTTGTGACTATTGTGAAACGTTGGGGTGTTCCCCAAGTTATTATTTGTGACCAAGATTTAATGTTCACTAACAACTTCTTGACATAGTTTTTCAGGATATTCAGGTCACATCTTGATATCTCTTTGAGTTATCACCGATAGACAGACGAACAGATGAAGAGATTCAGAGAGCTGTTAGATGAGTACTTGTGACATTTTGTCAATGACAACCAGAAGAGTGACGTGCAACTACTTGATGTGGCTCCATTCTGTGGCAACGCCCAAAGGCGCTCAACAACCAACAAAAGCCCTTTTGAGCTTGTTACAGGTCAGCTGCTGCTGTTACCTCACACAGTGGGCGAGCCGTACAGACGAAAGAGTCTTAAGGCGTACATCTTCACCAGTGAATGGAGACAGAATGCAGACTTTGCCCAAGCCTATCAGGAGAAAGCTTCTGAGCAGATGAATAAGTGGTCAGATCAAAAGAGAAGACCGCAGTTTCATGTCAACTGCCTCAAGCCATTCAACGCCAATACCAATGACTTGAGTAGAAGTCAGTCAAACAGCACAGAGTTGAAGACGGTGCAACTTGACAGACATGAAGTTGAAGAGATCCTTTCAAATAGAAAGTTCATATCCTTAAGAAAGAAGCGGCAGAAGTTCCTAATGAAGTGGAAGTGCCTTGATGACAAAGAAATCAGTTAGATTTCTGCGAAATATATTCAACCGTTCGTGGACAAATTTGAAGTGTACCTACCACCAAAAGTCTACGAGGACATCGACCGCATAAGTGGGGGAGAATGTCACGAGCTAAGCTTGTTCAGGGCATTATGTTTGCCTGTGATCGCTTATCTCGTGTGCTTATGATGGGTTTCCATCATGTAAATACTAGTGTAGGGTTATTTTCTGCTAGTAGAGTCTTTGTAAGCCAAATAAGGCAGTATGACTCCTCGGTCACTTTGATGTTTCCTAGTGCTAGGATGATAATTACATAAAAACCTCTTTAGGGGAGGGTGAGTGTTCATCAGTCATTGTAAAACTTACTAGCAATTGTCAATGTGCTTAACCTACTTGCCTCCCTCGCTAAGTACAACATGTCAACGGAGGATTTGTTAATAAATTACATTTGCTTCAATTTTTACTGCTTGCTTGCCACGACTTTCATGAATTGATTATTGTTTCCGCTGTTATCTGAATGAATGTTAATGAAAGTGCTTGTGGATGAATGTTGGTAAACGATAGGCTAGTTAAGCAAGAGTGTTTTAGCTAGTGCCGCACGGCCCTTCACAACGGTGTGAAAATAGTCAGACCGTGACACACAGCCACGCCTCTTACATAGCTCATAGCCACAACCACCTCAAGCTTCATTCTTGTCTAAAGATGCCCAATGATCAACATTCCAATTCATGGTGCAATTGAGTACTCGTGTGTCTTGGTGATTAACATTCCAAACCTTTTGGTAAGCTCATTTCAATTCCTTATTTGTGACCATCTAAAATAGCCCCTATGTAGCCTTATCTACTAGCTCTAAAAAGGTCTGGACCTGATAGCCCACCACCTGCTCATACAAGCCCTGCCTTAAACTGCTCTCAAACTTCCTTGTCTTCTTCTCCTCGTCTAGCACTAAGTAGGGAGCAAAGTGGGACAACTTAATAAATCTTGCAGCATACTATTGTACCGCCATGTGTTCCTAAGTCAAATGCAAAAACTCTGCTGCCTTCGCATTTCTACTAGTAGCAGGGAAGTACTGCTCGAAAAAGATCTCCCTGAAGCGGCTCCACATCATCGCTACAGGGTCAGGTCTCTGCTCCTCTAACAGTCTCACTGACCTCCACCAGCGTTTAGCTTCCTTAGTCAACTTAAACATCACAAACAACACCTTCTGCTCATATGTACACGGGAGAATTGCCAGTGTTTCCTTGATCTCCTAGATCCAATCCTCGGCCATGAATGGATATGCCCCTCCAAAGAAAGATGGGGGATTCATTCGCACAAACTACTCAATTGTGCAGCTCCGCTCTCCTGAACCTCTGGCCATCTTTGCCATCACATGTTGGGTGACACTACTTAATACCGCATCTGGATCTCCACCACCCAAGCTAGAAGGCCTTGCCCCATCACCTCCTGCATTCGTGTTACTGTTCCCAAGGTCCATCCTACAAAGGGGAACCAAACAGTCGTAGAACTCTATCATTATTACACAACTAATATACTCATCAGACTAAAACTCATAATATATTCTTCTATACTCATTCATCTTTAATATCCTCATATTTCCCAATTTAAGATTCAGTCTTACCACTCAGAAATAGAACTGACGATAGTATCCATGATTTTCCTGAAATCGTCACCCCAAGAAAAACACAGAAATGATCACGAAATTTCATGCCGCCAAGCTGCAAAATAGAACCTCAAATTCCAATCTCATCCTCTAACAATAACTGACTCATACCTCAATCTACCCATCTCCTATTCTCCTCAAAATTCATTCTTACACTCTGGTATTGTATTCTGCTGAAGTCTGTAGAACCTAGCAACCTAAGCTCTAATACCAAATTGTGATGTCCCCTTTCTGGCGTTGTCACTTAACCTAGTGGGCCTTGCGCCCGTGGCAACAACAAGTACCTATCAGAGCACTCACTGAGATTGAGGCGTTACGTATCGTCATCCCTCAACTCAGCAAGCCCCCGAGCGGAGAGTCTTACTTCGCCACAATCATTCATAAGCGAGAGTTCCCGGGGATCGAGGGTAACTACCTCTTTGCTCTGATACCAAACTGTGACGCCCTGGTTTTTTATCTTTTATTTTTTATTTAATCAAATACCTCTGATACCATAATAAATAGAGGGTCAACCAAGTCAACCCGGACCCAGGGTGGGGTACCAGGGATACACCTGTCCACATTCATATATTGTTTACATAGCGGAAAACATAACACAACCAAGTTCTAGGTACAATACCAGAGTACTACATTCTCCCAAAAACATACAGGCCAACTCCCGAAAATCATCAGACCCCCAAAGTCTATACAAACATATATCAAGTCCCAAAATAAAAACATGCCCTGACTAATGGAAATCTACTCCCCTCAATCATGGAGCTCGGTCCGCCTGACGCCCCAAATTTCCTGAAATGTTTAAGATCTATGGCGTCTCAATAAGTGGGAATAAATTATTATTAGTGTGTGGCAATAAGTTTCAGTGTATCATATCATGTTTATAAAAATATTAATTAAACTAAGATATCACGGGAATTTGTACTCATATCCACAAACATATATGTATACTTGTAACCATAAACTTTTCTCGAAAACATAATCATGCTCAATAAATATTTTTGTATACAAAATATCATATTTGTCAAAGTACAATCATATGAGTGTATCACATTTGTAATGAGGAGACTCATTCATCTCATCGTCATGTAATACCCCACATGACTGGGTTGTGCGACCCGAAGGCGAGACTTAACCTTGGTTGGCCTATCAGACTAAGTCAAAATACCTTGTTTATAGTACGATTGACCCACAGCAGCCCAGCCCGGACCCAAAGGTAGTCAACATCTTTCCAAAGGCCCAATCGACTTCCAATACCTACACACTCCCCGAGCTGTGTGGTTGCACTAATTCAATCTCTAGTAACAGTACCGTGCTCTCGTATCATTAATCAATCGGGTTCTCGTTTCCATCACTCATTTTACATAAAAATTTATTTTTTCCAAAAGTTTTCATTTCTCATAAACATGCCCAAGCACATAAGTATCCAATGGTTGTTCATCATATCTATTAGTATAAAACTATCTTGATTGTGTATGTCACATATTATCATATCATGTCTGATAAAAACATGTTTGTATAAATCTCATTTCAACATATCAATATATTATCCATATCATCATATCTGTTTATATCCCCACACAAACCTCATTCCCTTATATAAAATATTCACAGATTTATTTTCAGTAATCAAAATTAAGTCTCATGCCATAAATATTTCAAATAATATTTAACCGTATCATATTATCCAATAAAGCATTGGATATTTCCAAAACTACCATTTCACATATATATATATACCCGATAAGTTAGAAAATTCACATATATTATTTCCATATCATACTTTAATTTAATCCTTTAATTTCTAGAAACTTCTAACATAATTTAATTCCCTTTACTTAGCTTACTGAGAGACCTGCTAAAATCCCTAATTCCACACCCGCGGTGTTCAAAGCTCATTTCCCCAATTCAATCAACTCAACCCCAGAATAATAATTATTTTAATATTCCTACGCTCACATGCTCCCATTAACCGATTAAATTCTAAAAATGCGGGTTTGATCCACTTTCCATATTCAAATTTAATTTCTATCATATTTAAAAATACCAATATGATCAAATCCCCGAAATTTAATCTAATTCCAAAATATTCCTCAAAAATTCGATATAATCATATACTCCAATTTAATAATCACATATTATAATTTAACCGGTTGAATTTCTTAAATAATTGACATAATTTATACTCCTCACTTTAGCCTTTGAGTGGTGCCTAGGATCCCCAAATCAAAAATCTGTTCCGACTAAAATAATGAGGATCAAACCCAGGAGTGGTGCCTACGACGCTCCTACGACAAATCCACTCCAATTAAAATGTCGGTGGCGGAGAATGGAACCCAATGGAATTTTCCGTCTTCGATCAACGCACGTATCGAGGAGAAAGAGTGAGTTGATGGAGGAGAGAGAGAGACTGAGAGAGAGAGTGTGCCTTCCTGATTTCCTAAAGCATCTCAATACTTCAGGATTGATTATATATATATATATATATATAATATTATATTATATTATATTATTTAATTAAAAAAATTATTTTTTATTTTTTGTTTTTTTTGGAATCACTACATCGATAGCATCAAGAAACAGTACTCTCAGTGCAAAGACTTATGTGATATTTTTTCTTATTTGCTTTAGGGAGTTCCTAGATCTCACCTAAACTTTGTGATTCATGATGGATTTCTTTTTAGAGGGGCTAGAGTGTGTATCTCATCTACATCTCTACGTGACCAGCTGATTTGGGAATTACATGCTAGAGGTGATGCAGGTCACTTCGGTAGAGATAAGACCATGGCTATGACTGAGGATAGGTTCTACTAGCCTATTCTGAAGAGAGAAGTTGCTATGATTGTTTCACAATGTTGTACTTGTCAGACAGCGAAGGGTAGAAAACAGAATTCAGGATTGTATACCACTTTGCCTGTGCCACACATTCCATGGCAGGATATTAGTATGGACTTTGTGTTAGGTCCCCCCAGGACTATTAGGGGAAATGATTCAGTGTTTGTTGTTATGGACAGATTTTCAAAAATGTCACATTTTATTCCATGCAATAAAACACATGATGCATGCATGATTGCCACTATATTTTTTAGGGAAGTAATGAGACTTCATGGTCTTTCCAAAACCATTGTTTCTGATAGGGATATAAAGTTTGTGAACTACTTCTGGAAAACCTTATAGGCATTACTAGGTACCAAGCTCAAATTTTCTAGTGCATATTGCCCACAGACTGATGGGCAATCTGAAGTGGTGAATAGGAACCTTGAGGACCTATTGAGATATTTGGTACGTAGGTGAAAACATCACAGCTTGGGATTTATGCCTTCCTATGGCCGATTTTGCATTCAATAGTTCAGTGAATAGGACCACAGGACTTAGCCCATTTCAGGTTGTTACAAGATATAATCCTAGGATGCCTATAGATCTCATTCCATTACCACTTGAGTTTAGGGTGAGTGAGCGAACTAATGCATTTGCAAAGCACATACATGATTTACACTCTCAAATAAGAATGAAAATTAATTTAAGCAATGCGCCTTATAAATCTATTGCTGATATATATCACAGGTTATAGGAATTTTCAGAAGGTGATATGGTTATGGTTCGAATTTTCCCCGAATGGATTCCTTCAGGAAAGGTAAGAAAGTTTCATGCCAAAAAGATGGGACCATTCAAAGTTCTCAAGAAAATAAGGTCTAATGCTTACATGTTAGATATTCTTGATGATTTTGGTATAAGTAGTGTATTTAAGGTTAAGATCTAACGCCTTTTCTAGAAGCTAATTCTTTTGCAGAAACTAGCTAGCCCTACTAACCCTACAGATGAAGCTACTCCATTTATAACTCCAGTTGCACCAGAAAAAGCCAAATTTACCTTTACCACCAACATTAGTCTTACCAAAGAAACTCGAGCAAATTGAAGATATTCTAGATGTTAAAACAAAAAACACATGAACTAGAACGTACCAACAGTTTCTAGTCAAATGGAAAGGGAAACCACTATCAGAAAGCAATTGAATTCTTAAAGATAATGTCCTTCATTTCAACCCGAAGTTGTACATCGAGTACTTTCGACATAATTCTCCGGATGAGAATTTTTTCGGTTGGAGAGAGATGATGGGGATCAATATACACTTCGAGTATCTTTCACGGATATTGTGACATGTGGATGACCATCCGAAGTCCGTCATTGGATGTGAACTTTATTTGCAGCAATTGAAACTTCTCTTAGAAGCTAACTTGGAAAGAGGATAACAACTTGTAAGTCAAAGAGTCTTGATTTTTTTCAAGAAGCATGACAACTTGCAAGTCAAAGAATCTTGGGTTTTCAAGAAGCTTTTATTTCATTTTAAGTTCCTAAACTCTACTATCATAATTATTCTAGTTTTTAGGCACCTATTTCCTATGACAAACTATTTCCTAGGAACCTCATTACCTATGTTTTAAATGTTTTATTTTACTTTTATATTTTCTTTGATCTTTTAAGAAGTTATGTGCAATTCATGTGGCAATACATATGTCATCACTTGTATTGTAAAAGTCATCTTGCATTATCAATTAAAAAAAGAAGCTTTTACTTGAACTTGTGAATCTTATTCCTTTCCTCGTGAGTGAGTAATGTGAAGTCACATCCCGTCTCCCTAGAAATGAGTGGTGAAAGACCACGACAACATCAACGTCATCATCAATGTTACACACCCACACCTCTTTCATAGCTCACAACCACAACTACCTCAAGCTTCATTCTTGTCTCAAGATTCCTAAGGATCAACAAGTTTGTTCATGGTGGGATCGAGTACTCATGTATCTTGGTGTTTGACATTCTGAACCTTTTGGTAGGCTCATTTCAATTCCTTGTTTGTGGTCATCTAAAACAACCTCTAAAAGTACCTTATAAGCCTTGAAACTCTATCGGAATCTTTGATTGAAAAACCTTGTTCATTCTCTTTGAATCTTTCTAGATTTTCAACATGAACATGCTTGCTAGTACCATGCTTAGGGATATTTGATTTGTACACTAGGACTTATGATCTATGACTTCTAATATAACATTTTTTAAAGTGAACTTGATTACTTGAATAAATTGATCAACTAAGGGCTTTTGAATCAAATCATATATGTTTTCAAAATCTCAACAACTTGTGATCATTAGAATATGTTTGTGATGTTCATACTGTTAATTTAATTCTTCTCATAGATTGTGGTATTATGTGTGTGTTACAAAGAGTGTCAACCGTAGAAGTAGGACTACTTAGAACCGTCCTACATCAAAGCTACTCATTTTCTAAATTTATGAGTGCATGGACACAACTAATAATAATTTTTAAAAAATTATTTTCAATCAACATATCTACAACCTCATATTTTTTTAAATGCCCTCATGAATTATCATTTATTTATATAATTTATAAATTATAAAAACATAAATAGTTTAACAAAACAACTTCAATTTAAAATTTTTAAATCTTCTTTCATAATTCTTTCACCATCTCCACCAACACCCACTCCCCATCATGTATATAAGGTGGCATAGGCCCTCTGTTAATCAATACTTCCCGCTTGGGTCAACCCAAAATTGGGAATTCGTATTTCAAAATTTCATTCATTTCAACATCAATCTTTCCATGATTCCCAAAGGGCACACTATTCTACCAAAAATCTAAACACCAAGAAAATATCAACTGACGATTGATTTCCCATGAGAACAAAAGGTACAGGGGTTTGTTCTCCCCTTGGAAAGGCTGCGTACCTGAGCGAATTGGAATTTTCAGAATTTCCTTTCTTTCGTGGAAAACCCCATTTCTGGGGATTCCGAATCCGTGACATTTGCTTTGAGTGACTTCTTCTTCCCCGGGTCTCTTGCAGGGTCATCACTGTTCCTCTCTGCTTTTGTGGAAATGGGGGAATGGGGGGCGTTTGGTTTATGGTTTATCATTTATGCCGCCCTCGTCTTCCGTCATTTTTGTTTCTGCAAAGCACACAGACCCTTCAGCTTCCAGAACTCTCTCAGCTCCAAACCCTTCTGAATTTTTTTGCAGCCGTTCCCAAACACCCCCATTCTTGGGATCCCCCTTTCGGCTTTGTGCTTCGACTTAAAAGGGAAAGATTGAAGCTCAATTTTGCGGATGGGGCTGACAGTGCCATTAACTAGGTAATTCGGTTAAAGCTGAATTAAACGGGTTAATTTGGATCGATTTGATATGATTCGGTTAAAAGTTTATTTGGTTCGATTTGATTTTTATTTTTATTGTATTTTGATTTTTGATCATCGGATCAAATTTTGGATTCAGTTAATTTAGTTAATTGAATTAATCAAATAGTATAAATTGATATATATATTAAAAAATTTTATATATAATATATATAGTAAAATTTTATTTATATTATATATATTAAAATTTTATACATATTATTTATATATTAAAAATATATATTTTATATATGTTAAAATATTAAATCGGTTAAAGTCGGTTAACCGATTTAACCGAAATTCTGTTTGGTCCGTTTTGAGTTCGGTTAAATATGAAATTTTGATTAGTTCGATTAATGAGATTTATTAATCGAAACTTTTTTATCAATTCAGCTAATTAACTGAATTTATCGAATCGATCGAATGCTCACCCCTACCGATTGCAATCGTTTTGATCTCGTTTTGATAAGGTAGTGATAGTCTTGTATGTTTAAATAATAATAATAAAGGTTTGAAAATTAACAACTTATTTGCTAAATATTTTTAAAATTAAAACAAATTAAACACCTAAGTAGTCAAATTAATATTATTATTTTTCTCTTATTTCAAATAACTTTCTCAGAAAATTATAAAGTGGGACCCGAATAGATTTTGTGGAGGCCTAGGAGAATTGTAGTGGAGTGAGATATTTTTTAGGCATGTGATAAGGACGCCACGTGTTTCCCATTCTTCCATTGACGTTTGCTTTGGAACCTTCTGAGGGAGGCTCTGGTGGCTCGGAGGCCGCCACGTGTACTACTTAAAGACCACAGTTCCATTATCTACATTGATTGCACACGTCACCATGTACCAGTTGACCCCCACAATTCCCAAGATTGCTTCAAATTGGGGTGCAACCCACTCCCACTTCCAAACACTTTCTCCAAGCAAATCAATTAATTAATTCATCATTCTCTTGTTTAATTGGCAGCGAGACAGTAGATTTTCTTTTATTTTCTTTTCATCATTCACACCCATAAATAATTTTTCCGAAGTAGATTCGATTAGAAATGATATAATCTAATTAATTAGAATTGTAAATTAATCCAATCAAGTCGAATTAATCAAGTAAGCTCAAACTTGACTTTTAAATTTAAAATTTTGTGTTGAAACTCAACTCAATTAAAATTTATTTTATTTTAATAATCAAGCTGAACTTAAATTTGAACTCGAGCTCAAATTCGACTCAACTGAAGCTCGTTTCAGTCTGATAAACGAATCAAGACGCTAAACTACTTAAATAAATTGATAACTAACAGTACAATTTGAGAAAAATATATTTTGAATTAAAAAAATTATATTAAATGTGTATAAAGCTTTAGGGGATCGATTGATTGGGTGCGAATTTAGTTGTTACTAAAAATTAGGGAAAGATTGATTAAGTTGGAAATTTAAACTAAATTCATTTTTTCTAAATTTTTTAACGGAATAAAATGTCTTTCTGAAACATATAATCTTAGTATGTTTGCAATTGAATCTTCCATGGTGGGAAATGTAAATACTACTTTAGAGGTATTTTCTTCTCCCTATAAATACCTTTCATAATACATCATTGGCATTGCTCTTTTCACGTTTCTTCAGTCCTATTTCCTTGTCAAATAGTTCAGTATATCACTAATAAGATCTATGGGCATGTAATGGCACTGTCTTCTATAATTCTCTAATTTTTATGAAATATTGGTGTAAGGTAACAATGTTGAATGACTAGTTATCTACGTATTATTAATGTTTTATTGCTCTTTTGATTCGCACTTAATTTTGTATTGTATTCATCCAAATATATATAATCATAAATTCAAGGAATTAAATTTATGCATCAATTGTAGCATCAAGTCCATAATTGGCTAAATCATAATCAATCTTATACTCCAAAACTTACGATTGGGTGATGGTGGTGAGGGGAGGTGGCTATGAGAGGGGTGATAGCAACAATGGTGAGAGTGACTTTAAAAGGCAATTATGAGTGGTGGTGGTGGTGGTGGTGTCAACAATAGTAGGAGGTGGCTATTATAGTACTTATATTGGAGGTAGTGATACATAATAGTGGTGGTCGTGGTGGCAACAACAATATTCACGTTGGGTGACAATGTAGTGGTGGAGATGGGTAATAATAGTTGCATTCGTGACAGATGTCACAGGTGGAAACAAATGAGTAGTGGTGAATGCGAAAACAGGAATCAACAATGACAAACATGAAGGTAGTGGCTCTAGTAGCAGTAATGGCAATGGCAATGGCAATGGCAATGACAATGATAGTGTAATGATGGTGATATCATGGTGCCGATTGGTTGTGATGGACCTGATGGTAGTGGAGGCGTCGATGTGTAGTGGTGATGGTGGGATAAACTTGAGAAATAGATTTGGAAAAAAAAAATTTATGGAATAAAATAATTAAAATATGCTTTTCAACACCTATTATAAATATAAAAATTGAGTTTTCCATTTGAAAAAAAAAAAAAAACAAGTATTGCATGTGAAATTTTGAGTAGAAGTCAACATTTAGAACAACTCTATCAACCATTGCAACATATGTTACATATGCCAACTTACCCCTTCTTTAATATGCCTACATTATAGAGCTCATTTTCTTTTCAAATTTGAAAACCCAATTAAAAATTTTTGTTCATGTTCTATTCCCATTATTATACCTACTTTATAATGCCTACTTTTAATATCAAATGAAATGTTTTAACAAAATATTTTCTTTCTCAAGTTGAAGATAAGCAATTTGATTGGCATAGTTCCCTTTCCTCTTTTCAGTGTTCTTTGAAAAATAAAAAAATAAAAAACAATCTCGTGGTTGACATGCTGCATTCATGGGAACCAAAAACTCATTTTTTTTTTCATTCTACAATGGAAAATAGCCTAATACGTTGATTTCATCATATTGCAAAATAGCATTGGGCGTACATGGCTAAACACTCACATAAACTAAGACATTGTTTTGCTAAGAGACCTTCAAAACCCAATTTGTGCATTCTCATAAGACGTACTCATTCTCTCCTATAACTCACTCACCACTATAAGTATATGTGCATGTGTGTACGATGCGTGTAATTATAATCACAATTCTGCTAGGAGACGCTTAGTCACAGTTTGACACATCTATATTAATGACGTGTTTAACATTTACGAATGAAATGAAATGGGGATAAATGAGATCGAATTTATCACTTGATCGTGTCATGCCTTCTATTCAAATTTTCAATTCATTCCTTTCCTCCTCCCATTCCATCTGCAAACCAAACAACCTTGGGAGAGGCAGGAAGGGATATTAAATATACCTCCTATTTAACCCGAGAAAGAAACGCATTCAAAGTGTTGTAATATTTGTTTTTATATTTATAAAAAAAAAAAAAAAAATATATATATATATATATATATATATATATATATATATATATATATATGTTCACAAACTCTTTTCATATAGTTAAACTTCGAAAAGATTAAAATGAAAACAAAAAAATAAGGCGAGTTAACACATTCATGTTCGTATAGGTAAAGCACTCACTCCATCTACATTATATTTGACGTGAGAATAACATGAACACAGCCGACCGCATCCCAAAAGAAAACAATCAAGCATTCAACATCATAATCTATTAAATATCAATCGAATTCATGTAGAGAGAAGGATTTCAATATGTTCTTCGAAAATATATTACAAATGTGACACATCTTGAAATCATAAGCAAAATAGTCAATGGCTAGTAGTCTTATATATGACCAATAAAAATCATCATACAGAAACAAACTTTGACAACACAAATTGATAAATTCAAAAGCTTTGAGGAGTCAGAGATGAGTATCTAAGAATAGCTGCAACAATCCTATCTTTGTCTCGAGTTGGAAATGCTTCCAAAAGGACCCCATCTTTATAGAAGTGGAAAAGGGGCACTGCCTGCATGCATTAAAATGTAAGTAACACAATAAAATCTAAGATACAGAGTAGACAACAATTTCATAGAAAATAAAATTAGTTAATAAAAATGCTAAAAAAAATACTGATATTCAGCCTTAATTGCTTACCCCTAAGTTTAATAATCATACGATTACAGCAGAAGCTATTTTCTTAGAGGCTTACCTTAATTCTAAGTGGTTCAGCAAACTCCTATAGCATGCCTCCCCCACCACATTGATTGGGTAGTGGGAATAGCGGGAGGGCATGCACCCCCTCAACATTCAGACTAAGTCATAGGCTGGGGTGGAGTTCTCCAACGAACTCTTAATTGGTCCAACTTAGCTCAAACTATAAATCAAATGTGCGTGTGCTTACATGCATGCATGCATGCATATATATATATATATATATATATGTATATATATATATATATATGTATTTGTATGTGCATGGTAGAACCCGGGCTTGACCTCAAAATTAGTCAGGCCAACTTGATCGGTGAATCAATACAAGTTTACGATATGTTTGGTATGATTATTATTTTCTACTTCTGTTTTTGTTTCTGTTTCTGCACAGTGAAGAAACAACTTATAAAAATGCATTTGTTTATATTGTCAATTTTTCATTTTTGTTGTCACTTTTTAACTATTTGCAAAAAAAAAAAAAACCTGAAAATCAGATTTTATGGTCTGTAGTTAGAAATTTTAATATCTAAAATAGTTTTTTTATATTAAATCATTCATTTTATACATTTTCAAATTAAAATAAAAATAAAACGATCATACAAATTTAAATATGATTAAAATAAAAAATATACATAAATTTCAAAAAATATTAATAAATCCAATTACAAAATATTATTATTATTTTTCAATTGTCATGTACAATAAAATTATTATTATAAAGTAAAATTTGAAAGCATAACAATCATGTAAAACAGTTATTATATTATTATTACTTTTACAAATATTAACCACATAGATTGCTAGTTTCTGATTTTTAGTTTATGTTTCTGGTTTTTTATTTTCATTTCTAGTTTTCATTTTCATTATTTTTTTACGGTGATGCCTAATTGCCCCTTAGATATAAATGCAAAGAACAATCTCCAAAGCAAACACAATCGTTCATAAATCTTAAACGTATTTGATATTCAGCACAAATGACATTATATTTGTAATGCCAATGAATCATATAATTAGAATTATAAGCTATTTTCACAAAACCATACCTTAATTCTAAGTTTTTCAGCGAACTCGGATGGCTCATCATACTCATCAATTACCTGCCAAGGCCAACATATTTAGAAACTTCATGTTTAGAAAGAGAAAACTTAGCCATAAAATCTACTACTAGTCAGATTGCAAGAGAGCCATGTGCTCAATTTGCTGGTCACTAGATGGGAGCAGGGCAAGCCACACGCACTAAGGAAACCAAGAAATTAACACCTTCAATATTCATAATCCTTGTACACGGATGGTCATGGTTGACTCTCTACCATAGCGATTAGAATGGACAATTCAGAAGCGATACCAACTTACAAAAAGTTCTTATTCATTCTATTGCAGGGCCATTTTTTGGGTGCTATTTTGTCTTTTCTTTTCTTCCCTTTTTTTTGGGAGGGGAACGCAGGGTGGAAAGGTGGGATGATATGAGAGCTCTAGCATCCCATTTCCCATCCTTTCAAGCACTTCTTGTTGAAGTACAATCCCTGAATTCCAAGCTAACTATAACTCTATGGTAATTTGAAAAAAAAAAATACAAAACATAGTACAATACTCACATTATGCTTTAAGAATATTATTGGAGCTTCTTGATCACCAGATCCCCTGCACAATTTTGCAAACCCCTGCTGTATGTACTTGCAACTTCCACAGGAAGTCCGATAAAAATCTACCACAACTAAAGAATCAGTTTCCTTGGCCTTTTCAAGGATTCTGAAGAATTCCTCATCAGTCCTGAATTCTCTAACACATTCAACAGGACAGAGCTCATCATCCTCATCAGATAATTCTCCTTGGCTGTCTTCAGCCATGCCTTTGGTTTTTTCAGTTTGTAGTGTATGTCTAAATTTCATGAACTCCAAACTTGTGTTGATAGCAACATATGGAAATTTTGCCCTCAGTACACATAATCTAACACGAGTTCTTCCAGGAAGCAGACTGATAACAATGGAAGAAATTCTGGAGTCCAGTTGTCCAACAGCGTTCTTCCCAAATGAGGCCTTATGATAATGAACAGTCTGCCCTTGCATGACAACAAAGCAATCTATATATTGTTTAGAACTTTAGACCAAATAATTTCAAGGCAAACCTTTTATATATATTGATTATTCTATGTACAATGGACAAATCAATTGTCAAACATTTACTATAACACTGTCATTCCATCAGCTGATTAATATCACAGTAAGAAATGGGGAATCATCAGAGCCAACTCATATCTGAAAATCATATGAATATGCAAACGGAATCAAACCACATCAAACTAGCCAATAATGTTCAACTAATTCGAAAGTTAATCAAAAAGAAAAATACAAGTATATTTTTTTTATATACAAATAGATATTTTGGATTTTCCATAATATGTGCTGGACCTTTGGACTTTATTTCGAACTCTCACTATCAACAAATGTGGAATGTTAACCATATCAGAACATTCTAGTTTGAAGAATTCATGTAACAAATCAAGAATACAAATTTTTTCCCATCATAGCATGATGATTTGAACTCCAAAGGCCAGCCAACACCTTTTCTTCTCCCCAAAAGAAACACAAAAGTATGACTAATCATTCTGGGGGAAAGATCCATTGGGACTGGATCTATTGGTGAACCTTCACTCAAATTCCAGCATAGGAGGGATAAATCTTAGCTCCAATATAAGCCGTCCAATGCTTCATTGAGAGAGCACAGACTCTCTCTCTCTCTCTCTCTCTCTCTCTCTCTCTCGAATTCAAGAAACATGTTGCTCACTTGCTGTGAGAGATTTCCAGAAGAATTTGAGTCAGTTTAGTAACCAACTTACAGCATCAATAAAAGGAGCGTGTGTGGGAAAGCAAGTGCGAGTGTAAGCATGGCTGTGGGTGCTGACTGCTGGGCACCAATCCAAGAGTGTGTGGGTTGTGCTTGAGTGTATGTGACTGTTTACTAGTGTAAGGTGTTGGGCACCTAATATTTTTTTTTAATATATATTAACAGAGTTATTTTTTGTTAGGTCTATCACTTCCAATTCTCAAGAAGTGGCATCAGATCCAGTGGTCAAGGACCGTCATAGAGATCATGGTGCGGTCAAGGACTTGTTAGAGCTGGAGCCAGAAGACAGTCAGGAGACAGCTGGAGATGCGTTACAAGCTAAGAGCTGAGTCAGAAACGCGGTGGAATTTATCTCTCCATTAATCTCTCCGTTATAACTTCCATTTGTAATTGATTTTATTTAATTTTGATTTAAATTCCAAGCCCTATAAATAGAGGGTTGTGGAAGATGTAATTATGTGTGCAGAAGTGTGAGAAGCTCAGAGAGAGCAGAGAGGAAGAAGGGAGGAAGAGAGAGAGAGAGAGAGAGAGAGAGAGAATTGTAATATTTTCTGGCAATAGTGAATACATGGTGTGTGCTCTGTGGACGTAGATCGTTATTGACCGAACCACGTTAAATCTTTGGTATTACTTTGATCTGGATGCTCACAGGTTCCTAACAAGTGGTATCAGAGCCCAATTGGAGCAGAAGAGCCAGATTGGAAGTGATCCCGAAATTCAGAGCTCTGTCCAGTAAATCAAAACTGCGTTTTGAAGCCACCATCGCATTCAGCTCGCCGAGACGAAGAGAAGGTTGCCAACCGGAGCTCCAAAGGAGTTCAGAAGAAGCTGCACGCGCCCTCACACGCCCCGCCGGAGCAGAATGCTTTGCCACGCGCCGAACACGCGCAGGAGACCTATCCCTCACGCGCTGCACACGTTGCACTCGTCTTCCTTGCCCGATCGGTCTCGACCCGACCCGATTCACTACCCAACCCGACCCAGCAAGTCACTCAGACCCGGGTTAACCCAAGATCCAGTTCCTGACCCGGGTCTGACCTCCGCCTCAATGCCACGTCAGCGCGCACGTCAACTGCCACGAAATCAGTGGGCCCCACCCTGCCACGTCAGCAAGTTTAACTAGGTTTGACCAAACTTTGACTAAGCTTTTCGAAGTCGTTTTGGGTCCGTTTTTCGAGCAACTTGAACCATTTCTAGGGATTTCGATCGTTCCAGATCCAATCGCGCTATCCATTTGAACTAATTCCATCTCTAGATCAGTGAATCGAGATGTCGAATGAAAAAAGTTCAAAAATCGAAACGTTCAATGGAAACAATTTCGATTTTTGGAAGATGCAGATAGAAGATTATTTGTTTGGAAAGGAATTACACTTACCGTTGAAGGGTAAGCCAACATCCATGAACAAGGACGAGTGGGAGTTGCTTGATTGAAAAGCCCTCGAAGCCATCAAAATGACGTTGTCGAAATCTATGGCGTTCAATATCAAGCATATAACATCCACAAAGTCTCTGATGGATGCGCTCTCTAATATGTACGAGCAGCCTTCATCCGCAAATAAGGTACATCTCATGAAAAGACTATTTACGATGAACATGTTTGCAGGTGAGAGTTTCAACAGGCATTTAAATAACTTCATTGAGTTGTCTGATCAACTCGCCTCATTCGGGATAACGTTTGATAATGAGATTCGGACTAACTGATTCTCAGTCAGTTGCCTGAAAGTTGGAATGGTGTCGTTACAGCCATCAGTAGCTCTGCAGGAAAATCGAAACTTGTATACGATGAGGTTGTCAGCATAATTTTGACGGAGGAAATAAGAATGCAGTCGAACTATGGCTCCACTTCGAGTTCAACCTTGAGCATGGAGAGTCGAGGCAAAGGAAACAGGCATGGACGATCAAACAACCGCGGCAGATTTAGGCCCAGGCGGTCTAAATCCAGAAATCCCAGAGGTACGCAGGACACAGGTTCCCAAAGCACAAAAATTATTGAGTGCTGGAACTGTGGAAAGACTGGTCATTACAAGAACCAGTGCAGAAGTCAGAAGAAAAAGTACGAGACGAGGGCAAAGACAGAAGCAAATATTGCTTCTGAAAATAATGAGATGTTAATCTGCTCTTTGGAAAGCAAGCAGGAGTCTTGGGTGTTAGACTCCGGAGCTTCATTCCATGCCACTTGCAACAGAGATTGCCTGGAGGGATATACATCAGGTAATTTCGGTAAAATTTATCTGGGCAATGATCAACCATATGACATTGTCGGTAAGGGGACTGTAAAGATCAAAATGAATGGGTCAGTTTGGAAACTGAGAGATGTCAGGTATATTCCAGACCTGAGGAAGAATTTGATCTCAGTTGACAGATGAAGGCTATAGCACATCTTTCATGGGTGATGAATGGAAGATTTCGAAGGGTGCATTGACGATTGCTCGAGGTAAGAAAAGTGGTACTCTTTATGTAACTCCTGATACATGTATGTCTATTACAGTTGCTACAAGAAATGATGATAGCAACTTATGGCATCAACAACTCGGACACCTGAGTGAGAAGGGACTCAAGGTAATGCACTCAAAGACTAAGTTGAGTGATTTACATTCGGTGCAGATTGACACATGTGAGGATTGCATATTTGGGAAACAGAAGAGAGTCAGTTTCCAGACAAATATCAGTACCCCGAAGAAAGAGAGACTTGAGCATGGGGACCAACAACCATTTCATCTACAGGAGGAAAGCATTACTTCGTCACGTTTATCGATGATCATTCACAAAAGGTATGGGTTTACTTCCTGAAGTATAAATCTGATGTTTTTTATGCTTTTAGAATTTGGAAAGCGATGGTAGAAAACGAAACTGGTTTGAAAATCAAAAAGCTGAGAATTGATAACGGTGGAGAGTATGTTGACACCGAGTTCAAGAAATTTTTCTATGAGTATGGTATCAGAATGGAAAGAACTGTGCCTGGTACGCCTCAACACCTTCAGTACCATTGGACTACAGTCTACCTAAAGAAGTTTGGAGTAACAAAGAGATAAGGCCTTCACATTTGAAAGTTTTTGGTTGTGTCGTATATGTACATGATCATGTCAGGAATAAGCTGGATCCGAAATCCTAGAAATGCACTTTCATCGGTTATGGTGGAGATGAATTTGGATATCGCATTTGGGATGATGAAAACAAAAAGATGATCAGAAGCAGAGATGCGATCTTTGATGAAAAGATGATGTACAAGGATAGACACACAACCGGGTCTGCAAAATCTGAAACAACCTTTGTAGATGTGGATGATGTTTTAGAAGGTATAAGGACACGTCAGCAGAACACAGAGAATCCTCAGCAGACTACCGAGATTCCTCAAGCAGAGGAACATGTGGAGCAGATTGTTGCACCACCACCTCCTACTCCAGCACCAGAGATTAGGAGATCTTCTCGGCAGCACATACCAAACAGGAGGTATGTGAACCATTTACTTCTGACAGATGGAGGAGAACCTGAATGCTATGTTGAAGCATGTCAAGCAGGAGATGCAAGCAAGTGGGAGCTTGCAATGAAAGACGAGATGAAATCTCTTAACTCCAACAAAACATGGGAACTAGCTAAGTTGCCCAATGGTAAGAAGGCTCTTCACAACAAATGGGTCTATAGAATCAAAGAGGAGCATGACGGCTCCAGGAGGTACAAGACTCGGTTGGTAGTTAAAGGTTTCGAGCAGAAGGAAGGAATTGACTACACCGACATTTTTGCACCAGTTGTGAAGCTGACAACCATCAGATTTGTTTTGAGTATTGTTGCCTCAGAGGGTTTATATCTTGAACAGTTAGACGTGAAGACGACATTTCTTCACGGTAATCTTGATGAGGAAATCTATATGTAACAGCCAGAAGGTTTTTCAGAAAAAGGCAAAGAGAATCTTGTATGCAAATTGAAAAAGAGTTTGTATGGTCTCAAACAAGCTCCTAGACAGTGGTACAAGAAATTCAACAGCTGTATGCAGAGGAACAATTTTCAAAAATGTAATGCCAACCACTGCTACTACTTCAAAAGGTATCGTGCTAGTTATATTATTCTACTGTTATATGTCGATGATATGCTAGTCACAGAATCAGATATAGAAGAGATCAGGAAATTGAAGAAGCAAACTATCAGAGGAATTTGATATGAAAGACTTGGGTCTTGCAAAACAGATTCTTGGGATGCGGATCTCTAGAGATGAGCAACAACGTTGCAGTTATCTCAGTCAGAGTACATCAGCCGTGTTTTACAGAGGTTCAACATGAGCAGCGCCAAGGTTGTAAATACACCATTGGCAGGTCATTTCAGACTCTCAAAGAATCAGTCTCCCCAGACAGATGAAGAGAAAGACTTCATGACTAAGGTTCCATATGCCTCAGTTGTTGGAAGTCTAATGTATGTTATGGTTGGTACCAGACCAGATATTGGCCAAGCAGTGGGAGCTGTCAGCAGGTATATGTCAAATCCAGGGAAGACACACTAGGAAGTAGTAAAGTGGATTTTGAGATATCTTCGTGGCACTATTGATAAGTGCCTATGTTTCGGCAAAAGTGATTTGAAAATCCGAGGATTCGTAGATGCCGATTTTGCAGGCGAGATTGATCATCGTAGAAGCACTACCGGATACATATTCACTGTTGGCTCAACAGTTGTTAGTTGGATGTCACAAATACAGAAGATTATTGTTTTATCCACTACAAAAGTTGAATATGTAACAGTGACAGATGCCAGTAAAGAGATGATTTGGCTTCAGGGTTTGTTAACGGAGCTTGGATTAAAGCAGGAAAGAAAAGTTTTGTACAGTGACAGTCAGAGTGCGATACATCTGGCGACGAACTCAGCATTTCATTCCAAAACTAAGCATATTGGATTGCGTTACCACTTTGTCAGATCTCTGATAGAGGACGGTGTGTTGATACTTGAAAAAATACAAGGTAACAGAAATCCAGCAGATATGTTAACTAAGGTGGTGACTGTAAAAAAGCTGAAGTTGTGTTCAACTTCATTTGGTCTTCATGCCTGAAGACATATTTTGAGCACATCATTTATTCATGATACTGGTTGAGGAGGCGTCTCTGTCTCCAAGTGGGAGATTGTTAAAGCTGGAGCCAGAAGATAGCCAGGAGACAGCTGGAGACACGTTGCAAGCTAGGAGCTGAGTCAGAAACGCAGTGGAATTTATCTCTCCATTAATCTCTCCGTTATAACTTCCATTTGTAATTGATTTTATTTAATTGTGATTTAAATTCCAAGCCCTATAAATAGAGGGCTGTGGAAGATGTAATTGTGTGTGCAAAAGTGTGAGAAGCTCAGAGAGAGCAGAGAGGAAGAAAAAGAGAGAGAGAGAGAGAGAGAGAGAGAGAGAGAGAGAGAGAGAGAGAGAGAGAATTGTAATATTTTCCTGCGATAGTGAATACTTGGTGTGTGCTCCGTGGACGTAGGTCATTATTGACCGAACCACGTTAAATTTTCGGTGTCACTTTGATCTGGATGCTCACAAGTTCCTAACAGGACTGTTGTCGAGATCATGGCACAATGAGATTCCTCTAATACGCAGTATAGGACTTTGAGGCCTGATGGTCTATACCAAGTAAGGATGGTGAATATTGCAATTTGCTAGCAGCATTGGGAAGCTCAACAACAATAATTATAATAATTGGAGTGTTCACATACAATTTTACCTACTTGGAGATTTTTGGTGGTAGTCAATGATAACATTCATGATCCAATGCAAAGAGAGAGAGAGAGAGAGAGAGGAAGAGATTCAATTACAAAGAGAGAGAGAGAGAGAGAGCTGCTGCACAAGAGGCAAAAACCAAGTACCTTTGCCTTTATGCTTTTTATATATATATTGAATACAATTGGAACTAATGAATAAACCTAACCCTAATAATGATACAAAAACTAAAATGCCCCTAGCTAAAATAGTACTTAAATATATAGGATATTATCTAACATCCCCCCTCAAACTCACGATGGCGCACCGAGAAGCATCGAGAGTTTGCCGAGTAGAAACTAGAAACGACTAATAGTGTAAGACTTTGTAAAGAAGTCAGTCAACTGCATGATAGAGGAAATGAATGGGAGAGAGTTGGTACCAAGGAGAAGATGGTGACGTGTGAGATGACAATCAATTTCAATAAGAAAAGTGCATTCATGAAAGACAGAGTTATGAGCAATCTAAATAGCACTGGTGTTGTGACAATACATAGAAGTGGGTTCAGCAAAAAATACACCCATGTCAGCAAGTAACCAACGCAACCAAACTATTTCAGCAGTAGTTGAAACCATGGCATGATACTCAGCCTCAGTAGAAGAACGAGAAACTACAGATTTCTTCTTGCTTTTCTAGGAAATGAAAGAGTCACCAAGAAAAATACAGAAACCAGACGTGGACTTGCAGTCTGTAGGATCTCCATCCCAATCAACATCAGAATAAGCACGAAGTTCTAAAGTAGATGTAGAAGAGAGCAATATACTCTGATACAATGTCCCTCTAATATAACGTAAGATACAGAGAACAGCAACCCAATGGATCGTAGTAGGAGAAGAGACAAATTGACTGACAATATGAACCACATATGTAATATCAGGTCAAGTGATAGAAAGATAAACCAAACTGCCAACAATAGTACGGTATAGAATTGGATCCGTCAATGGAACCCCATCAGAAGAGGTATAATGAACATTAAGTTCAAGAGGAGCTTCTACAGTTCGACTATAAGTAAGACGAGCTTTTTGAATGACATCTACTGCATATTTAGATTGAGAAAGGAGATAACCTTTAGGAGAATAGGCTACCTCAATGCCAAAAAAGTATCTCAGGGGTCCCAAATCTTTCATTTCAAAGTGGTGTTGTAGCTCTGATTTCAACTTTGCAATCCCATCTATATCATCTCCACAAGTTTTTTCCAATCAAAAAATTCTTCATAACATATGCCCAATATGAATAATTATTTCCATTTAATTTAGCACTAACGGCTTGGATAGAATCATCTCTTTCACCAGCCATCTTCAAATGCAAAGAAATTAATTGTAGAGATCCAATCAACAAATGAAGCCAAGATGTATATCAATGGGAAGGAGATAAAAAACCCTAGGTTCGGGAGTTGCCAAGAAAACCACTTCTCGAAGTAGCAAGGCCAGTATGCAATTTCAAAAAAGCCACCGGAGTTTCCCAGGCGAGAGAAATAACGCGGCAACAGCTCTAGCGATTCGAAGCCGCCCTCAGACTCACGGCGCCCTTTGCCAACCTTTTTATTTTGCACGACTAATGACGACGGAGAAGGCGATGGCGATGGTGTAGTGGCGTCACCATGCACGCAATGATGGATTGGGGTTTTGGGGGGTTTGTGGTGGTCAATGGCGAATGGTGTCACGTGATCGACATTCTAGACTTGCAGCGGAAGAACCTGCTGGCGTCGAGATAGCTGGCCACCAAGGCCACACAAAATTCCACTGAGCGTGGAGGTGCAAGTGCTCCGGTCTATCTCGCCACCGTCCTTGAATACCTAGCAGCAGATATTCACAATTTGCTTCTCCCAAAGAAGATTGGGTGCTCTAATACGATGATAACATTCATGATCCAATGCCGAGAGAGAGAGAGTTGCTGCACAAGAGGTAAAAACCAAGTACCTTTGCATTTATGCTTTTTATATATATATATTGAATACAATTGGAACTAATGAATAAACCTAACCCTAATAATGATACAAAGACTAAAGTGTCCCTAAACTAAAATATTACTTAAATATATAGAATATTATCTAATAGTCAATAATCACACACTAAACCAACAACTAATATTTAAGAGTAGAAGAAATGAAAGGGAGAGACAGCAAAGCATTATATGTGTTGGCTGTTAAAACAGAAAATGAGCTATTGTGACACATCAAGAATGTGTAAAACACTCAAGAACGCATGGAACACCTTGCAATCTCTATTCTTTGTGAAGAAATAATTCCAAAGTTAGACCCTGTTCATGCTAAATAGTGGGTTGCCACTCCAAAAGTTGGTGAGATGGATGGTTGATGAAAATTCGTGGTCACTTCTAAGATCTACAAAATGAAAACAAGCTCTTGGGAAGTCCTAGTGGCCTCCGGGGATCTCTTTGATGCCTAAGTCAGTGAATAGGTATGAAGAATTGAAAGGGGAAGGCTTTTTAGAGCGAGAGAGTTATGAGTTTGGTCATGTGTACTTACCCCTTAAGGCAGAGTTTTTCCCCTCTTACCTGGTCCCCAAGAGAAGATGTAAGTGCTATCAGCATGTTCTCACGTGGCCATTTCATTTCTAATGTGGGTGGTTATCCATGAGTTGATAATTGTTTTTCTATAGTTGACAAAATGCAAGAGTAAATTAATATTGACGATGTCCATCCAAGCCAAGAGAGATTTAAGGATGCTAAAGCTTTGGTAACTCAAGATGGAGAAGAAACTAAAGCTAAGTCTCTAGAAAATGCTTGAAATCCTTAGAGACTAGAATGCACCACAAGCATAGGCAAAGTCAATGAGAAGAGTAGGAAGAAAAACAAGCTCCGTAGCCTCAGCTTCACATGTCAACAGACAACGGAAAGCAAATCCCAAATATGCAAATGCAACTTTGACTGATGAAAGAGTACAAGAGCCAACCACATAGGAGGCACCACAAAGCATAAAATGGATGAAGGCAATGGAAGAAAAAAATCAAGTTCTAAGGAAAAATGGGACATGGAAATTGGTGCCAAAGCCTTAGGATGTGAAACCTATCTCTTGCAAAGGGGTATACAAGTAACAACTTGGCACAGTTGGAGGCTTGAGATTGTCACAAAAATATGGGCTACACTACAACGAAATGCTTTAGCCCATTACTACTATCTATGTCTTGTTTGCACGTGTCACTACCAAGTCTTGGAAGCTTTGGTGAGTGGACATGAAGAATGCATTCTTGCAATGATGGTTGGATTGAGCTATAAACATGGAACAACCTAAATAGTTTGAGAGCAAGGTTCATGGAGATTACATATGCAAACTGAAGAAAAAAGAATTCCTAGTATAGAGCAGCTACTCAATATCACTAGCCAATTCTGGCTTGTTTGTAAAGGCCAATGGAGGAAGATTGGCAAAGTGCTTGTCAATGTTAATGATTTGATCATCATTGCAGATGATTAAAAATAGATACATCAAATTAAAGCTAATCTTTCAATTTGATTCCAAATGAAGGAACTCAAAGAGCTTAAACATTTTCTTGATCTCAAGGTGGAACAAACCAATAAAGGATTGTTCTTGTGTCAATAGCAGAATGCAACTAATCTTTTACAAAAAAAATTGAGATAATTGACTACAAGCCATTCAATGGAAGTCAATGCAAGATCGAAGGCAAAAAGTTGGAAAATGTGAGATGTACCGGCAAATAGTGGGTAGATTGATCTACTTCATAATGATAAAAGTTAATGAGGTCACTCAGTTCATGTAGAAACCAAAGAAGACTCATCTAGAATATAATGCAACAAATTTTGAAGTATGTGAAAGGAACTTTCAACTTTGGGCTCTTATATAGAATAAAGGAGGAACGGATGAATTATGATGGTGATCACGTCGCCTATGGGTACATGTTTAGTCTTGGCTCTTGAATTATCTCTTGGTGCATAAAAGGACATCAATAGTGTCACTACCAATTACTAAGGCAGAGTACAAGGCAGTAGCAATGGCTGTCCAAGAAAGTGCCTGGTTGATGCAGCTTATCGAAGATCTTCACTAACCAATTGATTGTCCAGTGCAACTGCACTGCGATAGTCAACCAGCAATATGCTTAGCAAAGAACCCTATATTCCATGCAAGAACCAAGCATGTAGAGGTGCATTATCACTTCAGAGAGAAATAATTGCAAGGAGAGATTAAGATGAAACCCATTACGACTAAAGAGCAAGTTGGAGAACTATTTACTAGAGGACTAAACAGCGTCAAATTCAAAGAGCTCAATCAGAAACTTGGTATGAACTCTAGAACAACATTGAGAGAAAGTAGCCATTAAGTGGGAGCTCCAACCATGTCACTCTCCAAAAAATTCTCTCTAGAAGTATCACTTTCCTCTTTCTTTCTCCCCCCTATAATTCTACCTTTCTAGAAAATTTAAGACGCGTGCTGCAGCCTTGCTAACGAAGATATCCAGAAGATTCGAAGTCCATGTAGTAATAGACTTACAACAGCTACAAAAGGAGCTTAGAGCTCCATTAGCAGGTATAAGAAAGCGTCACGATGTGCAGAAGTGACAAGAGAAAGTGAGTGGCTGCCAGTGTTGGGAACCAAACCACGAGTGTGCATGTAAGTTGTCATTGGTTGCATGTGAGCTCATACTATTTAAGGCACAAGTGTTTTGGTGTGAATACTATTGAGGTGTTGGGCACTACTTTGTTTACACATGTTTATAGGGTTAATATGTTGGGTCTACCACTTCCAATTCTCAACATGGTTCCCACCGCACTCAAACCTTAAATCCCACGGTCCCCAACCCCCAAGGTTCCTTTTTTTTTTACATATGGGTAAGATGATGCAGGGAAAGCTAGGGGACCAGAAATGAGCTTATAATTTAATAGAGGTGCTCTTCACTGAGCATATAAAGAAAGAAAGAAAGAAAAAAATTTAAATTTTCCCTAGGTGCAGAGGTCTTGCATGAGAAACAATTAAACCACCACTTCGAAGGTGTTTTCCAATCTTAATACTTGCTTTAGCTCAGTGAAGATCATAATACCAAGCAAGAATCCAATACTCTCGTAATAACATCATCTGATAGCATTATGGTTCAATCACAGTAACAGTTCTGCAAATTGATTTAACAAATAGGGCTTCAATCCCATGGGATCAAAACTCAAAATTAGCCTCCGAAACCAACAAAGCGACGAATCCAAACAACAATGCTTACCGGAGCATGCGTAAGAATCAATCTGAGAGTTGCCCACGAAATGTCCAACGCATTTTCATCCGGAATCGCACTAGGCGATTGAGACAAGAAATATACAGTCTGATTAAGAAATCATACAGAACCAAACAGTTTCACCCAACATATATACTCTCTCTCGATGTATAACTGCACGAAACAATGCCTGCATGCATAAACACACGAATGCGGATCAATCAAGGAAAGAGAATAACTGAGAATTTTATGCAAATAAAAAATTAAAAAGCAGAAATATATTACGGGATCAAGGTTTCGTTCAGCTGGGTTTTTGAATCAGCAATTCTATGGAGTGACTGATTAGTGCTTACCCGACAACAGGGACAGCGCCTGCGCCAAATATCCAGGAAAGCTTCAAATGGGAAAAGGCCACGAAACACCTCATCCACTGGTTTACGGTCCACCCTATCCTGAGAGAAGAAATTAGGTCCCATCCGATTCTTCGTGTGAATTTGATCTATTTTGCTTAGACGGACGGGCTTGACAAAACCCAATTCGGATTCAATATATCTTCTCACACTCTATCCAGATCCAACACAAGCATGTAATTTCATTTGCATCTCCACTTTTTGTTGTTTTGTTTTGTTAGGCCTCCCCACAAATACATAATGGGAGGCAATGGATCTACTTGCGATCAATGGTTTCTCTCATTTATTTGAGTTCAAATAGTAATATAATATCTTATAAGTGATGGGTTATAAATTTTATATGAAGGACGGATTTTTTAAATAATTTTTTATTTCTTTGGGTTATTAATTCAATAATTAGTTTCAATAATGACAATTAATGCAAATATTTTAAAATATATATTATATAAAATATGTATATTATCTTTTAAAATTAGCATTTTATTGGATGGTGTCATGATGTAAAATACTATTAAGATACACGAAAATTATTCACTATGCATATATATATTTCCCAATTCCCCACTCTCATTCTTAACTTTTTCAATTCTTCAAACCTTAACCCTTGAAAGCTGTCGTAGCACATGTACTCCTTTAGTACTAGATAGGGTTATGATGGAAAATTATTTCATTATGCGACTTAATCATATCATATTTTAGATAATTAATTAAATTAATATTAAATTTTGAGTCATTGTGAAAAAATTCCAGATCACTCTTAAAACAAGGAAAGTTTAAACGATTGGCAAGCAAAAGGACATAAGCATCATAAATAGTTTGTCAAAATTGAAAGCAGTTCTTCTCAGATTTAAGGGATGACTAAGAGTCCGCAAGGGGGACAGGCTATTACGTCTGTTTAACTGAACAAGTCAGGCTTAACAGACAACCCTTGAACAATCTTGAGAATATATGAATAATCAGTTTTTCTGATGCACCAGATCAAACAACGTTGCAAGTGCAGAGCATACTTAAGTAATGCAAATAAAAATTTAATAAAACAACACAACTTTTTATTAATATTTATTAAGAAGGACTTACAGAAGTTGAGAGGGATGGGAGAAGAGAGAAGTTGAGTGGAGCTCAAAAACTCAGGCTTTCTCTAAGAGAAATTAAACCCTTAACTTGGTGCGAAGAACAACTAAGACAGGGCGTCCTATAAATAGATAGAAAAGGCTCGGACTTCAAACAATTTGGAATCCGGGGAAATAAGTGCGGGTGCTCAATGGGCCCCATCGACCACTTAAATGACACGGAATCCATACAAAATGATGAGCCGACGCAACGAGACAAAATACTTTAAATAAAGGTGACAGCACATGGACGGCTGCATTTGTGTGGAGATCCCACCACCTTTAAATAAAATATTAGTACATGAAGAAAATAATTACAACCCTGGCCAAAAGGTGGACAGGTGTAAAAACACTCAAAACTCACTCATAATTTACAATATAAACAGAATAGTCTGTCGCAGATGCCAACGAGGTCATTGTCTTGATAATCAGCTAAAGATAAGTGACAGGGTGGCCTGTCATTGAATTCAGATCTTGATAATTACTTGGAACAAGGTTCATCTGGATCATTCATAAATTTGTACCAGGATTCGATGTCGGATCCTAGCAGATTGAAGTTCGGAGCCTGTGGTGAGTCGGGTTCGGATCCGAACTCATCAGACGCGAGTTGAGCAATTATTTTGAGCAACTTCGATTTTGTAGAAGACTTTGACTTTCTTGAGGAAAGAGAAACTGTGGACATGGCGTCATCTTCTTCTTCAATGACAATTTTCTTTTTCTGAACTTGAGTAACCGGTTCTGGGCAAGAGGATTTTGAAAGCCATGCACGAACTTTTCCTTCTGGCATAATAAACTTATCCCACCAGCGAATTTTAAAAATTCTTCGTAAAGTCTTTGAGTGTCCAAATGAACTATCTTCTGGAGAAACTAAGACATAGTCCCAGCAGAAGATCCAAGTAATCATGAAAAATGAGCAAAAGAACAAGAGGCTGGCCGTTTCTTCACGACGACCTTTTGAATAATCAAGAGGGAGCTTAAAATTTTTTCTGAATAAATCAAAATCATTTTCAATTTCTTTTGGGAAGATTCTTGCTTCAGCTCCGAAATAAGAAAACCAAGTTAAAAACCATTTTGGAAAGGTTTTAACAATCTTTTGATCAAAATGCACGAACCAAGAGTGAGTAAAATTTCTAACGTAGAAAACAAAATATCAGGCTTTCTGGTAATCTTGATAATCGTAAGTTTGAGAAAGATAAACTCCTTTAAATTCTTTTGAAGTTCGAGGATGTTGTCCCCAAACACCTGGAGAAATAACTTTGATAATTTTTATTTTTGAAAAGTTAATCTTTTGAGGTTCTTGCAGATCATAAGTATGATCTATGATAACTGAATTAGTTTCAATAAGAATTAATTCGTAAAATCTTCTATCTTTGATAATGTCAGAAGTGTCAAAATGACATCCTCTAAAAAAGCACTTTTTAATAACCTCAAATGGTTGAGAGGCCTCCCATTCGAGTTCTACTGGAAATAAGTCTTCATAGATATTTTTAGTAAAATATCCCTTTGAGGGACCTTTTGGTGTAGAAGATCAGGAAGCAGATTTCCCTTCAATAACATCTTTGAAGCTTGGGATTTGAGGTTTTGAAGGGTTCTCTAGTGGGGAGAATCTATTTGTTAAAGCAATGTCTGGGGATTTTGAAGAAGAGGCTTTGGAATAAAAGTCACTGGCTACTTGCCTTCTTGCCATAATTTCCCTGTAAAAATTCTCTTGTTAAAAAATCTGGAATTGAATTTGATGATCCTTTGATAAATTCAATTTTGAAGCCAAAAACTGAAAGAAGTGCTTGCCATCTTGCAAAAATTTGTTTTGAGACAAGGTTTTTGACGTCTTTTTCAATAATATTTTTTGCACTAGCACAATCAATTCGAAGTAAAAACTCTTTATTAATTAAATCGCCTTGAAACTTTTGAATGTATAAAACAATTGAAAGCATTTCCTTTTTGATGGTGGAGTAATTGATTTGAGGACCTGACTAGGCTCCTGAGTGAAATCTAACCAGGGTTTCTTTTGAATCAATTCTTTGTTTAAGTATACCTCCAAATCCTTCATTAGAGGCGTCCGTTTCAACAATCATAAAGGCTTCTGGGTCAGGAAGACTAAGGCATGATAAAGTTTTAACAAGAGTTTTGACTTTAATAATGATTTTAGTACATTCTTCATTCCAGTTTGGAGGATTTTTCTTAAATCTCTTAAACAGTGGTTTGATTAAAATTCTAAGATTTGGGATAAAGTCTGAAACGTAATTAAGATATCCTAAGAATCTCTGTAATTGATTTTTATTGGTAATCTCATTTGGGAATTTTTCGGCGAATTCTAAGGATCTTTGTATTGGAGTAATTTTGTTTTGGTAAATTTGATGTCCAAGAAATCTAATATTGGTTTGAAATAATTTAATCTTTGGTTTAGACACAACTAAACCATTTTTCTTAACAATATTATAAAATATGTTAAGATGTTTAAAATGTTGACTAATTGATTCAGAGTATACAAGGACATCGTCAATGTATACAATAGTAAAGTTTGTGTAATTATTAAAAATTTCATTCATAATATTTTGGAATTCTGAAGGGGCATGGGCATTTTTGAGTCCAAAGGGCATTACATTCCATTCGTAATGTCCAAATGGAACTGTAAAAGCTGTTTTGTATTTATCTTCTTCTGCAATTTGTATTTGCCAAAATCTAGATTTCATATCAAATTTTGAATATATTGATGCCGTATTGAGTCTGTTGAGTAAGTCTCTTTTATTAGGTATTGGATACCTAATCCATTGTAGAGCTTTGTTTAAGGGTTTATAATTGATAACAAGTCTTGGAGCACCTCTTTCTATTTCAGCTTGATCTAGAACATAGAAGGCTGCACAACTCCAAGGGGATTTACTTTTTCTAATAAGTTTTTTGTTAAGTAATTCTTGTATTTCCTTTTTGCAGTATTCGAGTAATTCTTTATTCATTTGGATTGGTCTGGCTTTTGTAGGTATTTTTTCATCATTAAAGTCTTTTGTATAGGGTAATTTGACAGAATGATTTTTCCTATCCCAAAAAGCATTTGGTAATTCTGAACATACATCCTTTTCAAGTTTTTCTTGAAACAAATAAATTTGTCTCTTGATTTCTGGAGTTTGAATTTGTTCTTCAATTTTTTTATGATAAATTTCTCTTGATAAAGATTTAATATGTTTCTGTTTATTTTGAATAAGATTTATTTTACTTGTTCCTAAATCTTTAAGTGTATTGATTTCTTTCTCATGCATTTTGTCAATAAATTCAAACGTAATTTCTTGATTACAAATAGATGTAAAGATTCCTTTTTCATTTACTGTAAAAGGGTATATCATCGGAAAGAAAGGCGTTCCAAGAATAATTTCTTGTTGCATATTTTTGACAAGTACAAAAGTAGTTTTGAGACAAATATTGTCTTTACAAATATGAGCATTAGAAATTTTGTATTGTATTTTGAGCGTAGAGTTTGTTGCACTGAATAGTTGGACTTTTGTTTTTTCAAAATAACAAGTAGGAATAAGTCCTTCTTGAATACAGTTTAGATCTGCTCCTGTATCAAGTAAGGCACAACGTTTAAGAATAAAATCTTTGTTAATAACGATTTTAACATCAGAATACCATTTATGAATATTGACTTTTGATAAATAATTAAGAAATCCTTGATTAATCTGAAAATCATCTTCATCATCTGAAATGATTTTCTCTTTTCCTTTATTAATTTTTTCAACTTTTGAATTTAAGAGAATCATCTCTTGCTTAAATTCTTCACCTTGCTCTTTTAACTTCTTTATTTCTTCTTTAGTTTGATTAATTTCTCTCTATAAGTCTTGTATGGTTAAATTTTCTTTTGGTAATTCTTTAGTTTTGAATTTGTTAATTATCTCCTCGAGGTTATATCCTTCATTAATTTTGGGAAGTTTATCCTTTTCTAAATTTCTTTTTAATTTTTGTAAGTACTTATTTTTAATTTCTGGTTCTTGTATATGCTCAATCATTTCTAAAATAATTTCGTTTGTCTTTGAAATAACATTAACAGATTTTGAGCATTTGTTGCAAGAACAAAATCCTAAGTCTTCTTGACAAGATTCTTCTGAAGAATTGCTAAGAGATTCAGAACTTGAATTAATTTCATTAATAAATTCTTTTTCGGATGAACTAGAATAAGAGGTTTCTGATTCTTCTGAATCGCTATTGATAATTAAATTTAACATTTGTCTTTTTAATTTCTTTCCTATGTTCAGTTCTTTTATTTCTTGCTTAACCCTACAGTCTCTTGCATAATGTCCCTTTTTACCACACTTGAAGCATGTTTTTTGATTTTTAAATTTTTGAGGTTTATCTTTCTTTTGAGTTTCTTCGGTCTTTTTCTTTTTCTTCTTATAATATTTTTTGTCGTAATTTTTATAATATTTTTTGGATGGTTTGTATTTTTTATAATTCTTTTTTAAATGTTTTCTTGAAGGTGCTTGAATTTTCTCGTACCCATACTGAGCACAAAAGTCTCCAAGTTCACCTTTATTTCTTTTAAATTCAGACTTCATCTGAGATTGCATTTTAAGCTCATTGCATAACTTAAGACCTTCATGATTAATTGTACAAACGATTTGACCATAGGTAATTGATTCATAATTTGTTCCTAATGTCTCTTTAACACGATCTCTAACTCTTTGAGCAAAAAGTTTTGGTAATCCACTGATAAATTTTTCTTTCCAAAAGCCAGATCTTCCATCTGGTCTTCCCATAACTTTGGCAATAAATGTATCTTTGTACCATTGAAAGTCTGATAATTTTGGACAAGTAAGGTTAAGAAGAATAACACTATTCTTCTCATGCTGACTACTCTGTTCACCTATGAATTGTCTAAAAATTGACCAAATAAGTGCTGTAACAACATCACTTTCTTGTGTAGCAATTCCATTTTCTTCTTTAACTTTATTTGATTTGTAAATTTGTCTTTTTTCAAAAGGAGTGAGATAATAATCCCACCATTCTTTAAGAGTTCCAGTAAAGCCATGAGTAAGAAGAGAAACTATTTGTTCCTCAGTGGCCTTATGTGAATGTAGTTTGTAGGCAGTTGCTGCCATAGCCATTTGATGTAAAAAGGAATGAAGTTGATGTTCTATAAGACCATCAATTCTCCATTCATGAATTTCATTTCCTTGAAAGCTTCTTTGTGGAAGTAAATAATTTGATTCTTCTGATAAAAGACTTGGTGGTGTAGGTTTTTTATAATAAGTTCTTTAGCTTTGACTTCTCCAGTCTTTAATTTTATTTATGTTAAAAGTTTCTTCCGTAAAGTTTGACTCTAAAGCATTTATGGCTTCTTCTTTGGTTATTGTATTAATTTTTAAGTTTGAGGTTTGGCTAACTAGTTCGTCAATTCTTTTAATGAGTAATTCATTTTGTTTGTCAAAGTTGAAGTTCTTAAGATTATGATCAATTATATTGAATTCAATTGGTTCTTCTATTTTTGATCTACTTGATTCACCTTTTTCGTAAGTACTACAAGTTTTTATTTCAATAAGGTTTTCTAATTGCTCTTCAATTCTTGTTGATTGAGAAGCTATTGATCTTAACATTTGATTTGTATAATTATTTTGACTAATTAATTGATCAATTTCTCCTTTACCTTTGGATTCTTTATAAGGTGAGGCTAGAATTTCGTTTCCTTTATAATTGAATTTGATTGAATTTTCTGGAGGGTGTACAGCTTTGACAAAGTAGTTATCAGTGGTTTTCCAGTTTTTAACAGGGTTTTGAATAACATTTATTGTTTGCCTATCTTTGACAAATTTAAAGAAAGGAATGTCTTCTTTTGTTTGATTCATCTTTTTGAGCCATTCTTTTCTAATTTCTTCTCTTTCTTCTTGGTTGTATTTTTTGAGAAATAATTTTCTATTTTTTGCATTAAGTTCATGATAATAATCTTTCTCAATTCTTTCCATATTTGGTTTGAATTTTTCTTTGTTAATGACCATAACATTTTTTCTTTCTTCATAAAGATTTTCTCTTTGTTCTTCTATCAAGATTTGTGATTCTGTTGGAGAATTTGATTCAGGGATTTCTTGATAATATCCTTGAGGTATCTCTGGACCAAAGTCAACCCCCTTTAGCTTAAGGTTCGTTAGATTTGGTTCAGCATAAGTGTAGAGGCTTGAAATACTTTTTCTTCCTAAATCAATTGGTTGTCTAGAGGTTTGCCCTAGACTCTGACTTCTTGTGAGTAAAGGTTGAAAGTTTATTTTAACATTTCCTTCGTTGTCTTGAATAATTTTTGTGGCAACTGTTTTTTGTATTTCAGGAATAATTTGATGGTCTGTTTCATTTAAGTTTGTGAATTCCCACTCTCCCCCAGCCTGAATCTCATTCCATAGAAGTTTCTTGGGATGAGAGGCAAAGGATTTTCTATTGTAATTGGCTTGTAACATAAGAGTTTCTCCTTTTTCACTTGCTTGGATTGAATTTGGTAATATTGTTGAAGTTGTTGCTTTATAATAGATTTGATAAATAAGTTCAAGGTTTGAACTTCTTGAATCCATATTATAACCTTTAGTTTGAATATCTAATGTTAATAGTTTGTATAATGATTCATCATTAAGATTTGCTCTAATATTTGGATAACTTTCAAAATAAATTGGACCTTCAGCAATGTTTGATTCTAACATCCCTAAAAGAAAGTCATTGAATTCATGATGCCTGACATCACGAAGAACAACACAAACTGGTTTGTTAAGTCCTGCTCTTGTTAAAGGAAATAATCCACCCTATCCTGAGAGAAAAAATTAGGTCCCATCCGATTCTTCGTGTGAATTTGATCTATTTTGCTTAGATGGAAGGGCTTGACAAAACCCAATTCGGATTCAATATATCTTCTCACACTCTATCCAGATCCAACACAAGCATGTAATTTCATTTGCATCTCCACTTTTTGTTGTTTTGTTTTGTTAGGCCTCCCCACAAATACATAATGGGAGGCAATGGATCTACTTGCGATCAATGGTTTCTCTCATTTATTTGAGTTCAAATAGTAATATAATATCTTATAAGTGATGGGTTATAAATTTTATATGAAGGACGGATTTTTTAAATAATTTTTTATTTCTTTGGGTTATTAATTCAATAATTAGTTTCAATAATGACAATTAATGCAAATATTTTAAAATATATATTATATAAAATATGTATATTATCTTTTAAAATTAGTATTTTATTGGATGGTGTCATGATGTAAAATACTATTAAGATACACGAAAATTATTCACTATGCATATATATATTTCCCAATTCCCCACTCTCATTCTTAACTTTTTCAATTCTTCAAACCTTAACCCTTGAAAGCTGTCGTAGCACATGTACTCCTTTAGTACTAGATAGGGTTATGATGGACAATTATTTCATTATGCGACTTAATCATATCATATTTTTGACAACTAATTAAATTAATATTAAATTTTGAGTCATTGTGAAAAAATTTGACTCAAACAAATAATCTTGTGTTGACAACGGCTTAAACCCAAGGACTTAATTGATTTCTTAAAACATGATGAAATAAGGCAATGTAATCTCCAAATTTTTCACATTAGGACTAGTTACTTGATGATGACATATCCTCTAAAAAATAAATATTATTATATGCATGGATAATGTCATGTATAAATTAAGTTCCCACCATTTTTACATCTTGTATTTCATTTTGTTAGCACCGAAGGAGTCTTTACACGAGCACTTGTCCAAAGTTACGAATCATCGACTCTAATACCACTTGTTAGTATCAGGAGAATTCATGGATGTATTTAATACATGGATGAACACCAACTTGACTCAAAAGTTAAGTCTACTGAGTTTTAAGTCTACCCATATATATATATATACCCATCATTTAATTAGGTTTTTTAATGTGGGACAAACTGACAAATGGAACTCTCATTAATCTCCCTCTCACATGTGAGTTCCAACTAATTTGAAACTCTCTCCTTTGAGTGAAAATTGTCTCATCCATGGGAGTAAGTCCAATTCTTCAATAATTGCTGAAGTGGGTCTTAACCTCGCACCTTATATGTCTCAAACTGCATTTCACATGTTTACAAACCAATCTTAACTCCTATATATTGATCCTATTTGAATCCATCCATTAAACCTAGATCATCCTTATTGGTCACGATTACATGCTCGACCATTTTTTTTTCTTCCTTTTTCTTTCCTTGGGGACGCGATCCTCCCTTGATTTTTGGGCGGTTATGTATACCATTATTGTAACATCCTCAAAATTCACATCATTTTTTTTTTATCATACCTATGCAGTAGAAACATAAGTCATACAACCACATATACTATACAATACTAGAATTCATTACATACAGATCATAGCCATAAAACATTTCCCTTCAGTATCATCTACCCAAAAAATACAAAACTCTGTCACAACTCACCCTACAACCAGGGTAATCAAGAAGTCTCTATCCGTGAGCCTAATCTACTCGCCTAACTGGCTCACCTAAAAAATGTTGGAATGATAGGGTGAGTTGACGCTTAGTAAGTGGAAATATGCTATTACTAGTGTGTGGCGACTAAGTTACATATACTTTAATATAACATCTGAGCTATAATAAAATGATAAATATGTAAAGCATATCTTACATTTTTCGCAGTTTAAAACATAACTGTATCATTTGATTTTTCTACTTTTCATACTGCTAATATCATACTATATTTATCAAATACGATAAAACTGTATACATATACATATACATAACTGTGCTATTTCTCTGTGACTCTGTATGTTATAATTTGACCCTTCATGACAAGGTTGTGAGGCCCGTAGGTAGGACTTAACTTGGTCGGCCCTCCAGGTAAGTCATCATACTTTACACTACCTCAGTTCGGCTAAACTGCATCCACTCCTAAGCTCGAGACTGGCTGCTACCTTGTCAAACTAGCCCCCTCTGTAATGCCCTGAACCCTTAAACCCAAGTCTGGTGCATTATACCTAATCATATCCTGATAAATCATAATCTATAACATACGCAGCGGAAAACATAAATCATAATCTCCATATAACATAATACCAGAGTTTACTAATTCTAATTACCAACCATAATAAATTAATCATCCACCAGTATTCAAATATATACATGTCTCCAAAACATTATCCACTAATACCAGTATGTTTCACAACCATCCATATCTTATAAAACTTAAAACATAAATTATAAAACATAAAATATACATATCAAAATTAACACAAAAATATACCCTTTTTCTAATATATCTTCCAGAAAATGTTATAAAATCTCGAGCTCTCAAAGCTTGATCCTGAGAAATCCTGAAAAAGATAAATTCATATTCGGGTGAGACATATCTCAGTAAGGGAAAAAACAATATATTAAACTCAGTGTGTGACCATCATGAGATTATACATATCATTTTATAATATTTTCAAATCATTAACATAATTTCGTGAAACCATTTTTTGATCCTAATCAAACACATGCAAGTGTTTAACCCACAAGATTACCCAAGGATAGGGGTGATTACCCGCCCATACAAGTAGCACCCATCTGCTCTGATACTTAGGTAATCCTAAGGTCACAATTAAAACATACCAGAGCACTCACCTTACTCAGTAAGCCCTCAAGTGTAAGATTAATCTCGTACTCATACAGTTCATACAAAAGTTTATCGGTGAAGGCCCTAAGGATAGGAAAATCTAGCCACCCATACAAGTAGGTTCCCTCTGCCCTAGTACATTATGCGGCTACTGCCACATCTGTAGCTACTAGTGCACTCGGCTTACTCAGCAAGCCCTCAGGCGAAAGGTACGTCTCGCCCAATCATAACATATTCTACGTACATAGATACTTCTAACATCATAATGCATCATTATTTCCATCGTTATTCAATCATTCACATTCTTTCATGTTCATAACTTAACATTTCCTTACGTTTCACTTTAAGTGACTCTTTCCCATTTGTATCATTCACATTTCACATTTCATTTCATTACATTATCATTCCTTGTCATTTCATTTCATAACATTTTCATTTCATTCCTTTGTACTACAGCCACTCTTTAGCCGTCATTTGTTAGTCCACATAGAAATCCGCTAGAATCTACTACAGTTAGTCCACATAGAAATGCACTAGAATCTGCTAACCCGGCTTTCAACTGTCATACATTTACCCAACATCTTTCAGCTATTTTACCTAACATCTTTCAGCTGTTTACATGGTTGCATTAACACACACAAGCAACATAGTCCATGTCATGTTTTATTCACAATGCATTACTTACTTAACTTGCATCTCATACATTTAACATATAATTTGCACAGATTCTCATGCCACACAATTTATTAATAAAATTCATATACATTCCTTACAAAAATAAGTCAACCCATAATTAACATTAATATGCTGAAAATACATTTAATTTCTTATTTAATTCATCATAAAATTCTTTTCACTTTCATTCATTTATTTTCCCATATACATAGCTATATAAGCATTCCTAGGCTCAGAAAATACAAATTTCATGGCTGGCATTTTTAAACCCAAATAAAAACATATATATACATAAATAACACATAATCATTTTTAATTCATGAAAAACCTGATTTAATATATAAATTTCCCCCTTACCTAATTTCTTGAACTATGCCAACAGAAATTCTGAAAAATACCTGCGACGCTCACCAGGACCCTGAATCAAGAATCCTAATTCCATTAAATTAACCCTAAATAAAATATTATTTTAATATTTCCTAGGGTCATAAATTTTAAATAAATAAATATACCTTTAAATTTAGCCAAATTGCCAAATTTCCTAAATCCCACTCTCACTTTGGAGTAGGGCCTAGAAAATCCCAATTAAAAAATTACCTACGCCAAAATGACGACAACAACGATTAGGACCCCGTGGTGGTGCCTAATCGTTGATTCAATAGCAGATTAACAACGAAATTGAGAAAATGGAAAAAATTTACCTTTCCCCAAGAGCAGTACCTAAGTCGTTCCCACGACAAATCTACTCCAGTAGAACTGTCGGTGGCGGAGTTAGGAATCCAACAACACCTTCTGTTTCCCAATCCGACGCAAACCCGTTGAAAAATTAAGAGAAGAAGAGATGGAAACGAACGCGTAGGAAAGTTAAAAAAAAAAATTCAGAGAGGGGGGGGGGTTGTGTGCAGCCTCTGTTCTTCTACTCCTTCTTCTTTCTTCTTCTTTATTCTTTTACTTTACTTTTACTTCATATATATATATATATATATATATATATATATATTTATACATATCTTATTTCAATTAGTTTTTTTTTTTTTTATAAATCCAATGTAATAATGTTTAATTTAATAACTAATTATTTAATTATTTAATTTATCTTATTTTAATTTAATTTTTTAAAAATTTTAATTTTTTTTTCTTTTTCCCACGTCATTCCTTTTATTTATTTATTTGTTATTTTATCTATTTTTTTTTATCATTTTAATTTTTCGGGTCTTTACACCCTCAACCCAATGAATTCGGGAGTTGCACCCTCTTCGAGCACAGTTTGACGGTACCCACACACTATCTGAGATATGTGGTTGTACTCTATTCTGTATATAGCAACGGTACCGTGCTCTATAACTGTATCTGCCTATAATCTTTCCACAGGGATCTGATACTATATACATATATACTATACTCTTTTTACTGTTTTCATTATGTTTCCAAAATAACCATAATGCTATTAATCTGTACTGTAAATACTGTAATATTTATAGCATCTTGATGCTATAACTGTATAATCTATCTGTATCTTCTATCTGTATACTCTGAGTGTTATGGCATTTAGGAAAACATAACATTCTGTAAACACTATATATATATATATACTGATCTGAATAAACATCTGTGTATATTTATATCTGTCTGTGAAACTATTTAAATAAAATTGTATATGTACATGCATCTATCTGTATAATATCTATGAATATCTGACTATATCTATATGTTCTGTATAACATCATATATTAAGAAAACTGTATAAAATTCTACATCAAATAATATCTACTCAAGCCACACATACTTTATAATCTCATATTCTATAAAAACTATATAATAATTGGTATACATGCACTGTAAAATTTCGGTTAACATAATCAAATCTCCTAGCATAGCATATTTCCCTTACCTAGTTTCTGAAAAGCCTTCACTGAACTCTGGCCCTACACCCGCAGGGTTTCCCACTCAACACCCTGAAAGCAACATCCCCCAGAACAAAACATTAGTATTTTCCTGCATACAACATTTCCTATAACTGCAGGGAAAACAGATTCTGAATAAAACACATGACCTTAAGTTTGGGATGAATTCCAAACTAACTCCCCCAACGATAAGCTCCAGCAAACTTGTAGAGAACTTTGTCAGGACCATCGTGGTGGCCTCATATCTTCAATCTGGTGAGCAATGAACCCGGAATCGAAGAGAGAAGGAGTGGGAGACGTTTTAGAGAGAGAGAGAGTTTTTATGCAAATTTTCTATTGAAAAGTTCGGATTTTCATTTTTTATAGCCCGTATTCATCGATGAGACATGTCATCTCGTCGATGGGTCCTTAAGGAATTTCGTCAATGAACTTCCTCCTTCGTCGATGAATTTTAGACTGCCCCAAAACCTCTCTCAGTGTCTTCTCGTCAACGAGAAATAGTTTCGTCGACGAGTCTCGTCGACGAGGTATCCTTATGCGCTCATCGACGAACTCCTTGTGTTCATCTATGAGGTCCTGTGTAAATCTTCTGAGTTATTACATCCAAAGTGCAACATCGTCGACGAACGCGGAGCCTCCTTCTATTTCTGATTCCATTTCCCTCCCTTTTTAAATACCATTATTCTTCGGGTCATTACATTCTCCCCTCCTTATAAAATTTCGTCCTTGAAATTTACTATTCATATAGCTCATTATTCTTTAAAGGCAAAACGGTCTACTTATTTTATTACCTGCCCTCACTAATGGCGGAGGAATACCATGGTTGCATTCTATGTTCCGGGAGATTACACAAATAAAATTAAAAAACTAGTTACTAACTAAACAGTACATGTACCTACAAAAGAAACATTACCTAACTATTTACATTACCTGATTACTCTTGGAACAAATGTGGGTATTTCTTTTGAATTTCATCATCGAGTTCCCATGAGGCTTCTTCCATAACATGGTTTCTCCATAAAACATTTACTAACTGAATTTCTTTGGTGCGCAGTACTTGTGTCTTTCTGTCTAAAATCTGTACTGGCATCTCTTCATAAGCTAGCGAATCCTTGTGTTCTATCTCTGCATAGCTAATTATATGGGATGGGTCTGGGATGTATTTTCTCAACATAGCAACATGAAACACGTCGTGTATTCTTCATAACGCTAGTGGCAAAGTTAGCCTGTAGGCAACTGACCCTATTCTTTCTAGTATCTCAAAAAGGTCAATAAACCTAGGACTCAACTTGCCCTTCTTTCCAAATCTCATAATTCCTCTCAGAGGAGTTACTTTCAAGAAAACCAGATCTCTCACGTCAAACTCTAACTTCCAACGGAGAGTGTCTGCATAGCTTTTCTGCCGACTCTGCACTATATTGATTCTTTCTTTAATTAGTCGAACCTTATCATACGCCTGTTGAACAATCTCTAGACCCAAAACTTGCCTCTCGCCTACCTCATCCCATAAGAGAGGAGAACGACATCTCCTGCCATATAGTGCCTTGTACGGAACCATGCCGATACTAGACTGGTAGCTGTTATTATAGGCAAATTCAACTAGTGGTAGAAACTGAGTCTAGCTACCACCAAAATCTAGCATGCATGCATGAAGCATATCTTCTAGTGTCTGAATCGTCCTCTTGGTCTGACCATCTATCTGGGGATGGAAAGCAGTGCTAAATGCTAACAGTGTACCCATAGTCTCCTGAAAATTTTTTCAAAATCATGAAGTAAACCGAGGATCTCGGTCCAAGACTATGGATACTGGTACTCCATGAACATGAACTATCTCCTGAACATATATTTCTGCCAGTCTGTCCATGGAATAGCTGATTCTAATAGAGATAAAATGAGTGGTCTTCGTCAAACGATCCACAACCACCCAAATTGCATTTAACCCCTGACGCATTGATGGTAATCCTATAAAGAAATCCATCGAAACGTGATCCCATTTTCATTCTGGAATAAATAATGGCTGCAACTGCCCTGCTGGTCTCTAGTGCTCAACTTTAACCTGCTGGCACGTCAAGCACTGCTGTACAAATTCAGCTATCTCTCTCTTCATTCCACTCCACCAGAAGTACTCCCGCAAATCCCAATACATTTTAGTGCTACATGGATGCACGGTGTATAGGGATATGTGAGCCTCCTCCAATACAGTTCTCCTTATCTTAGTATTTGCAGGAACACAGACCCTAGTACGGAACCGCAAAGATCCGTCATCTGATATGCTGAATTCCTCACCTAGACAATCTCGCACCCTAGCCGTTACCTCTACCAACTCTGCATCATCACTCCAGGTTGCTTTAATCCTCTCGTATAGCATAAGCTAAACCACTATAGTGGCAATGGCTGCCTGAGAACTTTCCTCTATTAATTATCTGTTGAGCCTCTCCAAATCTATTAAAATTGGACGCGGAATCTCTATGGCTGCTAGTACTGGTCCCATTAATTTCCTACTCAAAGCATCAGCTACCACATTCGCTTTCCCTGGGTGGTTACTAATGGTGCAGTCATAGTTTTTAATAAGCTCTAGCCACCTTTTTTGTCTCATATTTAGTTCCTTCTAAGTAAAGAAATACTTCAAGCTCTTGTGATCCGTGAAAATCTTATACTTTCCACCATATAGGTAATGCCTTCAGATCTTGAGAGGATACACCACTGCAGCAAGCTCTAAATCATGGATAGGATAATTCCTCATATACTCTTTAAGTTGTCTAGACGCATACGCAATAACCCTGTCGTGCTGCATCAACACGTATCCAAGACCCTTCAAAGAGGCATCATTGTATATTACAAACCCGTCCTCCCCTAATGGAATAGCTAATACCGGAGCTGAAACAAACCGCCGCTTTAACTCTTGAAAACTTTGTTCACAGTCGTCGGTCCAATTAAACTTCTCATGTTTTCTCATAAGCCGTGTTAATGGACCTTGTCGCGACGTCCCGGGAGCGCGTGTGCCCCGGGCGGCGAAATTAGAAATCATTTTAATATTTCAAGGAAAACATGGAATTTTGGAGTCGTCACTAACCTTTAGTGCGGTTAGAACACATGATTACTACCCCGTTAGGGGAAGAATCGGTCTACATTATTAGAGTTGGGGTCGGGAGTTCGGTTACGCGAGGGGAAGGTACGAGCACCCCCTACGCGCCCGTTCTTACGAACGGTACCTAATTAATTTAAGATTATCCCTAAGTTAATCTAATAAGTCTTTAAATTACTCCTTTTTATGAATTTATAAATACATGTGGAAAATAAATAAATAAATAAATATAATATCTATATATGTATTCCCTTAGAGCTTAGGGTATGTGATGCCCGAAGGCTCATACCCCCGCAATAAAATCATAGGGATTGGAATATCGAGAAAATATCTTATAAAAAAAATAAGTATAATGATATAGAAATAAAAAATATAATATAAATTACTTAAAGAAAATAAATACGGCAATTATGAAGAACGCACATCATGATAATGATAATAATACCTAACTTAAATATATGTACATAACGTAATAGTAATAATAACACGTACCTTAGCATATGTATATATATGTATGATAATAATAATTATAATAATAATAATAATAATAAATAACTTGTACCCTGATTTATGGTAATAATAACACGTATCTCAAATAATATATATATACATACACTAACAATAATAATAACACCTACTTTAACATATATATACCTACACAAAAAAGATAATAATAATAATAACACGCAGTGGGATATACAATAATGACACAATTCTAAAAATATATGTATGTATATGTATATAATGATAAAGATAATAGTTGTAGCAATAATAATATTAATAATAAAAAGATATATCTTAATAATACAATACTTGTCTTAATAGTAACATACAATTAATAATAACATATACAACATGGAAATAATTAAAGAAACAAATCAATCCTACAATTAAAATGTAAACTATACAATATGGAAACAAATCAATTCTAAAATTAGTATATAATTACACAATTATGAGTATGACAACAAAATAATGAAATTATGGAAACAATCAATTCTAAAATCAATATGTAGACATGCAAGGATAAATATGGGAACAAATAAGCTTTAACATTAGTAAGCAATAATATAAAATGATAAAGATGGGAGCAATAATAAAATAATGATCAAGAATACCCTAAATAATTACATAATCAAATAAGATAAATATATTACCCATTAAATGTCACAATATCAATAAATAAATAAAAACCCAAAATAATTATACAAGCAAATAAGGTGAACATATTACCCATTAAATATTACAATAAAAACAAAGAACCGAAAATAAGCATATAAGCCAATAAGATGAATATATTACACATTGAATATTATAATGACAACAAAATAAACCCTAAAACACTAACATATTACATATTGAAATTAACAATAATGATAAAAACCCTAAATATAATACAAGCAAATAGAATGACTATTACATATTAAACGTTACAAAATCAACAAAGAAATCATGAATAAATGTACAAACCAACTAAATACATTGCACTTAAAATATTATAATATTAACACAACAAAAACCATAAATAAATATTCAAGACAATAATTGCATTTCAAATATTAACAATAAAACATAATAAAATACAGACCTATTACTAAAAGTATTACAACATTAAAACACATAAATAACATTACAACACAAAAAAAAGTAAAAATATATATAAAACAAATATGCAACATAATAATAAATAATATGCAAAATAAATACACATAATAATAATGATAACATATAAAAAAAAATGCATGAAATAAATAGTAAAATATATATATATATATATATATATATATCTTATGTGTGCAGTGCCTGCTGTGTGCAGGAATCTGCGTAGGGGTTTCGTGTGTGTGTGTATGTGTGTTTGAAGGCAGGAAACTCACTGTGTGTTCCAGCGTGTGTGTGTGTGTGTGTGTGTGCATCGTGTTTGAGTGCAGGGACTTACAGAGGGGGGGGGTACAGCCGGGAGACGCCGACGGCGACGGGAGCGAGCGACGGCGACGGTGACGGTGACGGTGACGGTGACGGGAGTGAGTAACGGGCTGCTGGGTGGTTGCTCCTGCGGCCAAAGATGATGGGAGTGAGCGACGGAGCTGCTGGGTGGTTGCTCCTGTGGCCGGAGATGACGGGAGTGAGCGACGGGGCTGTTGGGTGGTTGCTCCTGCGGCCGCTGCTGAGTCCTTTGTGGGCGGCGGTGGTCGCGACAGCTCCTGAGAGGCCGGTGTGATCTGCGGAGTTGCAGCAGGGTGAGGATTGATGGGCTGTGAGCAGGGGAGTTCTGTTGCAGAGATTTGCTCAGGCCTCGAATAGACAAGTATGTTATCCATAAACACAACTACAAACTAGTCCAGGTACTGGTGGAACACTCGATTCATTAAATCCATGAATACTGCTGGTGCGTTAATCAACCCAAATGGCATCACGAGAAACTCGTAATGCCCATATCTAGTTCAAAATGCAGTTTTTGAAATGTCCTCTGCTCTAACTTTCACCTGATGGTAACCTGACCGTAGGTCAATTTTAGAGTAAACCTAGGTCTCCTGAAGCTAATCAAATAAATCATCGATCCTAGGGAGAGGATATTTATTCTTAATTGTCAGTTTGTTGATCTCCCTATAATCAATGCACAATCTCATGGTTCCATCTTTCTTTTTCACGAATAGAACCGGCGCTCCCCAAGGCGACACACTAGGCCTGATAAACCCCCTGTCCAGCAATTCTTGTAACTGATCTTTCAACTCTTTTAACTCGGTTGGAGCCATACGGTATGGTGCTTTAGATACCGGTGCAGACCCCAACAACATATATACAGTAAACTCAATTTTACGGTCAGGCGGCAAACCAGGCAATTCTTCTAGAAAGACATCTGGGAACTCCCTCACTACTGGTATGTCAGCTTATTTCAACTCTTCTTTTGGTAATTCTTTTATGCATGCAACATACCCTTGGCAACCACCCTGCGGCAGTCTCCTCACCTGAATGGTCGACACTAGCTGTGGCATGGCACGTACACATGAACCCACAAATCTATACTCTTGTTCGTCCGGGGGTCTGAAAATTACTTCCTTTTGGTGGCAATCTATACTGGCATGATGAGTTGTTAGCCAGTCCATGCCCAGTCTCACATCAAACTCCTGTATATCTAGGACCACAAGATCCGCTAACAACACTCTCTCTTGAATACTTACTAGAAAATTCTGAAGCACTTTCCTGCATTTTACCATAGATCCCATCGGCGTGCCCACAAATAATTCTACATCTAATAGCTGGGTCTCTACCCCAATTATTCTGATATACTCCGCTGATATAAAAGAGTGGGTGACACCTGTATCAAAAAAAATAACAATTTTATATGGTAAAATAATAAGGGTACCTGTGACCAGGTCTCCAGCCATCTCGGCATCTCCCGGCATCAATGCATAAACCCTCGCTGGCACAGTATTTCTCTAGTGACCTCCACAGGGTGCCTGATATCCTCCCCGAAATGTTCTAGGAGCCGATACATAACCCGGTGGCATTTGACAGGATCGAGCCATATGACTAGGCCTCCCACAACGATAACAAACATTCTCCCCCAGTCGGCACTCACCAAGATGTCTCCGTCCGCATCTGGTACAATTACTGGGAGGCTGACCACCCTGAAATCCACCCTGCTTTACCATCTGTCTCTGACCTCCACTAGATCTATCTCCTCTCCAAGGTCCTCGACTAGGACCTACCTAAAAACTCAAGGGCATAGTCCTCTTCTTCTGACTCTGTGTCTCAGTCTCCTTTAATAGACTCTCCTCCGCTATAGTAGCCCTGTTAACCAATTCTGTAAAATCCTAGATCCTCAGTACTGCCACCTACCTATAAATATCTCACCTCAGGTTCTTTTCAAACATTCTCGCCTTCTTCACTTCGTCTGGGACAATATATGGGCAGAAACGCGAGAGCTCGATAAATCTCACCGTGTACTGCTGGACTGTCATTGACCCCAGAGATAGACTCAAAAACTCCTGTACTCGAGCCTCTCTGACTGAGGCAGGATAGTATCTATCGAAGAATAGGTCCCTGAATCATGCTCAGGTCATCGGTACTGGAATCGCCCTCTACTCCTCCAATAGTCTAGTGGCTGTCCACCACCTCTCGGCCTCCCCTACCAGTCTATATGTAGCATATAAGACCCTCTGCTTATCGATGCAGTGAAGTACTGTCAAAATCTTCTCTAACTCCTGCACCCAATTCTCTATCACTGCAGGGTCGGCTGTTCCTGAAAAGGCTAGTAAATTCATCTTCATAAATTTCTCTATGGTACCTCCCTGAGGTAGCAATGAACTTCCCTGTTCCCTAGAGCTCCGAGCAATCTTAGCCATAACTTGCTAAGCCACACTACATAGCACAACATCTGAATCTCCACCGCCTGCGCCAGAAGGACCCACTCCATCATCTTCACTAGCGTGAGCACTACTACCCCCTAGGTCCATCCTGCAAACACACAAAACACTGTTTCAAAATCATATTGCCCATACATACCTAACTTATTCTACTCAACTAAAACTTCAGATTCTCTATTAACAATCTCTCATGTTCCTGATCCCAAAATCCAATCCTGCAATCTAAACACATGACTCGTCGATGGTTTACTATGGTTTTCCTGAAGTCGTTACTCCAGGACAACCACAGAAACAGTCACGAAAATCCTGTATCCAAATCACAAAATAAAACCTCAATTCCTTTCCTCAATTTTAGTATTATTTTCCACTGCATTCTAGAGTCTGCAAAACCTAGCAACTTAGGCTATAATACCAAAATGTAGCAACCTCAAAATTCACATCATTTTTTTTTATCATACTTATGCAGCGAAAACATAAGTCATACAACCACATATAACATACAATATTAGAATTCATTACATACAAACTATAGCCATAAAACATTTCCCTTCAATATCATCTACCCCAAAAATACAAAACTCTGTCACAACTCACCTACAACCAGGGTAATCAAGAAATCTCTATCCACGAGCCTGATCTGCTTGCCTAACTGGCTCACCTAAAAAATGTTAGAATGATAGGGTGAGTCAACGCTTAGTAAGTGGAAATATGTTATTACTAGTGTGTGGCGACTAAGTTACATATACTTTAATATAACATCTGAGTTGTAATAAAATGATAAATCTATAAAGCAAATCTTACATTTTTTGCAGTTTAATACATAATTGTATCATTTGAGTTTTCTACTTTTCATACTACTAATATCATACTATATTTATCAAATACTGTAAAACTGTATACATATACATATACATAACTATGCTCTTTCCCTAAGACTGCGTATGTCATTATTTGACCCCTCATGACAGGGTTGTGCAGTGTGTAGGCGGGACTTAACCTGGTTGGCCCTCCAAGTAAGTCATCATACTCTACACTACCTCAACCCAACCAAACTACTTCCACTCCTAAGCTCGGGACTGGCTGCTACCTCGTCAAACAGCCCCCTCAACCCAGTGAACTGGGGAGCTGCACCCTCTCCGCGCACAATTTGACGATACCCACACACTATTTGAGATATGTGGTTGCACTCTATTCTGTATATAGCAACGGTACTGTGCTCTCTAACTGTATCTGTCTATAATATTTTCACAGGGATCTGATACTATATACATATATACTATACTCTTTTTACTGTTTTCATTATGTTTCCAAAATAACCATAACGCTATTAATCTATACTATAAATACTGTAATATATGTAGCATCTTGATGCTATAACTGTATAATATGTCTGTATATTCTATTTGTATAATATGTCTGTATACTCTGAGTGTTATGGCGTTTAGGACAACATAACATTTTATAAACACTATATATATATACTGATCTGAATAAACATCTGTGTATATCTATATCTGTCTGTGAAACTATTTGAATAAAACTGTATATGTACATGCATCTATTTGTATAATATCTGTGAATATCTGACTATATCTATATGTTCTATATAACATCATATACTGAGAAAATTGTATAAAATTTTACATCAAATAATATCTACTCAGGTTGCACATACTTTATAATCTCATATTCTGTAAAAACTACATAATAATTGGTATACATGCACTGTAAAATTTCAGTTAACATAATCAAATCTCCTAGCATAACATATTTCCCTTACCTAATTTCTGAAAAGCCTTCATTGAACTCTGGCCCTACACCTGCAGGGTTCCCCACTTAACACCCTGAAAGTGACATCCCCCAGAACAAAACATTAATATTTTTCTACATACAACATTTCCTATAACTGCAGGGAAAGCAGATTCTGAATAAAACACTTTACCCTAAGTTTGGGATGAGTTCCAAACTAACTCTACCAACGATCAGCTCCAGCAGACTTGTAGAGAACTTAGTCATGAGCATCGGGGTGGCCTCAAATCTTTAATCTGACGAGCAATGGACCCGAAATCGAAGAGAGAAGGAGTGGGAGACATTTTAGAGAGAGAGAGAAGAAATTTTTACGCAAATTTTCTGTTGAAAAATTCGGGTTTTCATTTTTTATAGCCCAAATTCGTCAATGAGACATGTCATCTCGTCGACGAGTCCTTAAGGAATTTCGTTGATGAACTTCCTCCCTCATTGATGAATTTCAGACTACCCCAAAACAACTCCCCATATCTTATCATCAACAAGACATGGTTTCGTCGATGAGGTCTCCTTATGCGCTCGTCGACGAACTCCCTGTGTTCGTCGACAAGGCCCTGTATAAATCTTTTGAGTTATTACATTCAAAGTGCAATGTCGTCAACGAACGCAAAGCCTCCTTCTGTTTCTGATTCCATTTCTCTCCCTCTTTAAATACCATTATTCTTCGGGTCATTACAATTATTTTCGACGATGAAGCCACACAAGTCACCTCATTATGTTGCATCTAGTCTCCTAGTCACCCCAATCAAGTCATGCACTCCTCATTTTTCCTTCCTTCTCCCCATACTCCTTGATTCATGAAACCTCGTCGCCACTCAAACCCCACTCTTGCTAGTCATGGTAGTCACCTATTAGCTCATCTAATCACACACTAGCCAACCCATCTCCCTTGGTCCTCACCCAACCTCCAAGGTCTATAAAAACCCAATCTAGAAAAAACAACTATAGGGAGAGAAGTCATTTAGGAGATACACACAAAGTCTCTCTATCTTTATCTCTCTCTCTCTCTCTCTCTCTCTCTCTCTCTCTCTCTCTCTACTATTCCCCTACCCCTCTCTTAATTCCTAGGACCAACTTCTAGCAACCCCAAAACACCAAAAAAGAAGACATGACCCTTCCTTGTGGACACCTTTTAGCTATATCCCATTCTTGGCAATTCTCTCTCTCTCTCTCTCTCTCTCTCTCCATGTCTTTTCCTTTCTCTCTCTTGCTACTATCATCTTGGTATTTTGTATGCTTGTGGATACTACGACTAGGTGTGTACGTGAATTAAAGTACTTAAATTAAGTTCAAATGGGTAATCAATGGCTAACTGGGTACTCATTTGATAGGACGGGAGTGTAAGAGGTGTTGATACCTTCCTCTTGCATAATTATACTCCTAGTTCAAAGTGTCGTTAAAAAGACCAAGACTACCATTTCTTGACCTAAGTTAACTTAAAGATTGAGAAACTGGTAGAAGCTAACTTAAAGATTGAGAAATTGGTAGATGTTTCGGTGAACTAACTATACATAGGGAAATAATATGTTAGTGGCGACTTCAGCGAATACTTTTAAAATCCAAAATCCCATTTTACATTTATTTTTACACACGCTCGATTGTAGTGGTGGCAAAACGGATTAATGGGTCGTGTTCAAGCGGATCATAAATGGGTTAGGGTTAAACAAGTTCGGGTTCGGCTTGACCCGTTTATTAACCCGTGACTAATAGGTATATCCAAACTCGCTCATTTAAAAAATGGGTCACCCGTTTAAAATGTGAATTTTTAATTTTAAAAATTTTAAAATATTTTATATAATGACAAAAAAAAAAAAAAGCACTCTAGAGGGAGGGGGTGAGGCTCGTGAGCCATCTGCCCATCCGACTTCTATCTGGGTAGAGCACTATAGTAGGGGTAGGGCCGTGAGTCTGTCATCTGGGTAAAGCACCGCAGTAAGGGGAGGACTGGAGGGGGTGAAGGTCGTAAGGGTCGCCTGGACATAGGATTCTTGCTGAGGGGTTATGATGAGGACTGGCTTGGAAGTGGCTGGCGTGTCGAATTGAGCATTGCAAATGTAAGATTTTAGAACTTTGGTGTATGCAGGGTTGGTGTTGGAGTAGATCATGGAGAAGATTTTGTTTGACAAGTCGAAAGAATTTTTGGATAGACATTGAAGAAAGTTATCGTACATAGAGGGGCCTGCACTCTCCAACCTCTATTTCTCCTTCTTCTTTTCTCTATCTATTCTAGTTTTAATTTTTGTTTTTAAAATTTTTGTTTTGGGCGAGAGTAAAGGAGCAAGCAACATCTATTCTCTTCTTTCATATTCTCCCCAACCCGAAACCCCAGTTGCATTTTTTTTCCCTTTTTTTTGGGTAACCAAAACATGTGAAGCTCTCTCACCTAAGTCCGATTTCTATCATAGATTTAGTTTGTACTGAATTGCTCTTTTTTTTTCTTTTAAATTCTGACTGCATCTTATCTCTCTCTCTCTCTCTCTCTCTCTCTCTCTCATTTATGGGACAAGAAGAGAAGATGATGCTGAGAAAATGGGTGATGTTGATGCTGCTCGTCACGGTTCTTGGCTGCACATAGGGAACTCATTACGCACTAAAACTGCGTACTTAGGCATCTTAATCCGGTCATTAGGGCTTATATTTTTAATTAAATGCCTAATTATTTCCAATATTTTATCAAAGTGCCCTATTTATCATTTTTTAGTTTTATCGAACAATTTATGAATTTTTGGCATTTTTTTATTGCAGGAAAATTTTTGGGAGCCAAACCGGCATCATTTTGTAAGTTACGCATAACTTTCCTGTTCGAGCTCCAATCGAGACGATTCAAATTTTTGGAAAAAGAAGAGAAGATTATCTACAACTTCTGTGTTTTTAGTTTTGAGAGAAATGGGCTCCAAACTCGTCAAAACGGACCGTGAGCCACATGCCTATAAATGACGAGCCATGCACGCTGTTGTCTGAAGCCGTGTGCGTGTGTAAAAATTGAAGAATTCGTGCTATGAAATGTGATAATTTTTTAAATTAAAGGAGATATAAAATAGAATTGAGTGTCGTGTGATAAGAATATGTGGGTTTTGTAGACATGAATTCATGTCATGCAATTAAAAGTGGACAACAATCCAAGTCCGAAATCCGCTAGGGGACAACCTGAATGTATTTCGGTATTATAATCATAACTCCTTCATCTGATATTGGATTGGTTTGATTCAAGTGGAGTTGGAAATCTTACTAAGATATCTACAATTCATTGTGAAATATATGTTTTCTAATTCGAACGTTTACTGGGTCCAAATTGGGTTTTAAAATGAAATTGCTGTGCTGGGCCGTGTGTAGTGCTTAAGGAAACAAAGAGTCTTGGGCCACCAAAAAATGGCCCATGCGCCTATCTCAAGAGGAGACACGGCTAGGGCAAAATATTAGAGGGGGAATATGATATTTTATGTGGGAGAAGGGTTTATGGAGGAGGAGAGAGCAGCGGGAGGCGGCGGTGCGCAAGACAGCGGAAGACTCTCGGCCTCTCTCATATTTCCGGCTCTCTCTCTCTCTCTCTCTCTCTCTCTCTCTCTCTCTCTCTCCCTTTCTTTCTTATATCTCTCTTCTTCTCTCTTTTCTTAGTTTAATGTTAGATTTATTTTCATTGTCAAGATTTTATTTTTCTTCAATTTAAAGTTGAGATTATTAATACTCTTAGTTTTGTTTAAAGTTTCTGTTAGAATTTTTATTATTCTCTTTTTCATTGTTGAATCTTAAATTCTGTTTGGGTTATTTTTTAAGTCAGTTCTCAATATCATTATTGGAATTAATTTTGGTTTCTTGATTGTGTTAAGTTTAAATTTAAGTTGGTAGTTAATTATTAAATTTATGGTTGAATGTTTCTCTTGCGTAATAAAGTTTTTCGTTTTTAGGTTTTTGTCCAAAATTTCAAACGTAGGTTTTATTCCCTATCTAAATGGTTAGATGTAGGTTTATTTTTCTACAGTTAATTTTGTTACCATCTATTTTAATGTGCTTGTTCCTTGTTTTTTTAGTGCGTGTTAGGTTTATAAATTAAATTTCACGTAGTTTTAATTTTGTCACAAAATCTCGAAAATCCCAGGAAACTGAATTTGAACTATATTCAGTAACTTTTATTTTTCAATTGGGAGAACATAAAACTTGAGATTAAAATGCATTCCCTGAGGAGACGATCTAGCCCTTGAGTTAAATATTACACGACATAACTCCTATACTTGGGATAGCTTCCGAACTGCTCATTTTTTGAGTGAGTCAAGTTTTTGGCGTCGTTGCCGGAGAATGTCAATTTTAATTTCATACTAGTGTTTTTCTTTATTTTAATTTTTCTCATGAAAAAGAAAAAAAAAGAAAAAAAAATTTGAGTTTTGAAAATAAAATGGCTGCACCTGTACCATGCACGCTTATAGATTTTTTGTAGCCAACACGAACCATACAACCATTTTGCATCATATTGCCTGAGAATGCACAAAACTTTAACATTAAGTCTGGAATAATATCTGTGATACCTCAATTTTATGGGATGGAGTGTTAAAATTTGTATCAGCATTTAACTGATTTTGAGCTTGCATATGTTACATTCATAGACGAGACTGCTACTAATGAGGCAATTAGATTGCGTCTATTTCCTTTTTCATTGAAAGACAAGGCTAAAACGTGGTTTAATTCTTTTAGGCCTAATTCTATCTCTAGTTGGGCTAATATGCAAAACAAATTTCTATATAAATTTTTTTCCTTACAAAGAACTCAATTTTTGCAGGAACAGATCAGTTGATTCATGCAAGGAGTTGATGAGACATTTCATGAAAGTTGTGAGAGATTTAGAGGTCTGGTTAACATGTTTCCTCACCATGGATTTGAATCATGGCGCTTGGTCAACTATTTTTACACTGCGTTAACTCTTGAATCGTAGCAGTTCATTCATACTATATGTTTAGGATATTTCTTTGACAAGGAGCCTGATGAGGCATTGAATTTTCTAGATCATTTAGCTAACTATGTTTAGCAGTGGAACACTAGGATTGACAAAAGATCAATTGCAGCCCAACCATTAAGAGCAGTACATGGTGGAGAGTGGTATGAATTGAAAGATGATTTTTTTGTTGAGGCACGTCTGGTTAAACTCATTAGAAGAGTGGAGGCAATGGATATGGAAAAGGAGAATAGTACAGAGCAACTTTGGAATCAACCTTCCCAGTCCTATGCACCCCCTTATTAGTCGTCATATCATCAAACTGTCTTTCAGCATCAGTATCAGCCACAACAGATCTCTCAGAGCTATACGTCGTCAGAATTTCTTGAAAATAGCATGACATAGATGGCGAACATGCTCCAGTAGTTCATGTAAACTCAAGTCAATCATCATAATGAATTGCGGGATACCATTAATGTGATGAGCATGCAGTTGGACATCTTAGAAAAAAAAGAATCGCTTGTGAAACCTCAGCCTAATCCTCAAGAGTACTAGCAGCCACAACAACAAATACACGATGTTTCTCTTGAGATAGTAGAGACCGCCATTACTTCGAGAAGTGAGAAAGAAGTTCCCCAACCTAAGATGTTCATCGCTAGACAACCAGCTGTCCCAGCATTGAAAGTTACGGCTAAAATAGATGAATTCAAAGAAAAATCAGAGGAAATGGGCTCAGAAGTGGAGCAGTTAGTTAATAAGGAGGCTGATACCGATAAGGAATACCAACCTATGGTACCTCATACTCAGAGCTTGAAAACCATGGAACCGTCACTCTGGACTAAATCAGATATAAAGGAACCTAATATGGAAGCAGACCCTTGCAGTGGTAAGATGATATGTACACCCGATAAAAAGGGTGAGCAGACTAGTGAGAGTCTAATTTTCAAGGAACCAGGTAAAACTTTTAATGTTAATACTTCTAAAGAACTTAAGGTATTGTTCCAATAACTTTCACTCAAACACTAGTTCGTAAAGAGGCAAATTTTCTGAAAATGATGTTGAATAAAGACCATTTCTTGTTAACACAAGAGGATCAACCTATACACATAATGTTTGGTATTTTGACACGTATTAATTCATTTGAGGCTGATTCATGCAGTTATGACAACTGATCCACTGTGGCAGCTCAAATTTGGATACTCGCCTGTGCAATTTATATACCTGCGACCACCAGATGAAATTCCTCCTGAGCCTCCACCAGACAATTGTGATGTTTTTCTTTTCCTTCTTTTCCTTTTATTTTATCTTATTTTATTTTTAGTTAGTTTTCAGGTCCATTTTCTCGTAGTTGAGTCTTTCTTTTCCATTACCCCGTCACTCAGGTACGCCTTACCTTTCCCGTGCACAGTCTTTTCTATTTCCCCTATGCTTTCACATTGAGGACAATGTTTCACTTTAGTTGGGGGGGAGGGGTGAGCATTCGCATGTAACACTGTGCATGTACACGTACCAGGTTTTATATTAAAAAAAATCAAAATAAAAGAAAAAAGAAAAAAGAAAGGAAGAGTACTGAGGAATAACATTGCATTATGTCATGCTTAACACTGACTCATACCCTTCACATACTTGTGTATAACTTAAGAATGACACACTTGAGTCAATCATGCGTAGCTTCTCTTTATATTATTATTATGACTCCATGAAGAATTGATTGGTAGTACACTCGTGTTAATCTGGCTATATAATTTCTTATATTTACACGGTATCTCACGAGACTGAATAAACACATTTTCACGTGATTCATTGCACTTAGGGTTTCCTGTGAGTACTGAGAGAACAACCGTGGTGACTATGACACCTTGTGAGATATCCTCGAACTATTTATCATACTTTTGAGCATTAACATCAAATCAGAGTTCATGGAACTCAATACTCTTTTTTCTGGATAATTCCTTGTACATTAGTCTCTATCTTCGATTTGCTAGCCTAGAGGTGACATTTAGTGGGGAAATAGAAACCTAGGTCTTGTATCCTGCTCAAGATGTGAAGACTGAGCCACCTCTAAAGATAGACTTAGTTCATGGACCACTATTCGAACTCAATTCCCATTTATGGTATGAAGATAACAAAAGAAGTGTAAAGATTGTCCTAATTGATCAAGAAAAGATAGAAAATGAAGAATGAGCAGAAGAAAGACTAAGAAATAAACATGCACATGAAATGAAATGCTAATGCCTGCTCCACAGAAATACCACAAAAAAATCGAAGACACGACACATGTTCTCCACGTACAAATATTCTTCAACCCGTTAATGCCTCAGATGTATTCACGACAAGTTTGTGAATAAGTTGATCTAGGGTGGTCTCGGTTGGATTTGGCGAGTAGGTGAGAAGATGTTAGGATGAAGGATCTGACACCTCACAGGTAGGTTAGATCCTTTCCAGACTAGTCCATTCCATATACTTAGCATTTATTCCTTTCAATATGTGGGATGTTTGATCACGACACTCCTCCTCATATATGACGAGTGAACCCATTTTCTTTGAGTTTTCTTGAGGGTATACCAGTTAGGCCGAGTTAAAGCAACCGTTCTGTAGGTGTCCACTGGTATCCTAAGTGTACTGAGTCACACACATCACACACACCTCGAGAGTTTACCTATTTATACTCGAACTTATATGACCACATTAACTCTAAATTGTGTCGTTGGTTAACTTCATGTGAGTATACTGTTTTTGAATGACATTTAAATGATGAAACTTGTATGAGTGACGTTCTTCGGAGTCGTGTGTATTGAATATGAACGAGTTTGTGTGAAATTCAGTTATATTCTTATGTGTGAAATGGTATGGTTGTGTCGTATGTGCCTTAATTTCATGTTCACTGGAGTTCATAGTAGTGGGCACTGCCCTGAAATTTATTCACGTTATTTGCTAAAGACTAGAAAAACGTTAGTTGGGGGGTGTGATTACGCGCTAAAACTGCGTAATTAGGCATCTTAATCTGGTCATTAGGGCTTATATTTTTAATTAAATGCCTAATTATTTCAAATATTTTTTTCAAATATTTTATCAAAGTGCCCTATTTATCATTTTTGAGTTTTATTGAACAATTTATGAATTTTTAGCAATTTTTTATCACAGGAAAATTCTCGAGAGCCAAAACTGACATTAGTTCGTAATTTGCGCATAACTTTCTTGTTCGAGCTCCGATCGAGACGATTCAAATTTTTAAGAAATAAGAGAAGATTATCTACAACTTTTGTATTTTTAGTTTTAAGAGAAACGACCTCCAATCTAGTCAAAACGGATCGTGAGCCACATGCCTGCAAATGACAAACCATGCACGCAGTTGTCTAAAGCCGTGTGCGTATGTAAAAATTGAAGAATCCATGCAATGAAATGTGATAATTTTTTAAATTAAAGGAGAAATAAAAGAGAATCGAGTGCCGCGTGAGAAGAATATGTGGGTTTCATGCACATGAATCCGTGTCATGCAATTAAAAGTGGACAACAATCCAAGTCCGAAATTCGCTAGGGGACAACCTAAATGTATTTAGGTATTTTAATCATAACTCCTTCATCTGATATTGGATTGGTTTTATTCAAGTGGTGTTGGAAATATTACTAAGATATCTACAATTCATTGTGAAATAGATATTTTCTAATTCAAACTTTTACTGGGTCAAAATTGGGTTTTAAAGTGAAATTGCTGCACTGAGCTGTGTGCAATGCTTAAGGAAACAAAGAGTCTTGGGCCACCAAAAAATGGCACATGCGCTTATCTCAAGAGGAGACACGGTTAGGGCAAAATATTAGAGGGGGAATAGGATATTTTATGTGGGAGAAGGGTTTATGGAGGAGGAGGGAGCAGCGAGAGGCGGTGGTCCGCAAGACAACGGAAGACTCTCGGCCTCTCTAAGATTTCCGTCTCTCTCTCTCTCTCTCTCTCTCGCTCTCTCTCTCTCTCTCTCTCTCTCTCTCTCTCTCTTATATCTCTCTTCTTCTCTCTTTTCTTAGTTTAATGTTAGATTTATTTTCATTGTAAAGATTTTATTTTTCTTCAATTTAAAGTTGAGATTATTAATACTCTTAGTTTTGTTTAAAGTTTCTGTTAGAATTTTTATTATTCTCTTTTTCATTGTTGAATCTTAAATTATGTTTGGGTTATTTTTTAAGTTAGTTCTCAATATCATTGTTGGAATTAATTTTGGTTTCTTGATTGTGTTAAGTTTAAATTTAAGTTAGTAGTTAATTATTAAATTTATGGTTGAATGTTTTACTTGCATAATAAAGTTTTCGTTTTTAGGCTTTTGTCTAAAATTTCAAATGTAGGTTTTATTCCCTATCTAAATGGTTAGATGTAGGATTATTTTTCTATAGTTAATTTTGTTACCACCTATTTTAATGTGCTTGTTTCTTGTTTTTTTTAGTGCATGTTAGGTTCATAAATTAAATTTCACATTGTTTTAATTTCGTTACAAAATCTTGAAAATCCCAAGAAATTGAATCTGAACTATGTTCAGTAACTTTTATTTTTCAATTGGAAGAATATAAAACTTGAGATTAAAACGCATTCCCTGAGGAGACGATCTATCCCTTGGGCTGAATATTACACGACATAACTCTTATACTTGCGATGACTTCCAAGCTGCTCATTTTTTGAGTGAATTAGGAACATAGGAAGAGGAGAAAAGAAAGAAGAAGAAGCAGAGAATAGGTTGGGAGATTTGCAAAGCTTGGCGTCTCCATTATGGGTTGTGCTCTAAAATGTGCATTTCGGAAGCTAGTTGCAGTAGAAGAAGGAGAATCGGAGATGGGTGGGTGACCCGACCCAAACCCTCTTAATTCGTTTAATAAATGGGTCGGGTCTGGGTTGACCCATTTATAACCAAGTTAACTTGTCTTGTTGATGTGTATACATAAGAAGTTAGCAAGTTAGTTATTAAGTTAGCAAGTTGGTTAAGAAGTTATTTTATTTTAGTTCTTGTGTCACGACCTGAAATTTCTACCTTTTCTTTTCTGATACCATAACTCACAATCCATTTAATATATATATATATATATATATATATATATATATATATGCAGCGGAATCATAAACATAAAATCCGGAATACAATACCAGAGTTCTAGTACTATCATATATACATAAGTCACTCTCCAGAATGTTACCACAATCCTAAGTATACAGAACATCTCTACATACAAAACAAATCTCCCCAGCACTTACCATAATCGAGGCTAACCACCACCAGGCTAAGTTAACTTCAATATATGTCTAAAGTACAATTGGCCTATCGTAACTAGTTCGGACCAATGGCGGTTAGCATCTCTCTGCAGGCCCAATCGACTTTCAATCACCAACACTAACATACCAGATCAGTGTGGTTGCACTCACTCCTTTAATTCTGTAGCTATGGTACCATGTTCTATACATCATTAGTCGACCAGGGTTTTTAATTCATATATATATATATATATATTGCAATTTACAGTGTTATATAATATCAATATAATGAACTCCTCATATCCTGCTAACGTTATATTGGCATTAATATAACAAACAATATAACGAACTTCTCATTACCCGCTAACGTTATATTGCAAATTCATAACCAAATATTGCAATTTACATAGTGTTATATAGTATCAACGCAATGAACTCCCCATATCCTGCTAACGTTATATTGGTATTAATATAACAAACAATATAACAAACTTCTCATTACCTGCTAACGTTATATTGCAAATTCATAACCAACAATATAACGAACTCCTCATATCCTGCCAACGTTATATTGCGGTTTCCATAAAATTCATAAAACATACAATATAACGAACTCCTCATATCCTGCCAATGTTATATTGCAGTTTCCATAATATTCATAAAATCAAACAATATAATGAACTCCCCATATCCTGTCAATGTTATATTACAATTTCCATAATATTCATAAAATCAGAAAATATAATGAACTCTTTATATCCTGCCAACATTATATTGTGGTTTTCATAACAATAGTATCAAAATCTCATTTTCATAAATCTTTAAACAGTCAGTCAAATCACATCTCATATTAAACCATCATTCTCAGGTTCAGTATAAATCAACAACCAATTAAAACACATCTCAGTATAAAACCATCACTTTCAATTCCAGTATAAATTAATATATCATACTCAGCATTATAGTCATCATATCATCACTAGTAAAATCATCATATACAACCAAGTCATAAAAATTATCCTCATGCCACACAAATTTTATCTAATAAATTATAATATTTTATCTTCTCAGAAAAATATAGATTTTGCTGAAATATCATTTTCCACATGCATATATAATTAGAAAAATATTTATATAATATTTCTAAAAAAAACTAACATGATTTATTCCCCTTACCTGATTCCTGGAGAAACGCCTGCAGGGATCCTAAAGCAGTTCCTGCGATGTTCGTATAAACCCTGTATTCCCATGTCTAAGTTTAATTAGCTCAATCTTGAAATTATAATTATTTAACATTCTTAGGCCCACATACTCCATTAACCAGTTAAACCTTATAACAACAACATAATCAATTCTCTTACCTCAACTTTGGAGTGGTGCCCAAGATCCTCAAAACACAATTTTGCACCGATTAAATTGACGAGGATCAATCCTAGAACCCCGTAGTGGTCTCCAATCGTCAATTTGGGTGAGATTTTAGGAAGAAAATGAAGAGAGAGAGAGAGAGAGAGAGAGAGAGAGAGAGAGAGAGAGAGAGAGAGAGAACAATTTAATTCCTCTCAAAATGAACTTAAGTCCCCTTTATATATAAGTCTGCCCTGGACAAAACCGTCGACGGTTTCCCCCAAAACTGTCGACGGTTTGGCTTTTTAACCAAACATTTTTCACCGTTTCACCCTTAATTGGCCGTAGTAACACAAAACCATTGACGGTTTTCTGCACCCCCACCAAACCGTCGACGGTTTCGTCTACACCAAACCAAATTCCTTATTTTCTTTATTTTATTATTATTTCAATTTTTCAGGTCTCTACATCCTCTCCTCCTTACAAAAATTTCATCCTCGAAATTTGTCATCTATCTTTTGTACCACTTTAAGGAAAATGCTGAAATTTTATTAATTACCCTCACTTGTGGCGGAGGAATACCATGGTTACATATGCAAGCTTTGGGAGATTACAATCAATCACATAAAAAGAAAATTCTTCCAAAACCATTCATAACCTAAAATTAAAAACACTAACCTATAATTAACTACCCTATCATGTACAATTCAAAATCAAAATAGTCATTTATCTTTACCTTTACTAGTTCAACTTTGGGCCCCGTTGAACAGGTGTGGATATCTCTTATGCATCTTTTCCACCAACTCTCATGAAGCTTCCTCAACTGCAAGATTGCGCCAAAGTACTTTTACTAATGGAATCCTTTTAGTGAGTAATTACTGTTCCTTTCGATCTAGAATCTGATTCGTAACTAATCACGTGTGAAAGATCTGGAATGTATTTTCTCAACATAGATACGTGGAATACGTCATGGATTCAGGATAGTACAGGAGGTAATGCTAACTTGTAGGCAATTAGACTCACTCTTTCCAAGATCTCAAATGGTCTAATATACCTAGGATTCAGCTTACCCTTTTCCCCAAATCTCATAACTCCTTTCATCGGTGCAACTTTCAAGAATATATGATCCCCCACACCAAACTCCAGCTCTCGTCAGCGAGTGTCTACATAACTTTTCTATCGACTTTGAGCTGTTTTGATTTGGTCTCGGATGAGTTTGATATTCTCTAAAGTCTACTAAACCATCTCTGGCCCCAAAACCTGCCTATCACCAATTTCATCCCAATATAACAGAGATTCACCTCCTACCATATAATGCTTCATATGGTGCCATCCCAATACTAGTTTGGTAGTTGTTGTTATAAGAAAATTTAACTAGTGGTAAATACTAGATCCAACTACCTTCAAAGTCCAGTACGCAGGCTCGCAACATATCTTTCAGTATTTGTATGGTCCTTTCTGTCTGTCCATCGGTCTAAGAATGAAAGGTTGTACTGAATGTCAGTTGTGTAACCATGGCTCATTGCAAACTCTTCCAAAATTGAAATGTGAACCATGGGTCTCGGTCCGATACAATGGACACATGCACGCCATGCAGTCTAAGTATCTCCTATATGTACAACTCCGCAAATCTACTCATGGAGTAGTTAACTCTAATTGGTAGAAAATTAGCAGTTTTCGTCAATCAGTTAAAGACTACCCATATGGCGTCCTATCCATGAAGTGTCAGCGGTAATCCTATGACAAAATCCATAGAAATGTGCTCCCACTTCCATTCGAGGATGTGAAGTGATTGCAACGTTCCTGCCGGTTTCTAATGCTTAACTTTCACCTGCTGGCATGTCAAACACTGCTCTATATATATAGTAATTTCTTTCTTCATATTGCCCCGCCAAAAATACTCTCGTAGATCCTTGTATATCTTAGTACTTCCTGGGTGCACTGTATAAAGGGATTGTTGTGCCTCCTCTAGAATGGTTTTTTTAATCGCAGCATCGGCAGGTATATATAGTCTGGTACGGAACCTAGCTCAAAGCTCCATCATCTGAGATATTAAACTCTGCTCCCTAACCATTATGCACTTTATCCATAATCTTTACTAATTCCACATCCTTCATCTGAGCAGCTTTGATTCTTTCCTATAAGGTGGGCTGAAGTACCATATTAGTAATGAGTGCCTGGTAATTTCCTTCTACCAACTCCACACCAAGCCTTTCTAAATCCATCTTGATCGGATGCTGAGTCATTATTGCTGATGCTGAGGCATTCCCTGATTTTCGAATTAAAGCATCAGCTACTACATTAGCTTTCCCTAAGGTGGTAACTGGTAACTGATGGTGCAATCATAGTCTTTAATCAATTCCAGCCACCTCCTCTACCTCATATTTAACTCTTTCTGTGTAAAAAAATACTTCAAACTTTGTGATCAGTATGGATTTCACATTTTCCACCGTACAAATAATGCCTCCAAATTTTCAATGCATATACCACCGCTGCTAATTCCAAATCATGGGTAGAGTAATTCTTCTCATACTCTTTAAACTATCGAGAAGCATAAGCTACCACTTTCCCCTATTGCATTAGCATACAATCGAGTCCTTTGTGTGACGCATCACTGTAAATTACAAACCATCTTCTCCCAAGGGTATTGTCAAAATCGATGCAGTGATAAGTCACTGCTCTAACTCCTAAAAACTCTATTTACACTCATCGGTCGAATCAAACTTCACACTTTTCCTAGTCAATTTTGTCAAAGGACCTGACAATTTATAGAATCCCTCTACAAACCAACGATAGTATTTTGCCAACCCCAAGAAACTTCTGTCTTCCTACACATTTTTTGGTCTTTGCCAGTCCACTATCGCCTCAATCTTGTTCAGATCCATAGAAATTCCACCCCTTGGATATCACATGTCCGAGGAAAGTGACTTGCTTCAACCAGAACTCACACTTCTTGAACTTTGCATATAGTCTTCTTTCTCTCAACACTTGAAGAACTATCCTTAAATGGTCCTTGTGCTCCTTAGGGCCCTTTGAATATACCAAAATATCATCAATAAAAACCACAAACAAACTGATTTAAGTACTAATGGAAAACTCTATTCATCAAGTCCATGAATACAGCAGAAGCATTCGTCAGTCCGAACAGCATAACCACGAACTCATAATGGCCATACCGAGTCTGAAACACTATCTTTGGAACATCCTTCGCCCTGACCTTTACTTAATGGTACCCAGATCGTAGATTAATCTTCGAGAATGTCTGTGTCCCCTGAAGCTGGTCAAACAAATCATCAATGCATGGAAGCAGGTATTTATTCTTAATTGTCACTTTATTTATCTCTCCGTAGTCGATACACATTCTCATTGACCCATCCTTCTTTTTCACAAAAAATACTGGCACTCCCCAGGGTGTAACGCTAGGCCTGATGAACCCCTTGTCCAGTAATTTCTATATATGCTCTTTTAATTCTTTCAATTTTGTTGCAGTCATTCTATACGACGCTTTAGAAATCGGCGCTGTTTCCGGAGATAGTTTGATAGCAAACTCGACCTCACGATCAGGAGGTAGTCCCAGAAAATCCTCCAAAAACACATCAGGAAAATCTTTCATTATCGAAATATCTTCCAACCTAGATTCCCCTTTCGGTGATTCCTTTACACAGGCCAGGTACCCCTAGCATCCCTCCAATAGCAACCTCCTCGCCTTAACAGCTAATAATATTAGTGGTGAGGAGCACACACATGTCCCCAAAAATCGGTTCTCCTACTCTTCTAGAGGTTTGAATGCTACTTCTTTCTGATGACAGTCAATATTGACATAATTGGCAGCTAGCCACTCCATTGCCAAAATTACTTCGAAACCGTGCATGTCTAGGACTGCCAACTTTGCTAGCAAATACCTCCCCTGAATACTGATTGGACAATCTTTGAGTACCCTCTTACACAACACTATAGTCCCGGTCGGTGTAGCCACTGATAAACTAACATCTAATGGCTAAACTTCTATTTCACATGTCTTGATAAATTCCCGGGCTATAAAGGAGTGGGTTGCCCCAGAATTAAACAAGACAATAGCTTTATATGACATAATATAAATGATACTCATCACCACATTGTCGGCCGCCTCTGCATCTCCCGGGGTCAAAGCATAAACCCGCGCCAGGGCAATATTCCTCTGCTGGTCACCTCAGGGTGCTCGGTAGTTTCCTTGGTATGGTCTAGGTGCTAGCTCATTGCTCGGTGGCGCACAACAATCTCATGCCTTGTGGTCGAGCTGACCGCATCGATAGCAGGTGACTTCCCTAACCCGACACTCTCTTGAATACCTCCTGTAGCATTGAGGGCAAGTAGCGGGTACTGGATCAGCTTGAGGAACTCGATGTCCCACTACCTGCCACTTGCCCCCATCGTATCTCCTCCACTGCCCTTGATTGGTACTGGCCTAGAATCCAAGAGGTGTGGGCCTCTTTCTCTGACTTTGCTTTCCTGTACCCCTCTGCCGACTGATTTTAGCTACGATGGCCTTGTCCACCAGTTTTGAAAATTTTCGTATCTGCAACACTACTACCTGCTCATATATTTCTTGCCTTAACCCTATCTCAAACCTCTATACCTTTCTAAATTCATCCGGGATCATAAATGGGGTAAAACGTGATAGTTCCATGAATTTAGAAGCATACTGTGGCACTATCAGATTGCCTTAGGTCAGATTGAGGAACTCCTCCATTTTGGCATCTTTAACGGGGACGGGAAAGAAGTGGCCATAAAAGATCTCCTTAAATCATCCCCAAGTCAGTGCCATAGGTACTGGTCTCTGCTCCTTTAGGAGCTTGACCGTTGACCACTATCGTTCTGCCTCCCCTGTCAACTTAAAAGTGGTACATAATACTTTCTATTCGTCAGTGCAATGTAGTACTGTCAAGATTTTCTCAATCTCCTACTGTCAAGATTTTCTCAATCTCTTACAACCAATTTTCTGCCATAATCAGATCGGCACTCCCAGGAAAAACTGGGGGATTCATTCAGGTGAACTGCTCAATCGTGCAACCCTGATCTATCGGAAAACAACCCTACTCCCTAGAACTCTGAGCTATCTCAGCCATAACCTATTGAGTAGTGCTACGCGAGACTTGATTTGAGTCGCTGGCACCCGAGCTAGATGCCCCCACATGGCTACTGCCCCCAGCATTCGTGTTATTATTTTTGAGGTCCATCTTGAAAATAGGACAAAACAATCTTAGAATTTCAATACCTTAATATGACAGTACTACTATCTAACTAAGAACCTTAAGATACCCTGCTACACTCAATCAACCTAACATCCTTATCCCCAATTTAAGATTCTGTCTTACCACTCATAAATAAGAACTGGCAATAGTTTACCATGGTTTTTCTGAAATTGTCACCCCAGGAAAAACACAGAAACTACCACGGAATTTCTTGCCTCCAAGCCGCAAGACAGAACCCTAAATTCAACTTTAACTTCCATAACAATATCTTACTATACACCTGATCTACCCCTTTCCTATCCTCATCAAGATCCATTCCTATACTCTAGTATTGTATCCGCTTAAGTCTGCAGAACCTATCAACTTGGCTCTGATACCAAACTTTGTCACGACCCGAAATTTCTACTTTTTTTTTATACCATAACTCACAATCCATTTAATATATATGCAGTGGAATCATAAACATCAAATCTGAAATACAATACCTGAGTTCTAGTACTATCATATATATATATATATATATAAGTCACTCTCCAAAATGTTACCACAATCCCAGGTGTACAGAACATTTCTACATACAAAACAAATCTCCTCAGCACTTACTTTCAATATACTAACTATGCCCTACCCTGGAGCACTAAGCTCGATCCTCTCGAGGTCCTGAAATATGGGAATAAATATCGGGATGAGACACCTCTCAGTAAGATAGGATAGGTTATTATTAGTGTGTGGCAAAATGAGTTTTAAAATAATAAAACACATCCATTTAATCATTAATTTCAACCAAGAAAATGTATGAAATTGTACTCATGCATATATATATTGATAACACTTACCTTTATCAAAACATGTTCAATTTCAACAAAATGCCTCCATGTAAATACACCAACATATATTCAAAAAGAACTTCCTCCGAAGGGTTTCCTTGGCTAACGTCATGCTTCCCCCCATGACAGGGTTGTTGACTCATTCTGAGTTGTGCTTCCAAGTGCAGAAGTGTCAAGTTGTATCAAGGATGAGTCCAGGATCGTATTCCACAGGGACCACTGAGTATCAAAGTATTTATGCAAGTTTAGTGAAATCTTGTTGCTGAAAAATGGGTTTTAAAATCTTTTTGGTCTTTTACGATTTTGAAAACAGTAAACAAAGTGAGAGAAGCTTGAGTAAACTATCAAAATGAAACTAAAATTTTATCAATTTTCCAAAAATGTAAATCTAATAACGCAACCGAAACTAAATAATTTTACCAAACACTCGGGTTACAGGTTCAACGTCTGTTTGCTTCTACCGTTTACTAATTTCCTAGGCCTTACTCCTCTTCTTGTTAATCCAATCAAGGCATTAATAAGATGAAATTTATCACTAAAGATCGAGTAAATTGGCCACATCCAAACGGAAGAAAATAAAAACTTTTATTAAGCATCAACCGAATTTTATGTAAAAATTAGTTGATTAAAATCTTAGATTAAATCAAGGTTTTGATGTGCCTATCGTCAACAACAAAACAAGAAATAAGAGCCAACGATTTATCAACAATGCCTTCAATATTCAGTTTTAACCAAATAAAAGTTTAACAATAATTTTTCAAGAGAACTAATAAACCATGGAAAACAAACGACATTGACCCACTACCCGAGTTACCGAACTTAGCCACTCATGCTAACAATACACACTTTTCGGGATAAATTAATTCCATGGTGGCTCATTGCATCAATAAAATGAAAGACATCAAAATAAAACAAACCTAACACTTAAAGATATTGAAACATGAGAAAAATACGAACTTTAATCGAACCAATCCTAACTAACCCAAGCTTCGTTTAATTAAATACATAAGTTAAATAAAATTAAATACTAAAGAGAAACTACACTTAAATGAGCATCTAAATGAATAATAAATAAATAAATAAAACAGAATAAGGGAAGCAAGTCTTTAATAAAATTTCAATGGTTTAAAAAGAAATAACATTTAACATAAAATAAAAAGAAGGAAGAAGAAAGAGATAAGAGGCTCGGGTTGTCGTGTGGAGCTGCTCGGATGGCTGAAACAGCGGCTGGATTGCTGCTGAGCAGGTAGGTTCCGGGGCTGGCTGGTTGCTGCTGCAGTGCTTGGGGTGCTGGGGCAAAGGAGGGCTCGGATTGCTGCAATAAGGCTTGCGGAGAAGCTGCTGCGTGTGGCTCTCAGGCTGGTGCTGTGCTGGAGTCACCAGAACAGGAGTTGCAGCAGAGGGGAGGCTGTGGAGGTGCTGGGCCTAGGAAAAGAAAAATAAAAATAGAAACAGAGAGAGAGAGGCAGAGAGAGAGAGAGAGAGAGAGAGAGAGAGAGAGAGAGGATGAGAATAAAGCAAGGTAAAGAGAAGGAGAAGGAGAAGAAGAAGAAGAGATGAAGAAGGGGAAGAAGGAGAGCAACCCGCAGGGCTGTCTAGGAAAGAAGGGAGAGAAGAAGAAGAATTTAAAAGAGATTGGGGGAAGCCCTAGACCTGGTTTAGCCAACTCGACCCGACAACTTGACCCGACCCGGCTTGCATGGCCGGGTCACATTTTTGCTCTCTGTTCACTGCAATATTTGACCCTTCTGAAGCTAGTTTCTCACAAAACTCAAAACACAAAAGTTGTATATAATCCTTTCCTCTTTCTCTATAAATTTGAATCGCCTCAATCGGACTTTGGACGGAAAAGATATGCATAAAATACGAACAGGTGTTAGTTTTGGTTCCCGAGATTTTTCCTGCGATAAAAAGAATTATCAAAAACTCGTAAATTACACAATAAAACTCAAGAATGATAATTTCGGCACTTTATTAAAATATTGGATAAATTTGGACACTTAATTAAAAATATAAGCCGCAAAGACCGGATCAAAGTGCCCAATTACGCAGTTTTGACGCGTAATCAGTTGTGCGGCCCAAAGGATGGACTTAACCGAAGCTGACCACCACCAGGCTAAGTCAACTTCAATATATGTCTGTAGTACGATTGGCCTACAGCAACTGGTTCGAATCTAGGGTGGTCAACAACTCTCCGCAGGCCCAATCGACTGTCAATCACCAACACTACCATACCAGATCAGTGTGGTTGCACTCACTCCTTTATTCTGTAGTTACGGTACTGTGCTCTATACATCAATAGTCCACCTAGTTTTTAATTCATATATATATATATATATATATAAATATATATTGTAATTTACATAGTGTTATATAATATCAATATAATGAACTCCTCATATCCTGCCAGCGTTATATTGATATTAATGTAACGAACAATATAACAAACTCCTCATTACCTGCCAATGTTATATTGCAAATTCATAACCAACAATATAACGAACTCCTCATATCTTGCCAACATTATATTGCAGTTTCCATAATATTCATAAAATCAGACAATATAACGAACTCCTCATATCCTGCCAATGTTATATTGCAGTTTCCATAATATTCATAAAATCGGAAAATATAACAAACTCCTTATATCCTGCCAACGTTATATTGTGGTATTTATAACAACAGTATCAAAATCTCAATTTCATAAATCTTTAAATAGCCAGTCAAATCACATCTTGTATAAAACCATCATTCTCAGGTTCAGTATAAACCAACAACCAGTTAAAACACATCTCGATATAAAACCATCACTTTCAATTCCAATATAAATCAGTATATCATACTCGACATTATGGTCATCATATCATCACTGGTAAAATCATCATATACAACCAAGCCATAAAAATTATCATCATGCCACACAAATTTTATCTAATAAATTATAACATTTTATCTTTCCAGAAAAGTATAGATTTTGCTCAAATATCATTTTCCACATGCATATATAATCAAAAACACATTTATATAATATTTCTAAAAATTTCTAACATATCCTATTCCCTTTACTTGATTCTTGGAGAAATGCCTATAAGGATCCTAAAGCAGTGCCTGCGACGTTCGCACAAACCCTATATTCCCATGCCTAAGTTTGATTAGCTCAACCCTGAAATTATAATTATTTAACATTCTTAGGCTCACACACTCTATTAACCAGTTAAACCTTATAATAACAACATAATCAATTCCCTTACCTCAACTTTGGGGTGGTGCCCAAGATCCTCAAAACATAATTCTGCTCCAATTAAATTGACGAGGATCGACCCTAAAATCCCGTAGTAGTGTTTGATCATCAATTTGGGTGAGATTTGAGGAAGAAAATGAAAGAGAGAGAGAGAGAGAGAGAGAGAGAGAGAGAGAGAGAGAGAGAGAGAGAGAGAACAATTTAATTCCTCTCAAAATGAACTTAAGTCCCCTTTATATACAAGTCTGCCTTGGGCAAAACCATCGACGGTTTTCTGCGTCGCCACCAAACCGTCGACGATTTGCTCTACACCAAACCAAATTCCTTATTTTCTTTATTTTCTTATTATTTCAATTTTTTGGGTCTCTACATCTTGTATATAAAGCATAGTGGTCAATTGTACAGATTTATTGTTTGAATCAAGAATGCAGAGAATTTCTCTTTTTTTCTTCTCCATCTCTCTTCCTCTCCTTATGTGTGATTGATCTTAGATAAAACAACTTTCTTTTACACATGGTATTCGAGCTATTCTAAAATCAATTGCTCTGTCAATTGCTGCTCTTTCCAATCTATTCTATGTGAGCTGGTGAATCAAGAGGGAGTAGCGAATTCTTATTTTGGCGAATGAAGCCAGCCTCCTCAATTGAAGGTCCCATAAGTTTCTTAAAGTTAGAAGGAAGGTAATTTTATTATCATTAATGGAGTCTTCTTCCTATGTCAATCCTACAGATGATTCATCAAGTCCTTATCATCTCAATAATGCTGATAATCCCAACATTGCATTAGTTGCACAACATTTAACTGAAGATAATTACCATGCTTGTTGTCAATCAATGTAAATTGCTCTGCGATTGAAGAACAAGCTTGGCTTCATCAATGGAAGTCTTACCTTGCTATATGATGTTTCAGACCCAACATATAATGCTTGGTTACATTGTAATGCTATGGTCTTCTTGTGGTTACTCAATTTTGTATCGAAAGAGATAGCAGCAAGTTGCATCTATATTGACACCGTAAGAGAACTCTGGTGTGATTTGCAGCAATGTTACTTGCAAACTAATGCACCATGAATTTTTCAGATTCAGAAGGAAATTGGAAATCTAGTGCAAGATGATCTCTTTGTAAATGCATATTTCACTCGTTCGAAGACTCTTTGGGATGATTGATGAATTATATCCCCTTGCCTCCTTGTGGTTGTTCAAGAAATTGTAATTGTGACGTCTTAAAGGTTGTTCTTGAATATCAACAACGAGAATATGTAATGCGTTTCATGACGGGACTTAATGACACTTATGCAAGTGTTCAATCTCAAATTTTGCTAATAGATCCATTTCATGATATGAACAGATTCTTTGATCTTGCAAGAAGAAAGATGGTGTGGAATTCATCCTAATGGCAAATTTTCCAACCTTGATTCTGCAGCTCTAGTTTCCACTACTCAACAACAGATTTTTTTAAAAATTAATTCAAGATATAAGGCCTCTTCGAAACCTAAACCAGTGCGTAGCCATTGTGGCATGATTGGGCATACCAAGGAGATATGCTATAAACTTCATAGGTACCCTCCTGGTTACAAGTTTACAAGGTCTCGAATTAATTCTATCAATAGTAATTTTTCGGATACCATTTCATAAGGAGCAAAAATTTCTGAAGGATCTTCATTACCTTTTACTCAATAACAGTGTCAAAAACTTCACTCTATGCTTGATTCACATATATCTTTAGTTAAACTTGCTATGGCTCATTAAGTAGGTACTCAGCAAAGTTCTCAGACATTTCTTAACCAGTCAGGTATATTACCTTCTCCTCAACATAGCATCTTCACTGCTATTAATTTTCATCATTTTTCTTCATTCATCAATAAAGTTTAAAATAACTCTTTTAATGCACCTTGGATCATTGATATTGGTGCAATTGACCATATGGTCAGCTCTGTTTCTCTCTTACATTCATATTCACTTGTTCAATCTACTTTTGTGACCTGTCCAAATGGTCACAAAGTCAATGTTACACACATAGGCATAATTAAAATTTTTAATACTTTAACTTTGACTAATGTTTTATGTGTTCCATCTTTTTCATTCAACCTTTTATCAGTTAGTAAGCTTGTCCATTCTATTAACTGTGTTGTTGTTATCTTAAATAAATCATGCTTCATTTAGGACCTGTGTGCATGGAGGATGATTGGTTTGGGTGAACAATGAGATGGACTTTATTACTTGCTGCCATCTAAGCCATCAGCATCTGATGTAGTTGATGTTTCTATTTCTTGTGTATTTTCTACTTCTAATTTCCTTGATACAATTGTTTCCAATCCTCAAATCTTAGACATATGGCATTATCGTTTAGGTCATCCATCAAATGCTAAACAATGTTTGTTAAATAAACAAAGATTTTGTTATCAATTCTCCTTGTGCAAACATTTGTGATATATGTCATTATGCAAAACAAGCTCGTTTATCTTTTCCTCTAAGCATTTATATTACTACAATACCATTTGAAATCATTCATACTGACATGTGGGGTCCTTTTTCTAATTCCACTTTAGAAGGTTTTCAATACTTTCTTACAATTGTGGATGATTTTTCACTAGCAACTTGGGTCTATATGCTGAAACATAAATCTGAAACTCAACCTAAGTTACTTTCTTTCTTTGCTCTTGTTGAAACACAATTCAATCATAAAGTTAAAACCATTAGAAGTGATAATAATCTCGAGTTCAATATGACCCATTATTATGCTTATAAGGGTATCATTTATCAAAGGAGTTGTAATGCAACTCCTTAACAAAATGGAATTGTGAAACAAAAACATAGACATTAGTTGGAAGTGGCTCGAGCTCTCAGATTTCAAGTTCATCTGCCTTTATGTTTTTGGGGTGATTGTGTCTTAACAGCTACTTATATTATTAACAGATTACCCGCTCCACTTCTTTTAAATAAGTCCCCTTATGAATTGCCCCTCTAACAAGCCTTCTTACTCTCATTTCAAGGTATTTGGGTGCCTTTGCTTTGCTAGTACTCTTTCTGCCCACAAAAACAAATTTAGATCTTGAGCATGCAAGTGTTTGTTTCTTCATTATCCTTTTGGTGTAAAAGGATATAAACTCTATGATTTACAATCTCATACAATTTTTTTTTTTTTTTTGTCTCAGGATGTTGTTTTTCATGAAAACATATTTCCCTACAGGTGTAATCTTGCCACTTCTTCATCACCACGTGTTGTACCTTTGGATTCTTTTGTTTTTCCAATTCAATTTTCTGATTCTATCTCATATTCTAGCAGCACACAACCACCTCATCCTACTCCAAATGCTGCTTCTGTCAATGATAATGTTCCTTCTCTTTGATGGTCCACTAGACACAGACATCCCCCAACGTAAATATCATTGTCATCTCAGCAATTCTGCTTCAAACCCTAGTTTCCTTCTTGCAGCTTCTTCCACGGTATGTATTTCTTATCCTTTGTCTTCTTATCTTTCTTACTCCAACTCATCCTCTACATACCAAGTCTATACTATTTCCTTGTCTTCCAATTTCGAACTAATGTCTTTTTCTCAAGCTATGCAATATCCTCATTGGCGTAATGCTATGTCAATTGACTTAGCTTGTAGTAACCCGAAAATAATAATAATAATAATAATAATAATAATAATAATAATAATAAATTAATTAATTAATTAATTAATTAATCAAGCATTATTAAATTGAATTAATTAAATTAAGTAATATGATAGTATATATATACATAAATATATAATGATAAGTGATATACATATACATATATATATATATATAAGTAATATAATATTAAAATAATATAATATAGGTTATATTGGATAGATTGAATGCAATTCATCCACAGATTGCAATTCAATTTGTTTCTTCTTATGGAAACTATCCCTTTCTCTCTCTCTTTCTCTACTTTCTCTCCTCAACCACTCTCCTCAATTTTTTGGCAAATATTTGACCGATTGAAAATCAAAAAATACCATTGGGTTCCATTCTCCACTACCGACATTTCTACAAGAACGGATTTTTCATAGGAGCAACGTAGGCATATCCCTGGGGTTAGGTAAATTCTCACTTTTACCTCAATTTTTCTCAAATCCTAAGTCAAATGGACGATCAGACTAGCGGAGCGGATTTCTTGTGGGGTTGTCGTAGACATAACTCCAAAATTAGGATAAAGGGGTTATTTAGAGATTAATTTTTATTTAATTATTGTAGATTTGGAAATATTAAAATATTAAACATTTTGGGATTCAGCTAGGGTTATTGAATTCAGGATTCAGGTGAGCATTGTGGGTATGATTTCGGGATCTTTGCAGGCATAATTCAAGAAACTAGGTAAGGGAATAGATTAAGTCAGTTATTTTTAGAAATTCATTTATGGAATATATAGTTATTAATTTTACGAATTTATTTATGAATTAATTAGTTTGGGAAAATACTGGTGTTGAACTGAGTAAAACATGATTTCATTTTTAATATTATTTCATCAATAAAATATGTCATTTTCAGGATAGACAATACGATATGGTAGTACTCACTTGTGTGGCGTGAGTATAAATGATTTTACCGTAGATTTGTAATATGTGAGAATGTTTTATATTTTTATGGAATAAGCATAATGTGACAACAGTTTTAAAGTAAATGATCAGTATAGAAGTTAAGATATTTTCCAGCATATTATGATATGATAACCGGCGCAGATGCCAAGATATGTTAGCCAGTGCAGATGCCGAGATAAGACAGTCGGCATAGATGTCAAGATCAGTTTTATTATGATGATATGATTTAGAAATTATGAAATAACGGTTTTATTCAAAGTTACGTAAAAGCCAAATTTTATTTTAGGAATATGAAAATGTTATTTATGAACAGAAATATATATATATATATATATATATATATATATTACGTGAAATGTATTATATAGTATCAAAACTCGGATGGTTACTTACGTTAGGAGCATGTTACCGTAGCTAGCTAGCAAGATCGGTGTAGTAGGTATACCCACTGAGTGCCGACCCCAGTGGTTTTGACGGTGTAGTAGGTTGTTGGGTATAGCCGATAGTGCAACCACACTATTCAGGAAGTGTGGGTCGGTGGCCGATTAGCCCGGAAGTGTAGATGGTGTACTAGGATACCCACTGTGTTACTGACTCGTGAAGTGTACGATGTAGTAGGATGGGCAGGCCAGGTTAGGTGGGCAATCGTGCATAGTATGTTATGTTTGACTTAACCTAGTAGGCCAGCCAGGTTAGGTCCAGCCTTCAGGCCGCACAACCCAAATCATGAGGGGTGGAGTCATGATACACAGACATCCAGGGTATAATTTCAGTAATATACAGATTTAGCAGATGATTTCAATGTTATGTAAATTTATTATGATTAAGTTTGTAAACACAGATTTTCCGTGTATTATCAGTTATAGCATAAGTTATACTACAATTAAATTATTTGCAGTATATGTGTATAATATAACAAACTCATGTTTCCACACACTGGTATTAGTCTATTTCCCTTACTAAGAGGTGTCTCACCCTACCATTACAAATATTTCAAGAAATCCTGATAGACGAGTGGAGCGAGCTCCATGACTAAGGAGTTCGTTGGTTTTACCCAATAGCAAGGTAAGTAGATGAGTTAGGGACATTATGGATATTGGGGTTCGTACGTTTATATGTAGAAATAGTGAAACTTTGGTTATTGTATATATGTAAAGTGTATTTTGGTTCTGCTACTTAGGTGATATGTATGTATAAACAGGTAAATACCTAATACCTATGGGCCCGAGTTGACTTTAACTTTGACTATATACTATGGTATGAGAATATTATCGGAGTAATAATATTTTATGTGAAGATAAAAAAAATGGTTCTAAAATCAAGGCATTGCATTTTGGTATTGGAGCTTAGGTTGCTACATTCTGCAGACTTTAGTAAATAGCGGAATACAATACCAGAGTATAGGAATGGATTGTGAGGAGAATATGGGATGGGTAAATTGAGATATGAGTCAATTACTATAAGAGGAAGAGATTGGGAATTTAGGGTTCTATCTTGTGGCTTGGAGGCAGGAGTTCCGTGGTTGTTTTTGTGATTTTCCTAGGGTGACGACTTCAGGAAAACCATAGTAAACTATCGCCAGTTCTTGTTTCTAAGGGGTAAAACTGAATCTTAAAATTGGGAAATACGAGGGTATTAAAGGTGAATGATTATAAAATAAAATTTTATGAGTTATAGTCGAATGAGTGTATTGATTGAGTGATAGTAATCGAGTTTTGAGACTGTTTTGTTCCTTCTACGGGATGGACCCTAGAAGCAATAACACGAATGTAGGAGGTGATGAGGCAACGCCTTCTAGTTTAGGTGGTGAAGATCCAGATGCGGTATTATGTAGTATCATCCAAAAGGTGATGCTAGGGATGACTTGAGATTCAGGGGAGCGTAGCTGCACGATTGAGCAATTCACACGCATGAGACCCCTGTCATTTTTTGGAGGGCTGACCCACTTATGGCTAAGAATTGGGTCCAAGATATAGAGGATATGTTGGTTTTGCTTCCTTGTACAGAATAACAGAAAGTATCTTTTGCTACGTTCAAGTTTACAGGAGAGGCAAAACGCTAGTGGAAATCAATGAGAATGTTAGAGGAACAGAGGCTTGAGCCTATAGTGTTGACCTTATAGGTCATGCCGGGGTTTTGATTATGACGAATACTCATTGTATCTAATGGGTGCTTGAGGCTTTGTGCAGAAACTTAAATTGATAGATCATAATGCACGTAAAGCAAATGAAGCTTGAAGACCAATTCATGTTCATAAATGTAATATATATTCAGTTGTGTAATTGGTCTATAATAGAAATTAGGATTTTACCTGTAATAATCATCACACACATCACATGCATAGTCTAATAGGTAAGCTCAGGCTAAAAATGAATCATAACTAAAATTGGACCTAGAAAAGACCTAAGACACTCATCATTGCACTTATATGTGTAAGGCACTTTGAATATGGTGATTGTGAATTAAAACGGGACCGAAATACACACTATGTGCACTTTTGGTCGACCAGCACATGCAGTTCATTCTACCCCCAGTCAACTGAATTTGGTCTGGGTCAACCGGTTGACCACAATCCGGTCGACCGAGCATATAAAGCACAATTGACCCCGGTCAACCTAAACCTCTTAACGTCAACACTTTTACTTCCTGGTCGACCGAAAGGATTTTGAACTACACCAACCTAGTTGACCGAGTTCCCACGTGTGGGAACCCAACGATCTGGTTGACCTAGAACTCAATTCATTTTCACCCTGGTTGGTTGAATCGCGTTGTTTGGAAAAATCGCCATTCCCGGTCGACCGACACTGGAGTTCAAAATTGGCCCAGTTGACCGAGCTATATAAACTTCGGTCGATCAAAGTCTTCTGGTCGACCGGTGCTCTCAGTTTGGCTTGTATTTTTTACCACTGTTAAATATTTTAAATGGGGTTAATTAGGGTTAAACTATTTACAACATCATTAATCTATTCTAATAATCCCGGCTATGTCCCCAACGATTATATTTCATGGGGTGTCTATAAATACCCCTTCATTTGGGAAAATTAGGAACTTGATTAGTATATAAAAATCCAAAAATTTTCTCGCAAGTAAAATACTCTCTACTACTCCTACTCTCTCTCAAATCACTCAATCTTACCTTCAACAACTTTCCATATCCTCTATAAGTGTATTGAGTGTTTGTGCAAAGAGGTTTGCTCTCCCATTTGTGTTTGATTGATTCTATTTTTATGAGAGTAAAACCTATGTGTTCTTAGGGGGCTTTTCTCATAAGCCTATCCTAAGAAGACTTGTATTGAACTTTCGAGTGTTGCATTTTCATTGCAATAACTTAGAAAGTTTGTATTTGTTTTGGGTTGCAAAACTTTTTCAAAACTTACTCAAATATCTTGTGTGATTTATATTTGATATAACTGTGAGAAGATATTTGTGTTTGTGATAATAATCTTTGTGCAATATTTATTCACTCACATATTATTTGCTGAATACAAAGATTACATATCTTTTGCAAACCAAACATATACGCTATATTCGTGATTGAGATATCCTGTTGTTTAATACATTTGAAACTTGCTTGACATCTTTGTGTGAATCTGTTGATTGAAAATCTTAAGATACAAAGATTGTTTGTTGATACTCTCATGCACTCACTACATTGATAGAAAATACAGTTGAGAGTTGAACTATTGGACCACACTAAGCTTACGTATTAAAATCATTTGTGGTGTGTGTGTGATTGAACGCATTTGGGTACATATTTGATTTACTTGAAAGTACCGTTTGATTGTAAAATCTGAGTGTTTCCAGGCGTGGCCTAAGGGGACAGTAATCCAGTCTAGTAAGGATTGTATGGGACAGTTGAGGTCAGCCCCTTGAATTGACCTGGTTTGTATAGGTGTCACACCACCTGTTTAAGTGAGTAAGTTGTAGTGGTAATCCTTGTGCTTGTTAGCCAAGGCGGGGATGTAGGCAATTGGCCGAACCTTGATAACAATCCTGCGTGTCACTCTTACTTTATTGCTTTCTAGTGCATGTGTGATTGATCAAATTGATTTATTTACTTTCTGGTATACGTTTACATTGCTTGCACTAGATTGTCCATAGGGTTGTGAATATACTAGTGTTAGGAGATTAACCTAGGGTTTAAATTTTAAAAATACCAATTCACCCGCCTCTTGGGATCACGTTAAAGCTAACAATTTGTATCAGATCCACGTAGCATAGACTAGTTGTTATTTTGCAAAAAGATTACATATGGCTCATATCTCCATGACCCCTTTCCCTGAGGGACCATCTTCCACATGACCTCCTATTTTCAGTGGTGTAAATCACACCTTCTGGAAATAGAGGATGCGCATCTACCTTCAAAATACTGACAGGATGGTGTAGAGGATTGTCTTTAAGGGAAACTATGTCCCTATAAAAACTGAGGGTGTAGTTAGGGTTCCTAAGACTGAGGCTAAGTATGATGATGATGATATGAAAGTTGTTAGTCTTAATGTCACTGTCATGAATATTTTGTACTGTAGTCTTGATGTGAATGAATTTAACAAAATTATGGCATATTCCACTGCAAAAGAAATATGGGATAAGTTAGAGGTCACATATGAGGGTACTAAGGATGTGAAGGACAGTAGAATAGATATGTTGACCAATGAGTATGAGGCATTTAGGATGAATGTAGGTGATTCCATTCAGAGCATGTACACTAGATTCACATACATCATAAACTCACTGCATGCATTAGGAAAGATCTATCCCACATATGAGATGATTAGGAAGATCCTTAGAGGCTTACCTTCTGTTTGGGAAGCCAAGGCAATGGCCATTGCTGAGGGTAGAGATCTTAAGGCTATGACCTTAGATGAATTGATAGGTTCCTTGATTACTTATGAATTGTCCATGAATGAAAGACTTAATAAGCATAATAGGGCTAAGAAAGTGACTGCATTGAAAGCATCTAAGAACACATCTAGTGAGTGCAGTAAGTCTGACACTAATGATGAAATGGTCATGCTAACCAGAAAATTCAACAGATTTTTCAGGAAGAACAGGAAGCCCTATAAAAAATATAAAGAGTCTACTAATGATAAGGGAGAGTCTAACAAAAGAAAAAAAAAAAATCAAATGCTCCTATGTGCTATAACTGCAACAAGGTGGGGCACATCAAACCTGACTGTCCACTACTAAAAAAGGAGGCTAAGAAAAAAAAGAAAGCCATGAAGGTCAGGACTTCATGGGACAAACTTAGTAGCAGTGACTCAGAATCATATCACAGTGACTCGGAGATCGCCAATCTGTGCTTGATGGCACACAAGGATGAAGTATTGTCTTTTAGTTCGTTATCTTCATATTGTTCATCTGATAACTGTGATTCTGATTGCATGCCTATATTTAGAGAGTTGCAATTTGAATATATTCGTGTTTCTAAATTGTTAGGCAAAATGACCAAAGAAAATAATGATTTGAAAAAAAAATGTGAAAATTGGTCAAAGTTGTTTAATATGGCAAAAACCTCTCATGCCTCTATTTTAAAAGAAAAAATGTCACTATTACTGAGCTTGAGAGGAAATTGGAGGATAGCTCCAAAATCATTTTTAAATTCACTGAGGGCAAAAACAATTTTGAAAAACTACTTGGTGCCCAAAGAAATTCCTTAAGTAAAGAGGGTTTGGTTTTAATAGTGTTGAAAATGTTAGACGACCTAATCATTACTTAGGACACTTTACACGTAAGTCAAAATCTCATATTCCTCTTAAAGAACCTAAGTGTAGATTAAGATGTTTTAAATGTAAACAGATTGATCACATTCAATTTGATTGTCCACTTAGGAATAAGCATGCTAGAATCAGGAAGCTATAGGTAGTTAAGGGAGATCCTACTACTAACCTCCGTGGACCCAAAAAAATTTGGGGACCAGCATCAGTCACTTAGCTTATTCTACAGGTATGCCTAAGGTCGTCCTCCTCCGAGGACAGATGGTACTTGGATAGCGGGTGCTTAAGGCACATGACCGGTGACAAGGGCAAATTCATATCAATTGTTTCCAAGGATGGAGGCTATGTGACATTTGGCAACAATGCCAAGGAACACATCATCGGGGTAGGTAAGGTTGGTAAGGATTCCTCTCCTACTATTGATAATGTTTTATTAATTGATAGGCTGAAACAGAATTTGCTTAGCATAAATCAGTTGTGTGACATAGGATATAAAGTATCTTTTGAAAATGACAAATGCATAGTAGATAATAAAACAAATCACAAAGTGTTATTTACTGCTGATAGACATGAAATTGTTTATACTACCTCTCTTGATAATTTAGCTTCACAACAAGTAATATGTTTTTCTACTATAAATGAAGCTAGTTGGTTATGGCATAGGCGTTTAAGACATGCTAGCATGAATTTATTGTCTAAACTTGTTAGAAAAGAATTAGTTAAAGGTTTGCCTAATATGTCTTTTGTAAAGGATAAAATCTGTGATGCATGTCAAATGGGTAAGCAAACAAAATCTAGTTTTAAGAAAAAAAAATTCATATCTACTACTAGACCTTTAGAGATGCTTCACTTAGATTTGTTTGGACCTATTTCTGTGCAAAGTTTTGGTGGTAAATTTTATGCCTTTGTAATTGGGGATGACTTTTCTAGATTCACATGGGTGTTGTTTCTTGCACATAAAAATGAATCATGTGAACAATTTACCAAACTTTGTAGGAGAATCCAGAATGAAAAGGGATATAAAATAACTTACATAAGAAGTGACAGAGGCACGAAATTCAAAAATGAAAGCATAGAAAAAAATTATGACTTAGAGGGCATATCACATAACTTCTCTACACCTAGGACACCTTAACAAAATGGTGTGGTAGAAAGAAAGAATAGGTCACTGCAAGAAATGGGTAGAACTATGTTGAATGAGTATAACTTACTTAAATATTTTTGGGTCGAGGTCATTAATACTGCATGCTATGTTATGAATAGGGTGTTGATTCACTACAAAAAAACTAGTTTTTAGTGATGAATCTATTTGTGACGGATTCAATTTTGTCACTAATAGTAGGGTATTAGTGACGGTTTTATAAACCGTTACTAATACGACACTATTAGTGATGAAATTGAATCCGTCACTAATAGTTCATCACAAAAAACCTAAAAAAAAAGCATGAAAATATTTTTGGCGCAGAATTTATCCCGGGAAAATATTAGTGACGATTTTTGTGGTATCAGTGACGAATTAAATCCATCACTAAAAGGTAAACTTTAGTGACGGTTAAATAATTGTGACTACTATTATTTTTTTAAAAAAAAATTTACTTTAGAGTAGTAGTGACGTATTGTGTAACTGTCACTAATACTTCTACTTTGTTTAAAAAAAATAAATATATTTACTTCACACTATTAGTGACGAATTTAGAAATTCGTCACTATTACTCATTATTAGTGACGGATTTGTTGATTGTCACTAATATTTCCATTTAAAAAAATAAAAAAATTTTACTTTGCAGTATTAATGACGAATGTTTAAATTCGTCACTATTCCTCTGTTATTAGTGATGAATTTCATAACCATCACTAATACTTCAATTTTTTAAAAAAAATAAGAAATGTTTACTTTATAGTATTAGTGACGAATTTACATATTCGTCACTATTGGCCGATTATTAGTGACAGAATTGGACCATCACTAATGTTTTTTTATTTATAAAAAAATAAACAGAAAGTAGTAGTGACGATTTTGAAACCGTCACTAATGCCCAAAACCCCTCTTATGTCCGCGCGCGAGATCTTTTCCCTCCTCCTGCTTCTTCCCCTTCCTCGCCGCCTGCTTCCACCTGATCTCCCTCTACTCTCCACCACCAGCCACCGTGCCAACTCCTCCTGCTTCTTCCCCTTCCCCGCCGCCTACTCCCACCTGATCTCCCTCTGCTCTCCGCCGCCAGCCACAGCGCCAGCTTCTCTTGCTTCTTCCCCTTCCCCGCCACCTACTCCCACCTGATCTCCCTCTGCTGTCTGCCGCTAACCAGCGCGCCAACTCCTCCTCTCTCCCAGTCTCTCCCTGCTCTCGGTCGGAAGCCCGGGTACTTCTTTCCCTTTATCTTTTTAATGACTTTGAAGCATATACTAAATATTTAAATTTTTTTTGAATTTATTGAATATTGAAAAAAAATTTGAATGTATTTTGTTATTTTTCAATGTTTGAACAATCCGCACTTGATATCCTGAAGGCTTCCAATACAAGAAGAAATGAACTTTGTCAGATTCCACACAAATTCCAAACTAAAAGTCTTGAACAATTGCCCTAATATAGTGTATTTTCACTCAACCACATGGAGCCAATAATTAATGACCTGTCATGCCAAAAGGCCCATTATCATTGTTTGACCCATTCTAATCTATGGTCGAAGTAAAAATTATCCCAAAGTTCCATGAGGATACGCCATATTTAAAGGGAGGGCAACCCAAAAAACACGAATCAATCCTTACTAGACTTCTTCTCCAAGCACCCGACAGTTGTTTAAGAGATATTGGATTCTAGTCTAGTCACCCTGTTAAAGTTCACAGGACTCATTCTAAAATAGAGTTGGATGCAGATTAGAAAATAGTTCAACCATCTCATTAGTATTCATCATCAAGCAGTGGGATCTCTTATATATGCAGAATCCTAGAAGGACCAATGAGCCATCCATAAGTTTCGAAGGCAGAGATTTGCTAGCTCCACTCCACTTGTCTAGAATGTCATGTGAATAGTTTCTCGTAATTTTTTTGTTAAGCATGCCCCTCTGAAAAAAAAAAAAAATTTTGAACTTAAATCGTAGGATTTCCTCTTTACTGGCTAATGCCTTCGCGAATGGAGCCTCGAGCAGCCTCAAAGCGGCAGAGGGTTCAGGACCCACCAAGAGGAGAGTCTTCTTCCAAGGGTCAAGTTGTACTGAGTGAGCACAAAAGGATTTTGGATGAGACGAGAGCACCAAGGGTGACTCTTGAGGATGTGTAGTTGCCCCCGACACGTTTTGCTGCGGCACACATTAAAGAGCAGTCCTCAAATGTTACCCCAGGGATTACAGAGGACATGCCCACTCATTCGATGTTGTTTCGTACGATTAGGCCGACCATGTTGTATGATTACGATAATCCACCTCAGGTGGACATTCCCAACCTATTGCTGCCTCGGGCCCTCAGGCCACGCCCATATAGGGAACCACCACCCTCCCTTCGTACCCTTAAATTTGAGTCGTCTTCTGGAGGAAATGGCATGGGACCGAGATGCTGCTAGAGCAGTAGCCTTATCTTGTTGCTCGTGCAGTTCCGATTCTGATTCAAACTCTGATTAGGATAGACTAGATGCTTGGGATATTTTTATGCGCTTTCTCTTTTTCTTATGTATTGTGCTCATACACCCTTGTGCTGTTATTTTATTTCTTTCTATGTTATTTTCTTTTATTGCATTCTGTTTTACCATGCTGTTGAATGGTTGTACGCGTGCTTCGATGTGTCTATCTACATTGTATTGCCTCTAAAAGTAATGAAAATACATGGAACTTTTGATTTCTACCTATCTTTTGGGAGATACTAGAACTGTATTACTTCTGTTGTTAGGACTTGATTTATCTTTTCTGCAATTTCATAAATGCATAGACATTAAGGTAAGAACAACAATCTGAAGTGTACAGTGAAAGGGCAAGAAGTAAATGTCGTATGAAGTAAAATGCCAAATTAATTACTATCATTTCATGTATTCATTGAAGCTTAGACCAGTCCAAGAACGATTACTATACATTCATTCCTAATTGTACATGTGAGACAAATCAATTGTTATATTTCAATTGATTATTAGTCATACTATGTTGACTAATAATCACTTGAACATGTTAATTATTTGTTTCACTTATGATTAGTAATGTGAGTATTTCAACCATTATTGGATTGTCCAATGTGGACAGTTCAGGAAGTTGTATTTACATTGTTGTCATCGTTCACGCTTTGTCAATTGTCATTATATATTTCGAGCGTTTCTCTACTTGTGTTCTCTGGGTGCATAGTGGGGTGTCGTGACAATTTGTTAGTAATGGAAGACTAGCAAAATTTTCACTTCCTCCATATCGTGTACTTGGAGAGCCATGGGGAGATGCTACCGAAATTTGTAACGACTACAACGAAGGAATTTGAGCGATTGATCGCAATGTAAATGCAACATTCCTGAATGGGATAGGATCCGTACCCTTTAAAGTATGCTGGTTGATTATAGGATTCACGATGCATGCATGATAAATAGTATGAGAATATAATGAACACCATTTACTTGAACATATTATAGGGTAATTAATGAACATGGATAAGAGTTGGATAAACGCTCGGGGTAGGTTTTTTCCAGAATACGTGAAAGGGGTACATGATTTCATAGAGTTCGCGCGTCCTCATGTAGACAGAGCCAGTAAAATAAGGTGTCCTTGCAAGAAATGCCAAAACACAACATTCAAACACATTGAGCTGGTCCATTCACATTTTTTGGACTTTAGAATGGAGAAAAGGTACACAAGATGGGTGTTCCACGGTGAATATTACGCTGTTCAGAGCGATAATTTAAATGACACTAAAGATGAGGGGCAAATATAGTAGGTGGTGATGCACATTCTGAAGGGTTAATCGAAATGTTAGGTGAATTGCAAAGGGGGATTGCAGTGGACGCGGGTGATGTCAGTGTGTCGCGTACTGGTGATGAAACTACTTCAGCGGGTACCATACCTTGTGATCCTAGTACGTTCAATCGACTTGGTAAACCATCTGCTAATCTCATGAGGGATGCACGGGTGCCCCTATATCCAAATTGTAAAAAGTTCTCAAAATTAGAGTTTTTGATAAAGTTGCTTCATGCAAGGACAATGCATGGGTTATCTCAGAGCACATTCAACATGCATTTAAGCCTCATTAAGGCAGCACTGCCGGAGGGTGAAACACTTCCCAAGTCTTTTTATGAGGCGAAGACATACTTGCGTGAATTGGGTCTCGGTTACACTCTAATACATGCGTGTAGGTATGATTGTGCACTCTTTTATGGTGAACATAAAAATGTGAACGAGTGCCTAGAATGTGGTGAACCAAGGTACAGAACTAATCAGAAAAAGGGTAAAAAGATTCCCAAAAAAGTTTGCAATATTGTTCATTAATCACGTGGCTGCAACGATTGTATATGTGCAAAAAGACTGCTACAGATATGAGATAGCATCAAGAGTAACGTCTTCAAGATGGAAACACCCTTAGCCATCTAGCGGACTCCGAAGGTTGGGCCGAATTTGATAAAATGCATCTGTGGTTTGCTAGTGATCCTCGCAACATCGGACTTGGCCTTACTTCAAATGGGTTCAATCCTTTCAGTAACATGACCAACCCATATAGCATGTGGCCAGTTAGGATGATGTCATACAATATGCCGCCATGGCGATGTATGAAAGAACCTTTCATTTATATGTCTCTGTTGATTCCCAGACTGAGAGCACCTGGTAATGATATTGATGTTTACCTACGTCCGTTAATTGACGAGTTAAAGAATTATGGGAAAAAGGAGTGGAGACATTCAATGTGCAAACCGGGACAACATTTCGGATGCATGCTCCAGTCTTGTGGACAATTAATGATTTCTCTGTATACGGCAACCTGTCAGGTTGGAGCACAAAAGGTTACTTAGCATGCCCAATATATAATAAGGACGTTGGGTCCTTATCCTTGAAGCATGGCCACAAGTTATGCTTTATGTGTCATCACCATTTTCTACGAACTGGACATCCTTGGAGGACTCGTGGCGTCAGAAGCTTCAATGGAAAACCTGAACAAAGGTCGCCGCCAAAGCGGCTAAGTGGGAAAGAGATATTAAACCAGCTAAGGTTGATTGGAGATGTGAAATTTGGGAAACCACCGACCAGTAGAAAAAGAAAACGTGCTGAGTGGGAGTTGAATTGGACAAAGAGAAGCATCTTCTTCGAGTTGCCATATTGGAAAGATCTTCTACTACGCCACAACTTGGATGTCATGCACATCGAAAAGAACATTTGTGAGAATGTCATTGGTACATTGCTTGATATAAATGGGAAGACAAAGGATACCGCAAATGCTCGCTGAGATATGGAAGACATGGCGACCTGAGCTGCACCTGTTTCGTGATGGGGACAAAATTCTAATGCCATCAGCTTGTTACACATTCTCGAAGGATGAGAAGAATAAATTCTTGGACTGGTTGAAATCAGTGAAGTTTCCCGATGGATATGCATCAAACATAGCTCGATGCATAAACACGAAGGAAGGGAAGATGCTAGGAATGAAAAGTCATGACTGTCATGTCCTTCTACAATGGGTTCTACCCGTTTTCCTTTGTGGACACTTGACTGAAGATGTTCGCTCGGTGTTGATTGAGTTGGGAATCTTTTTTCGGTAGTTGTGCTCAAAAAAATTGAGCATAAACGTACTTGAACAGTTAGAGAATGACATCGTGATCATACTATGCAAGCTGGAGAAATTTTTTTCGCCAGCATTCTTCGATGTGATGGTCCACCTAGCTGTCCATTTACCAAGGGAGGCCATAATTGGAGGATCGGTTCAATATCGTTGGATGTATCCTATTGAGAGGTAAAGTATAAAATCCTTATATAATGGTCACATGATTTCCCTATTTGATTTTTTTTCTTCATTGTGTCTACAAGTCTATAATGCAACGTAAAATGCACAGGTTCTTGTCGACTTTGAAGGGGTACGTGCGCAATAAGGGATGGCCGGAAGGTTCAATCATTGATGCGTACATTGACAGTGAATGTCTTACATTTTGCTCAATGTATCTACATGATATTGACACAATGTTCACTCGTGATGAGCGAAATGCAGACGTTCATACTATTAATGCCGAAGATGAAGAACCCAAGAGCTCTATATTTAGAGAAAACATTCGGCCTCTCGGTGCACGAGTTTACGATTTCATTGACATAGACAACCTATAAAAGGCTCATTTTTACATCCTCAATAATTGTGATGAAACTGTTCCATATATCGAGTACATTGTTCCAAACTCCTTACTTTGCATTGTATTTACATATGCATAATTATATGCTTTCTTGACATTAAGATGTACTACTGTTGCATATAGCGTACATAAAACTAAACTCTTGGCCCAAAATGAACGGAATGTTGACGAAAGACATAAGAAGGAGTTTATCAATTGGTTTGGGAGTCATGTAAGTAACAAAAACTGCTTCAGTTAGAAGCAATGTATGGTTTCACTATTGACGGTATTCTTCTAAACTCCTGTTTATTTTATAGATGAAAGTCATGTTTTACAATAAGGAACGAACGGCAAGTAAAGATTTATACGCGTTGGCATGTGGCCTCGATCAACGAGTTAACCGCTACAGCGGTTGCATTGTTAACGGGTTACGATTTCATACAAAGTCCCTCGAATTGCATAGAAGAACCCAAAATTGTGGGGTTGCGGTGCTAGGCATAGAAGGAGATGAAGATATTGACTACTTTGGTGTATTAGATGACATTATAGAGCTTAGCTATGGAGCAAACAGAGTCGTCCACCTGTTCAAGTGTACCTGGTGGGACATCGGCAATAAAAAGACTGGGATAAACACCGATGCCTACTTCACCAGTGTAAATTTTAGCTAGACCTGGTATCAAAATGACCCTTTCGTACTTGCGACGCAGGCAAAACAAGTGTTTTACCTTAAAGACACCAAATTGAAGGGTGAATGGCATGTGGCCCAAAAGATTCCTCCCTGAAGTTTGTACGCAATTGTAGAAGTGGCAGATAGTGAGATGAGTTCCAGTGAGGCTGCATTCCAAGAAGATGAGCCATCTGTCCACTCAGCAACGCAATCTAAAACTGATGTTGTTGAAGAAGGCGCTAATCCTATACCATTGCATAGGGATGGTGCTCAGGCAGAACACGTAGGAGCTGCTAACATGACAATTGAACCTTCTGTAGACGTTCACTTCATCGACGATAAGGAAACTGATGGGAAGATGAAACAGGGATTGAGTACTGTAGTGAAGAGGAAGACACTTTAGAAAGTGCGGATGATACGGATATTGAGGACGTATAGGGGGGGTAAGCATGTTCTTTTTGTCACTATGTATCTGACATGTGTAAATAACTTAAAAATTCATGTCCGCTGCATCTATATAATATTCGTGCTTCATATATGTACTTGTCTATTTTTGTCATTATGTATCTGACATGTGTAAATAACTTAAAAATTCGTTCTTCTTATATTGACTTGTATAATTATTTGCAGATATGGCACCAAGAGGTCAACGTTGGAGACTTCGTTTCAGGCCCACTACTACATCGCATGAGGATTATTAAACATCCTCGAGACCGGCGGAGCCCGTCGGTACTGATATGGTGGCACCATTGTCTGAGTCATCGACACCTCGGCCAGACATGGATACCACTTATGCGATTGACATGCAGGGCGAGTTGCCGACCATCATGAGCAGTGTTGGTATGGATACGATTCATATATTTACATGTCAACTGTTGATGATAGTTATTCACGTGTATGATTATAATGTTGTTTTTAAATTAACTCTACTTTCAGCATCTACATCCACGGTCAAGTCAGGCCGTGGTGCAGCAAAGAACATGTCACTGAAGAAGCACCTGGATAGGACTAAACAGCGGATTCGGATCGACATTCCTCCAACATACATCGCCCCGCTAAACGATTGGTGCACCGCGTGGACGAGGGAGCTCAGCATTATATGCCGATAGTATGCTCCAGTTACCGCATTCAGCTGGCCCCAAGTGACTCAAGAGCAGCGCATGGTCCTTTACATGCGCATTTTGGTAAGTTCCCTAGCCTTATATAGCTGTTTTTAATTTAAATATTTTTTTACTTTTAATATACTAGCCAATTAACAACTGTCTAACATTGTAATTGTATTACCTATATATGCAGGAGGAGTTTGATATGGACATCCTCGAGGATGACCATGTGAAGAGGGCGGTCGACGTCCAATTGTGTAATAAATTTAAAAGCTATCGCTCGAAAATGGGCTCCCATTTTCGAGCGATGGGAGATGAAGCAGAAGCGCGACCATATGATAAGATATCCCAAGAAGATTGGGACGTGGTCTATCGCCATTTCCGCAACCCGCGCTATCAGGTGATGTGTTTGTATTCTAATCACTATTTTTTCAGAATGATGTCCCTAATATGTCGGCATGACATCTTCCTTGCAGGCCATATGTGAAACAAATGCTGCGAACCGCAGCAAACTCCTTACGACGCATTGCGGTGGATCGAGGCTATATGTAAATCATCGCCAGGTAATTACTATATATAAAATTATCTAACCATTACATGACATAATAGTAATGATGACTTATATGATAATGTAGCGTGATCCCGAGATTAGCACAGCGGAGCCGCTGCCGGATCTGTATCAGAGAACACACCAACGGCAATCGGGGGAATGGTGCGAGGGTGCGGTGCGCGGGATCGACATGTAAGTGAAGTGAAAGATTTAGTTCATTACTTTATTGAAAACATCAAAGTTGTAGTCTTACTTATTCCTATTTATCATTTTCATGATTGAAATTAGGCACGGATGGTCGAGCTAAGGGATGCACCTGTTTCAGAGGGGAGTCTGCACATGACAAATTTTAAGATCACTTCCTAGGTGCTTGGGCAACGAGCGGGGGGCTGGGTGAAAGGTCTTGGAAGTGGATACATTGCCCAAACAGCATCATCATCCATGGGTGTGGCGGCTCGTGCAGAGATGGAACGACAGCGTTGAGAGGCCGAGTTTGATAAGCAGGAGATGGCTCAACAGATGCAGAGGATCGCTATGGAGAACGTGGAATTGAGATCGGACCTCACCACCGTTCGAGCCTAGATGCAAGCCATGATGGATAGGCAGGCGCGATAAGAGGAAAGGATGCGCCGATCTGGACAAGATTATGCGGGTGGCTCCTTTGATTGATTATAAGGTATTATGATCACAAATTGAGTTTCATGTTAAATCATGCTAGTCTAGAATGCCTCCTGCATGGCGGATGCAATTGATGTGTATTGAATGCTGGTAGTTGATATAGGTTCCCGTGTGCCTTCAACTTCTTATAAATGCTCTATTTGAACTTATCAACTCATTATATGTTATGCTCATTTGGCAGCCACTCAGGTGGGACAATTCATGAAGTTTGAAGATGCTTAAGTTTCAATTTGTTGGACGAGGATAAGATAAGGCAGTGTAATCAATGGGGAAGGAGAGAATGAAGTGGAATTGGACTTCTGAGTATGTTTGAAATTGTGACATGTTTGAACTCAGCTTATGTAAAAACATCTGTTTTTGTCAACTCATGATATGCTATGGTCATTTGGCAGCCACTCAGGTAGGACAATTTGTGAAGTTTGAAGAAGCATCCGAAACATCTTTGAGACATGGTGGGATGACAACTGCAGGGACAGTTCCTGTCCCTCAGTTGCCAAAATTACAAGAAAATGTGTGTAACTTTTCATGTTCTTCTGTTGAATGGCTTGGACAAACTTCTTCTTTTGGGGTGGGGGGTTAAAATGACTGAGCACAGCATGCATGGCTTCTATATAGTTTCTGGATTTTGTTCTTATTCCTTGTGTTGGACAACTTGAATCTTTAGAACTAATAGTCGAGGTAGTAGTGGTGATAAGCAATGAAATCTTAATTATGTTCAATTTTTCCAAAACAACTGACTGTAACTAATATTTTACTGCTTATCACCACTACTACCTCGACTATTACTTCTAAAGATTCAAGTGGTTCAACACACGGAACAAAATCCAACAACTATACAGAAGCCATGTAGGCTGTGCTCAGTCAGTTTAACCCCCCAGCCCCTAAAAAAATAAGAAGTTTATCCAAGCCATTCAACAAAAGAACATGAAGTTGCACACATTTTCTTGTAATTTTGGCAACTGAGGGACAGGAACTGCCATTGCAGTTGTCATCCCACCATGTCTCGAAGATGTTTCAGATGCTTCTTCAAACTTCATGAATTGTCCCGCCTGAGTGGCTGCCAAATGACCATAGCATATCATGAGTTGAAAAAAACAAACGTTTTTACATAAGCTAAGTTCAAACATGTCACAATTTCAGACATACCCAGAAGTCCAATTCCACTTCATTCTCTCCTTCCCTATTGATTACACTGCCTTATCTTCTCCTCGTCCAACAAATGGAAACTTAAGCATCTTCTCTGCTATTTATATTCTGAATTTAAGATATGGTTGGCATGTATTACTGTCATGAATATGCTACATGATTGCATGCTAGTCTAGAATGCCTCCTGCATAGCGGATGTAGTTGATGTGTATTGCATGCTGGTAGTGGATATAGGTTCTCGTGTGCCTTCAACTTCTTATAAATGCTCTTTTTGAACCTATCAAGTGCAGGTTTTATGGGAAAACGTCCAATTTATAGACGGCAAGCTGCCGAAATTGCGTTAAAATTTGACCAAACAAAAAGAAAAGATAGGCTTAGTCGTTTAAAGTTAAAATATTTTTGAAAGGATGAGTGAATCTTAGGAATCATAATAAATAAGGCAATGTAGACTTAGTTAATTTAGAACGGACATTCATTTATATGTTTTTGGTCCAGTAAGCTTAAGGCGTACATTGCCGTGCCGAAATCATTGAAAATGTTATATACATTTGGTTGAGGATTTGAAAATTTGAAAAAGTGGTACGTTGAATATATACATAACCCACAGGGAGCATCAGTTTCATAATTATTTAAATTAAATGCTCTCATCATCTCATAACGTTTATGTCCAAATGTCTAGATGAATAACAATACTATAATGAACCAAATACTATCCACTGTTCTTTGCTATTTATATTCTGAATTTAAGATATGGTTATATGTATTATTGTCATGAATATGCTACATGATTGCATGCTAGTCTAGAATGCCTCCGGCATGGCGGATGCAGTTGATGTGTATTGCATGCTGGTAGTGGATATAGGTTCTCGTGTGCCTTCAACTTCTTATAAATGCTCTATTTGAACCTATCAGGTAAAGGTTTTATAGGAAAACATCCAATTTACAAACGGCATGCTGTCGAAATTGCGTTAAAATTTGACCAAACAAAAAGAAAAGATAGGCTTAGTCGTTTAATGTTAAAATATTTTTGAAAGGATGAGTGAATCTTAGGAATCATAATAAGGCAATGTAGACTTAGTTAATTTAGAACGGACATTCATTAAAGATTCCAATCCATATTGGTGGTTCACAAAAGCATTAGATAAACAGCCCCCTGTCCAATTCCTCCACGTAACACCTAACCCCTTCCTCAAAGGCACTCTATCCAAGAACTCACAACTAGCTCAATCACACGCCTTCTCAAAATCAGAAAATCTAATTTGAACACAATGCCCTTTTTCTCAGTACGACGAACATCCTACCACTTAAATGTCTACTAAAAATAACATACACAATCTGCCTCTCTCCCACAAAAAACACTTTGTACAAAAGAAATAATATTACTAAGGAGGATGTTAGACTTCACGTTCAGAGTCCAATACTCCAAACTTCAAGGTAATATGAACAATATAGGAATAATTGGGAGTTGTGTCGTAAAACTTGAAAATAATATGAACTTTGCAATTTGAACTTTGCAATTTTATAAAGTATATTTATTTTTTACATTGGATTTATAATTATGTACGTTTTTCCTTAGATTTTGTCGTCATTGAGAAGGGTTTGTTAATTAACTTTTAGGTTTACTTTTGATAACTTCTATTTTTGATAGTGGGCATATCATTTGCAGTGTGTATACAATGAATGGAGGGGCTTTATCTAGTTTACTCGGAGTTTCTTTTCAAAATTGATTTGAAATGCGATAAGTCTGCCCATGTAGACAAAATGAATTTTAGTCTTTCATCTAATAGGTTGTCGCTTATAGTTAAGGTATGATTTAAATATTAATTTTATTTCTCTTGAATCTTGCCTTGTGGATGCAATGACTGCAAGAAGGGCATCAAGATTCAAGCGAAATAAAATTAATATTTAAATCATACCTTAACTATTAATGACAACCTATTAGATGAAAGACTAAAATTCATTTTGTCTACATGGGCAGACTTATCGTATTTCAAATCAATTGTGAAAAGAAACTCCGGGTAAACTAGATAAAGAATCATTAATGCAACCACCACCATCCACGGCCTTGTCGTTCTCTGTCATCCATAACCTCATTGTAGTTAGAGATGGGTATATATCTAACTTCAGTTTAGTACATGATTTAACTTCTGGACTGCATGCTTGGATTGGCATATCTTGTGAACTGCATGCTGGTAGTGGACATTAAGACTGCAAGCTTGATTGGAACGCCACTCATACCCTGGCTGAATGTGTATTGCTTGCTGGTAGATACTTTTAGGTTGTTGCATGTATGTCTTAATCTAAATGACATATGTATGACGCAAAAATATTGTGAATTGCATGCTTTTGTGACTTGCATGTTTGGGAAATGTTCTATTTATAGACGGTATGCTGCCAAAAATTTGTTGAAAACTTTAGGGAAAGGAAAGAAAAGAAAAATTCATGAGACCAATTTTGGATTATATGATATAATTTTTCATTAATTTCTTGCTTGCTTGGTGGTTATGCCAATTTTGGTTGGAGTCTGTTATTTATGTTTCAAGGTTCAAGTTTAATTTATGTACAACCAAAAATTAATTGTTAATTGCCAAAAAAGGAGATTAAAAGTAATATAGGGTCCATCATAATGGATGGAACACTAAAGGAAGTGGCATTGTTTCCTATGCAAGTTTGTAGAAATTTGTTTCCCATTTTGCTTGTTGGTTCCTTCCTCCCACTCATTTTAGAGTAGCTAATGGCAATAGGGTTTGATTTTAGGAGGATGCGTGGCCTGGTTACAGTCGTTCAAGTAGATGATACTTCATCTTCTTAAGATTTCCACTCTTCACAATGCACGTATCATCTCTTTCTTTTCTTTGGAGAGGAGCTCTCTTTCTTGGGATTTTCATTTTATAGTGAATCTCATACCAACTGTGTCTACTCTCTATGAAATATTGTTTATGGGGATAATCCATTATATTCTAATATATATGTGTTTTATGGGATGCATGAACACGTTACATTATTTAATGCTTATTATATGAAGCTCCTGTGCATTCGCAAAATTAATTACTAGTTCGATTATTGTGAATTGTTTATCGTAAACACCTAGGTTTGGAGTATCTCTATGGAAAATGTCATATTTACAGGAGAAATGCTGCCAAAATTTTTCAAAAAGCATATACTAATTTTTTTAACTTTCTTAATTAATTTATAGGGTTTGCAACTGTGACAACGTCAGGACGATGTCATGCACTATGGACACAACTGAAAACTTTCTTTGTTATCTGAACAGATTAAATGTATTTGAATTTGAATTTATATAATGTATTTGTATTTAAATTTGAATTTATATAACATATTTGTAATTTAATTTGAATTAGAATTTTTAATAATTTATGAATTTTATTACAATTATGAATGTATAAGAAAATATAATTTAATTACAGATTTTTACAAAAATTAATAATTGAAAACAAAATTAATTTCACTAATAATTATCCAATTTATGTATTAGTGACGGTTTCAAAATCGTCACTAATACCCCTTTTAAAAAGTTTTAATGAAGGAATTCAAAAGTCACTAATAATAGCTCCGCAGAGCAATAGTGACGATTCTAAAACGGTCACTAATACTAGAGCATTATTAACGGCTTAACAATCGTCACTAATAAAGTAATAGTGACGATTTTAAAATCATCACTAATAATAGAGCAATAGTGACGGTTCTAAAACCATCACTGATAATAGAGTATTAGTGACGGTTTCATGACCGTCACTAATAATGGAGCAATAGTAACGATTTTGAAACCGTCACTAATACTATGACTTTAGTGACGATTCTTGGTCGATTCAGTGTAGAAACTATAGTGACGGGCTTAGGTTTTTTGTGACGGTTTTAATCTATCACTAATACTTTATTATTACTGATGGTTTGGAATATTCGTCACTAATAATTATTAGTAACGGTTGGTATAGCGACAACTATAAATCCGTCACTAATAATCGTAAAACCGTCACTAATACTATTAGTGACGATTTTGTGAGTATTAGTGACGGTTTAAAGCCGTCACTAATAATCTTTTTTTTTTTTGTAGTGATATTAGACTTTCGATTAATAAAACCCCTTATGAATTGTGGAACAACCATAAGCCCAATATTTCCTATTTTCATGTGTTTGGCTGTAAATGTTTTGTGTTTGGGGATAATGAACACTTAGGAAAATTTGACTCCAAATCTGAAGAAGGCATTTTCCTAAGTTATGCACTTAATAGTAAAGCATATAGGGTTTTCAATAAAAGAACATTGACTGTCATTGAATCTATTCATGCTGTGTTTAATGAATCTAATCCATTTTCTAATAAAGATGATGAAGAGGATATTGAAATTAGAAAATGCTTAGAGAAAATGTCTATTGAAAACAATGTAAGTGAAAATCAAGAAGTAAATGAAAAATCATCTGAAGATAATGAAAATGAAAATCAGGAGTTGCCTAGAGATTGGAAATTTGTTAGAAATCATCCTATAGATCAAATCATAGGTGAACCGTCCCATGTTGTAGCCACAAGATCCTCCTTGAGAAATCTAGTGAATCATTCTACTTTCTTATCCCAAGAAGAACCTAAAAATATTAAAGAAGTAATAGAAGATGAGTCTTGGGTAATGTCCATGCAAGAAGAACTTAATCAATTTGAAAGAAGCAAGGTGTGGACTCTAGCTCCTAGGCCTAATGATCAATCGATTATTGGAACAAAATGGGTGTATAGAAATAAGAAAGATGAGAATAGAGTAGTAACTAGGATTAAAGTTAGACTAGTTGCCCAAGGGTATAACTAGTAGGAAGGGATTGACTTTGATGAAACATATGCTCCTATTGTTAGGTTAGAAGTCATTCGTATGCTACTTGCCTTTGCCGCTTTTAAAAATTTTAAATTGTTTCAAATGGATGTTAAAAGCGCTTTTCTAAATGGATTCATTAATGAAGAAGTATATGTAGAACAACCACCCGGTTCTGAAAATCATAAATATCCAGATCATGTTTACCAATTGTCTAAGGCCTTATATGGATTGAAATAAGCTCCTAGAGCTTGGTATGAAAGGCCTAGTGGTTTTCCACTAGAAAATGGGTTTACCCGTGACAAGATTGACACTAAACTTTTCATCAAATCCAAAAATGATGATATGCTCCTTGTTCAAATTTACATGGACGATATCATTTTTGGAGCAACTAATGATGAGTTGTGTGATGAGTTTGCCAAAAGCATGTAAAGTGAATTTGAAATTAGCACGATGGGTGAACTTAGTTTCTTCTTAGGGCTGCAAATTAAACAAGCTAATCATGGAACTTTCATATGTCAATCTAAATATATTAGGAACTTGTTAAAGAAATTTAATATGGAAGATTGCAAAATTCTTGGTACACCTATGAACTCTTCCATTAAGCTTGAAAAAGATGAACAAGAAATTCCAATTGACGTAAAATTGAATCGGGGCATGATTGGGAGTCTCCTATATCTCACTACTAATAGGCCTAATATTATGTCTAGTGTGTGTATGTGTGCTAGGTTTCAGGCTGCCCCTAAGGAATCTCACTTAAAAGTTATCAAACGAATCCTTAGGTATCTAGTTGGGACTATAGAGTTAGGCTTGTGGTACCCTAAGCATACTACCTTTGAGATTGTGAGTTACATTGATGCTGACTTTGCTAGTAGTAAGGTTGATAGAAAAAGCACTAGTGGCACTTGTCATTACTTAGGATAATCTCTTGTTTCTTGGTTCTCCAAGAAACAAAACTCAGTTGCCTTATCCACAGCCGAAGCTGAATATATTGCGCCTGGAAGTTGTTGTGCCTAAACTCTTTATATGAAACAACAAGTTATGGATTATGGATTGCACTATGATACGATACCGATTAAATATGATAATATTAGTGCAATCAACATCTCTAAAAATATTATCTTACATTCACGAACTAAACACATTGAGATTAGACACCACTTTCCTCGTGATCATGTGCAAAAAGGAGATGTGGCTCTTGAGTTTGTATGCACAAATGAACAGTGGGCGGATATATTGACTAAACCACTTCCCGAGGATAGGTTCATACAAATTATATATGAGTTAGGCTTAATGCACAGTAGAGCAGCTTCTTAGATGTTTCATAAATTGCAAAAATTTAGGGGGAGCTCTCAAGTGAAATTTTAAAAATTTTAGCAACCAATATCATTGTTGATTTGTTTTCTTGTCTTAGACTTTGTGAATGCTGACTATTGCTTATGTGCACACGTTTTATTTCTATAGCATGATAATATTGGATGTCATGAATACTGATTATTACTTGTATTGCACAACTCCTTTGTCCATTTCATGATCATATTGAAATTTTATTTGCTTGTTAGACCATACTAAACTGTTTGAGTAGTTATGGATAAACTTCTAAGAAATATTTAAACTCAAACAGATTACACTTATACAAAATTTATTTTGAAAAGTCCGATTTACAAACGGTACTCTCCTGAAATTTTTTAAAATCTTTTCAAAATTTCTAATGTATAAAGCGTAACACTTACCCATTGCCTAAGTGTAAACTCATATAACCTTTTTTACTATTGCCAAAAGGGGGAGATGGAAAGGGGCAAAAATAATGGGTAAAATGATTTTGTTAACACAATAAAATTGGATGCATATTGATAGGGGGAGCCTTCTTAGGCTTAACCCTATGTTTTTGCTGATCGTATTTATCATCATCAAAAAGGGGAAGAATGTTGACCTTATAGGTCACGCCCGATTTCGATTATGACAAATACTCATTGTATCTAATGGGTGCTTGAGGTTTTGTGCAGAAACTTAAATTGATAGATCATAATGCATGTAAAGCAAATGAAGCTTGAAGACCAATTCATGTTTATAATTGTAATATATATTCAATTGTGTAATTGGTCTGTAATAATAATTGGGAATTTACCTGTAATAATAATCACACACATCACATGCATGGTCTAATAGGTAAGCTCAGACTAAAAATGAATCATAACTAAAACTGGATATAGAAAAGACCTAAGACACTCATCATTGCACTTATATGTGTTAGGCACTTTGAATAAGGTGATTGTGAATTAAAAAAGGACCGAAATGCACACTTTGTGCACTTTCGGTAGATCGACATATGCGGTTCATTCTGCCCTCGGTTGACCGAATCCGGTCTGGGTCAACCGGTTGACCACAGTTCGGTCGACCAAGCATCTGAATCACAATTGACCTCGGTCGACCTAAACCTCTTGAAGTCAACACTTTTACTTCCTGGTTTACCGAGAGGATTTTGAACTACACCAACCTACTGAGTTCCCACGTGTGGGAACCTAACGATCTGGTCGACCGAGAACTCAGTTCATTTTCACCCTAGTCAACCAAACCGCGCTGTTTGGAAAAATCGCCCTTCCTAGTCGACCGACACTGGAGTTCAAAATTGGCCCAGTCGATCGAGCCATATGAACTTCGGTCAACCGAAAGTCTTCTAGTCGACCGGTGCTCTTGGGTTAGCTTGTATTTTTTTACCGCGGTTAAATATTTTAAATGGGGTTAATTAGGGTTAAAATATTTAAAACATCATTAATCTATTCTAATAATCCCAGCTATGTCCCCAGCGATTATATTTCATAGGGTGTCTATAAATACCCCTTCATTTGGGAAAATTAGGAACTTGAATAGTATATAAAAATCCAAAAATTTTCTCACAAGAAAAATACTCTCTACTACTCCTACTCTCTTTTAAATCACTAAATCTTATCTTCTACAACTTTTCATATCCTCTGTAAGTGTATTGAGTGTTGTGCAAAGAGGTTTGCTCTCCCATTTGTGTTTGATTGATTTAATTTTTATGAGAGTAAAACCTAAGTGTTCTTAGGGGGCTTTGCTCATAAGCCTATCCTAAGAAGACTTGTATTGAACTTCCGAGTGTTGCATTTTCGTTACAATAACTTAGGAAGTTTGTATTTGTTTTGGGTTGCAAAACTTTTTCAAAACTTATTCAAATGTCTTGTGTGATTTATATTTGATATAGCTGTGAGAAGATATTTGTGTTTGTGAAAATAATCTTTGTGCAATATTTATTCACTCACATATTATTTGTTGAATACAAAGATTACATATCTTTTGCATACCAAACATATACGCTATATTCATGATTGAGATATCCTGTTGTTTAATATTTTGAAACTTGCTTGACATCTTTGTATGAATCTGTTGATTGAAAATCTTAAGATACAAAGTTTGTTTGTTGATACTCTCTTGCACTCACTACACTGATAAAAAATACATTTGAGAGTTGAATTATTGGATCGCATTGAGCTTACGTATTAAAATCATTTGTGTTGTGTATGTGATTGAACACACTTGGGGTACATATCTGCTTTACTTGAAAACACGTTTATCTATACCGTTTGATTGTAAAATCTGAGTGTTTCCAGGCGTACCCTGAGGGGGCGGTAATACAACCCAGTAAGGATTGTATGTGACGGTTGAGGTCAGCCCCTTGAATTGACTTGATTTGTATAGGTGCCGCTCCACCTGTTTAAGTGAGTAAGTTATAGTGGTAATCCTTGTGTTTGTTAGCTAAGGCAAGGACATAGGCAATTGGCCGAACTTGGATAACAATCCTGCGTGTCACTCTTACTTTACTACTTTCTAGTGCATGTGTGATTGATCAAATTGATTTATTTACTTTTTGGTATACGTTTACATTGTTTGCACTAGATTGTCCATAAGGTTGTGAATATACTGGTATTAGGATATTAACCTAGGGTTTAAATTTTAAAAATACCAATTCACCTCCCCTCTTGGGATCACGGTAAAGCTAACATATAGTTATGACATGAAGCCACTTCAAGGAGTTATTTTTTTAGGAGTATTTCCCCGCTACTACTAGTAATGCAAAAAAGGCGGAATTCTTGAATCTGACATAGGGACATATTGTAATGACCCCAAAAATATTTAGGTGAAAATAAATATAAAAAATAAAAAATAAAAAAAAATTAAATTTAAAAAATTATTATTAATTAAAATTGTAGACACCCTATTTTTGCCCGGGCCAAAATTTATCATTATTATCATACTATTATTATTATTATTATTATTATTATTATTATTATTATTATTATTATTATTATTATTATTATTATTATTTTAGGGTTCTAGGCCTATTCTCGCATATTACAAAGGGGGCGGAGCAAAGCAAAATACCAAAAAAAAAAAACCTAAGTCGCTGTCGTCGCCCCCTCTGTTCCCCCTTTTCTCCTCTCATCTCCCCGGCGACCCAGCTCCCACCTTCCCTCTCCCTTATTCTCCCCTATTTCAAATACCAGCTAGCCGAGTTCCTCTGCCTCTCCACCACTTCGCAAAAACTTATACCTGACCACCACGCCAACAGCCGAAGGCTCCTCCAGTTTCAGACCCGAGCAGCCTCTGCAACTCTCATGCTCCAGCAGCCACCATAGAACCACCTACCTGACCCAGCAACCGTTCTCCTGACTGTTCCTGTAGCCACTCGAAGCCTCCTTCCACGAGCTCTGCTCAACCCCACAGCAGCACAACCAACAGTCCTCACTGCCATAAACACAGCAACACGCAGCAGGAGCTACTCCCCACCACTCTCCGTCGCTGTCACCCCTCCTCCATGCACGCCTCGCCCGCAGCGAAGCCTCTACTACCATGCATACTCTCTTCTCACCCTCATATCTCCATTCTCTAACTCTTTCCTTTGTACGCAGGGTAGCAGCAAAAAACGCACACACAACCTGGCCCATCTCCGGCCATCATCTCACTATTCCTCTTCCCAGACCCCAACCGTGAGCCACCCACCAGCTTCACGGCCACTCAAAACAAAAAACCAAAAACAAAAAAAACTAGCGGCTCTTCTGCTCGAGTCTATGGATCTCCAACTCCGGCGGTGCCTCCTCCATTCTCCAGCGACCCAGCTCCGACAGCACGCCCCCTTTGAGTTTCCTGCCTGCATGCAAGCACACACTTGCACGTACTCATTGCCTGTATGCAAGCACACACACACACACTTACTGTGTTATATTAAATTATTATGGCATGATTTGTTTGTTTTGTTTTAATATTTAAAGTTTAAATATTTGTTATATTTGTGTATGAATTAAATGATTAATATTTGTAAGATTTTCAGTTGTTGCGTATATTAAATAATTAATATGTTTTTGTAGGATTTTGAATGTCATAATATTTATTTTTATAGTTAATATTCATATTTATATTTTTTGTTATATTATTACTGTAAAGTTTCTATTATAGAAATTTGTCTAAATTTCAGATTTTTGCTACATATATAATATTGTTGTAGAATTTTTTATTGATTTTATATTTTTTTATCATATTAGTATTTTAATGTTAACATTTTGATAATATGGAATACTTATTATTTTGGTAATATTGTATTATATACTTAATAACTTAGTGTTTTATTGATATATTACATTTAGCAAATTAACATTTTCAGCTACATGTGTATTATGTATTTAGCATTTTAGTAAATATTATATGTTTAGTATTCTGGTATTTTTATAGTACTGTAACACATATTGAGTGACTTAGTGTTTACTTGATATTATATATTTAGCATATATTAGTATTTTAGTCGCATATTTAGTATTAACTATTTTTAGTATATCTATATATTTAGTATCTTAACATATTTCGTATTAACTATTTTTAGTACATCAATATATCTAGTATTATTTATTTCTAAATGTTTAGTATTATGCATGTTTAGTATGTTAATATTGTATTATTTATTATAGTATTTTTCAATATATATAGAATCATGTATTTTATTATTGTTAATATTTTTCTAGTATTTTAGCATGTATAACATTACTTATTAGGATATTAATATTTATCATTCTAATAATCATTATTTCTATTTTGGTTATGCCATGTGGGGTGTTATATTTAGTATTATATATTTGTACTAACTTAATTATTATTTTGCTTATTTTTATTATTAAATATTTTCTTGATTTTATCCCTATGATTGCAATTAAAAATGGTACAAGCTTTTTCGAGCTTCACGTACCTTTAGTTATGAGGGAATATATATATATATATATATATATATATATTTATATATATATATATTACATATATTTTTGTATAATTTGTTTACTTATTTATTTTGCATGTGTATTTGTAAATTCATATAGGGAGTAATTTTAAAGATTTTATAAATTAACTTAGGGATAATTTCATATTAATTAGGTACTATTCATAAGAATGGGTGCGTAGGGGGTGCTCGTACCTTCTTCTCACGTAACTGAACTCCCGATCCTGACTTTGGTAACGCAGACACATTCTACCCTTAACCGAGTAACAATTAAGTATTCTAACCACACTAAAAGGTTAGTGGTGACTCCGATATTCCTGTTTTTTCCCGAAAATTCAAACCACGTTTTTTTATTTCGCCACCCGGGGCACACGCGCTCCGGGGCATTGCGACAAAAATAATATAATACAATATTATAAAGTTAATATATATATATATATATATATATATATGTGTGTGTGTGTGTGTGTGTGTGTGTGTGTGTGTGTGTGTGTGTCTGTGTGTGTGTGTATCTGTGTGTGTGTGTGTGTAGTAAAGCTTCTTAAAGTTTAACTTCAAGAAGCATCTGAAGATGATTTTGTAGAAAGGTCTGCGAACATAGCCCTCCCCCCCTCTGAATCTCGTCTCCATCTCTCCTCATTCTCTCTCCCATTTTCTTCAATTTCTCAACTTACTTTCGCCCGATCAAAAATTAGAAAATACCGCTGGACTCCATTTTCTTCCACCATCATTTCTACCGAAGTAGATTTATTGTAGGAGCGGCGTAGGCATATCTCCTGGGGTAAGCTCAATTCTCACTTTTACCTCAATTTTTCGTAAATCTTAAGCCCAATTGACGACCAGTCACCACCACGAGAATCTAGGGATGATTCTCTATAAGTCTAGTGGAGCGGATTTCTCATGGGGTCATCATAGGCATAACCCCAAAATTAGGCTAAGGGGCTTATTAAGGGGCTAATTATTATTTAATTATTGTAGATTTGGAAATGTTAAATATTGGGCATTCTAATGTTGAATTAGGGTTATTGAATTTAGGGCTCGAGTAAGCGCCACGAGTGTAATTTCGAGACCCTGCGGGCATAGTTCAAGAAAACAGAGGTAAGTTGATTATTTTGGAGTTTAAAAATTTATTTAAGTTATTGGGAGCTTAGGAAATGTTTTATGGAAATTATGTTGGAATTCTGTTGAATGTTCTGGGGAAATGGAAATTGTAGGTTTTTGTGCGGGAAATGCCACGAGCTCAAGATTGAATTGTGTGGGTGTCTCAGTAAGACAGGTAAGGGAAATAAGTTATAGCAGATATTTTTATGAAATACTGGTTGAAATATATGTGAAATGAATTATGGTATTTTTCCTGAAGTTATTATTATTATGATATGAATAATAGATGAGAAATTGTGTGGCATATGATTTTATGAAAATTATGAAATGTATTGTGTAAAATGTGATTTGAAATGGGAAATCTGGGAAAATGATATGATAATGAATATCCCTAAGAAAATGAAATGAAATGTGGAAAAGTTATATGATTTTCTGGAAAATATTGAAAAGGAATAAATGTATATACGGAAATGATTTTGTGTGAACAGTGGAAATATAAAACACTGATATATATGAATATTGAGAAATGTAGAATATGGGAAATAGGGAAATGATTTTCTATGAAATGGGAAAAAAAAAATGAAATATTGATATGTGCATACAGGAAATGATGAAATATATGAAATGTGATATATTCCCATATTTGCTTCTATATTATTATGAGATGAATTGTGAAATTGAAATGCTAAGGATGAAATAGTAGAAAATGAGAAATCTACTGGGAATATTGTTTTATGAATATTGAATGAAAATACTGGATATGTGAATTTTAATATATGAATATGGAAATATTGCAACGTAAAATTCTGCAATATGAATAATGAAATATGGGAATTGATTTGTGAATGATGGAGTGTGAATACTGGAAATGAAATGTGAATATTGGAAATGAAATGTGAATACTGGAATTGTGAACATTGCAGCGTAACAACTGCAATGAATATATGTATTGATATGGGAAACGGTGATATGAGAAAAGTGAAATAGTGGAAATGAAAACCCTGATGGATGGATATGTAAACCCCGACAATGAGTTATGATATCGAGCACGGTATCGATGCTAGTGATTGAAAAGGGCAATCACACGGACTCGTGGAGCATGTGGCGTGATAGTGCGAATGGGCTAGAGTAAAGTTGTTTTGGACCAGGGTATGCGGCAGGCCATTCATTACTACACACAGGTATATGGTATTATTTGATCTAATCGGGCCGCCTAACCTTGACCATGGGGGGAAGCAATGCGTGAAGAAAAATCCTCAGGGCAGCCATAGGTTATAGACACAGCATGTTATGGTTACAAAGGATACCCATAAGCTGGATAGCAGACTAGAAATGGCCATGAGTTACAAACACGATATGACATACATCATATACATACCATCATGTCATACATCACAATACCAGAGTTACTACAATTACTGTATCTCAGTATATATATCCCAAAAATCAGATCTAGGGACATTCCCCACAAAATCTAACTGTCCTTACAAAAACTTACCCTTCAAAAAGGGCAAATACAGAGCACTATGTTAGCGGGGCTTTTCCCGCTCTCCTATCTAGGGCTCCTAAAAAGTTTATAAGATTTAGGAGTGAGGCACCTCTTAGTAAAGGAAATAAACTAACATTAGTGTGTGGTAACATGAGTATTCTATGTTCTACATATACCATACATAACATATTCAGTATTGTTTCGTCAAATCTGGAAAACATATATATATCAACACATGGTAGAACATACTGCATTTTCATAAACATATCTCATCTCATACAATAATAATAACATAAAACAATCCTGATGGGTTAGATGGCTGTTGTCATGTATTACCCCCACATAACTGGGTTGTGTGGCCTGAAGGCGAGACCTGACAATGGTTGGTCGACCACTGCCGAGTCAAACATACAGTCTGTAAGTCTGATGGGCCTGCCTGACCGGGTCCATACACCAGGGGCGATCATACACTCTTCTTAAAAGCCACATCGACCATCCAATCTCACACCACTCCGTACAGTGGCGTTAACATAAATATCATGATCACGAAGACCATGGACACATAGCAACGGTACCGTGCAAGTGCTAGCCTAGACCAAGCCAACCAGGTCTGATATTATATAACATATACTAAAACTATGATACATAGATATCTCATATCATTTATTTTCTCATTAATCATATCATTTTGTGTATAAATGTGTATCATAAAAATCATCGGCCCGTACGCCGGAAAAACACATCATAGCATAGCCCGTATGCTAGCAAATCACATCATAGCACAGCCCGTACGCCGGCAAACATATCATAACACAGCTCGTCTGCTAGCAAACCACATCATAGCATGGCCCATATGCTGGCAAACATATCATAGCACAGCCCGTACGCTGGCAAATTACATCATAGCACAGCCCGTACGCCGGAAAACATATCATATATATAAAAATCTCGGCCCATACGCCGGTTTTCCCATTATAAAAATCCATATCACCATCCCATTCCAGAAAACAGTAATTCATACATTTTATACTCATGCCACACTAAACAAGTTTTCCATATTTAACATACGATTATATTCAACAATATTTCCCAAATATAAATCATATATATATATATATATATATATATATATACATACTTTCTTTCCAGAAATCAAGTGCTATAAATATGCATACATTTTTCATAAGATACTAGCTTAGTTTATCCCCTTACCTAACTACTGAGAAAGCCCCCAAAACAATCTAGTCTAACTTCCGTAGGGCTTCCTAACCAATACCCTGAAACTAAAAATTCCCAGTATTAAACTTTAGTATTTTCATGCGAACATCATTTCTTACAACTACCATAAGATCAAATTTGGCTTAAAAAGTCTTACCTCAACTTAGGGATGATTTCCTACTTCATTTTACCAACGATCCGCTCCAGCAGACTTGTAGAGAATTTCCCCAGGAATGTCATGGTGACTTCAGTTTGTCAATTCGGCGTAAAACTGGCCTGGAAACGAAGAGAGAAGGAGAGAGAGTCATAGGAGAGAGAGAGAGAGGAGAAAGGGAGGGGCGCTGAAAATGACAAAATATCCCGATTTTTCACTATTTATACTGCCAGATTCGTCGATGAGACACGTCACTTCATCGACGAAGCCTTGTGTTCGTCGACAAAATTCAGAGCAGCCCAAACCGCCTCTCGGTATTTCCTTGTCGATGAAGCCCTGTGTTCGTTGATGAAATCCTTAAAGCCTTCGTCGACGAAACCTTGTGTTCGTCGACAAAGCTTGGCAGCTTTTCTTCTGTTCCTGTTTCCATTTTTCCTCCCTCTTTATTATCTAAATTCCACCTTTTATTCAGGTCGTTACACTCATGGGCCGAATAAATGAGAAAAGAATGCTATAATGGAAATAAACTGAAATGAAAGAAAGATAAGAATAATAAATGAAATTGGGAAATGGGATATAAAGTTTATTACAATTGTGTTCTATATTTATATAGCTATTTGCACATATCAGATATCATATCAGTTGAATAATGTTTTGACTGAATATATATATATATACATATATTGATGTAATCACACTCATATTGCCACACACTGTCAATAACTTATTCTTTCTTACTGAACTGTGTCTCACCCAAGTATTAAATATTTCAAGGAACCGAGATCGAGTTGGTAATAAAGCTCTCAGATAGAGTGGAGCAGGGACCCTGATATACAGGGTGAGTGTTTGATCTAGGGATGGATGTTCCCCTAGAGTTTTGTTATTTTTGGGTGTTTGTTGATGTACGTATTTTTGGATGGATTATACTATGGTATGTATATTCACTGTGGCGTATGTATATATTGTCTTCCGCAGATAAGTATTTGAAATATAATGTGACCGGTATACCCGTGCCCAATGTGGGGTAGGTGATATGTGTAACAACCTGCCTATTTTACCATATTATTTTTTTTCCACATAAAAACATAGCATCATTCTTAATTACCATGTTTCCCTGTTATACTGATGTAAACATGGTCCACCCAGAACCCGTGGGTACCAAGGACGTACCTGCCAAACAACTTTGATACCTAAGCAGTAGGAAACGTAATTTACATACAACCATCCAATAAATCACAATGCCATAGTTCTATTAAATCCACTAATTATATATATATATATATATATATACAATCATCCACCAAAAGACTGAAAGTATACTAGGGCCAATTCCCCTAACACAACAACTCACCCTTCTGACAGGGTAGCACAATCCAACTCTATTGTCACGGAGCTCTATCTACTCTTCTACCCAGATTTCCTAAAATGTTTTAATGCTAGGATAAGACACCTCTCAGTAATGGAAATAAACTAGTATCAGTGTGTGACAACATAAGTATTTTCGTGTTGTACATATAAATAATACATAAAATATAACTAGAAAAGTTTGACTGTACTAAACTGAGTAAAACATGATTTGTCAATTCATAAGATAACATATTGCATACTGTACATAGAAAACATCTTATATAACTGTACTATATTGAAATAACACCCAAGATGAATAGCTAGCTGATGTCATGTCTTACCCCCACATGACTGGGTTGTGCGGCCCAAAGGCGGGACTTAGCAATGGCTGGCCGACCATGTTAGATCAAACATAAGTCTGTAAGTATGATGGGCCTGCCCCACCTAGTCTCGAACTGCCAGGGGAACATCACCACACTACATTGAAGCCACATCGACGGCCATCTCCCACACTACCGGTCGTGTGGTAGCATTATCATAATTCTGAACATATAGTTACGGTACCGTGCTTCTGAAAACTGAACTATATCATACCATCTGGTTCTGATAACGTATAATATGTTTCATATACTGAACATAACTGTTTCATGTTTCATAATAATATCTGACATGATAATATTTCATGAATTATGTAATATCATACATGAATATAACATCTGTGCCAACATGAATCACGACACTTGCACCGATATAACATAGCATGTAATCTTGGCATCTGCGTCGACATATCATAATATACTGAACATGAATTTCTTGCACTATTTTACGTAATATTCATAAATTCATGGTTCTTGAACTATTTAATAATTTTCCTGAAAACTAAAAATACATGATAATTTTGGGAAAACATGATATTCCATCAACATAATTTTCATGATAAATAATACTCATGCCACACAGAAATGGGTAATATCCGGAACATAAAACCTATTCTAAAATCATATTCTATGGTAACCCATTAAAATCATATCTCTGTTCAACTGCGGTATTTTCTAAACATAACTATATAATATACATATTTGTCTGAAATTAAATGCTATAAAATAATGATTAATTTTATGAAAAAAAAAAACTGAATTAGTTATTCTCTTACCTGGCTTACTGAGATGCCCACACAGTTCAATCCTGAGCCCGTGGCATTTCCAGTACAAAATCTACAATTTCCATTTCTCCAAAACATTTAACGGAATTCCAACATAAATTCCATAAAATATTTCCTAGACTCCCAATAACCTAAATAAATTGTTAAACTCCAAAATAATCAAATTACCTTGGTTTTCCTAAGTAATGCCCACAGGGTCTCGAAATTACACCCGCGGTGCTTACTCGAGCCCTGAATTCAATGACCCTAATTCAACATCAGAATGCCCAATATTTAACATTTATAAATCTAAAATAATTAAATAATAATTAGCCCATTAATAAACCCCTTAGCCTAATTTTGGAGTTATGCCTACGACGACCCCACGAAAAATTCACTTCGCTAGACTTGTAGAGAATCATCTCTAGATTCTCGTGGTGGTGTCCGATCGTCAATTGGCTTAAGATTTATGAGAAATTGAGGTAAAAATGAGAATTGAGCTTATCCTAGGTGATATGCCTACGCTGCTCCTATGACAAATTCGCTCCAGTAGAAATGTCGGTGGCGGAGAATGGAGTCCAGCAGTATTTTCTGATTTTTGATTGGGAGAAAATCAATCGAGAAATTGAAGGAAGTGGGAGAGAGACAAAGGTGAGCTAGAGAGAAACTCAGAAGGGGGGGCTGCGCAGCTTCAATCTGCGTGAACTCAAATTTCAAGATGCTTATATATATATATATATATATATATATATATATATAAAATAAGATATACTCTAGCTTTTACTTTTACTGTAACGACATGCTTAATTTACTACATAATCAACCACACTAAATACCCTAATACCAATAATTAATGATGTAGCAAAGTCGACCCAAACTCATGGGTAATGGGGACACACCTGTTATACACAATGGACACCTAAGCAACAATAATAATAAATTTCATACACCCAACCATAGAATACAATACTAGATTTATTTACAATCCATCATGTTTTTCCAAAAACACCAAAAGACAAAACTACAATCTCATATCAAAAACCTACTGACCCTAGTTCAAAACTCACCCCTCTAGTAGGGTAGAACACTGCCTCAACGACGCGAAGCCCGGTCTGTTTGTCTTTCTGGGTTCCCTGAAATGGTTTAAGCTGGGCTGAGACACCTCTCAGTAAGGAAAATAAACTAAATAAAGTTGTGTGATAACATGAATATTTGCATGCTATAATAAATATACAATACATATTATATGCTTGAAAACATTGATAATATCATAACTGAATAAACAAACAATTTCATAGTTATACTAAATCATACTATATCTTACTGTTCATAAAATCATATGATATCACTAGTAGTACTGAAATATACCCAGGATGAATAGCTAGTTGGTGTCATGTATTACCCCCCATGACGAGTTGTGCAGCCCAAAGACAAGACTCGACAATGGCTGGCTGACCATTGCCGAATCAAAAATGTCTATAAGTACGATGGGTCCGCCACATCCTGACCCGAACTGTTAGGTGGACGTCTACAACTCTACACTGAAAGCCACATCGACTATCCATCTCCCACCACCTTTACTGGTAGGGGTAGTTAGCGACGAAATTCAGGGCTCGTCGACGAGGAGAAGCCAAGGGGTTTCAAAAATTTGAAAATCCCAGGCTCGTCGACGAGGTCATGGTCTCATCGATGAGAAGACTATAAAGCCTCGTCGACGAGGACGCAATTCATCGACGAGAATGACTAAGTCAAGGGTACTATAAATAGATATTTTCATTACTTCTCAACCAAGAAATCTCATTTTCTCTCTTTATCTCTCTAGAAACTCAACCTACTTTCCATCTCTCTAGATTTCTTCACCATTCGTCGTGAGAATCGTTAATCCGAGGTTACCACGAGGATTGTGGAAAGATTCTCTACAAGTTCTATGGATCGGATTTTCGATTCGACTATTTTTGGGTTTTGGCATAAAATCGAGGTAAGACTCGATTTTCATTTCTGTTCTAGTAGTTTTGTAGAGAATGGAGTCATGAGTATATTTTGTACTGTACGTTGCAGGTTTTGGAACTCGGTTCGCTATTTAGGGGCCTAGGAGTTCAGGTTTTGTCATTTGGGGAATAGGTAAGGGGATTTAGTTTATGTCGGTTATTTTTGAAATCGAACTTAGTGGAACTATGGTCCACGGTCCTGTGTGCATTTTGGTTACTCATTTAGGGGGATCTAACGGGTAAAATTATGGGTTTTTCATGATTACAATTTTGGGAAAAGGGGGCAAGAGGCCGCATCCCTAGTTTTGTTGGAAAACGGTGTGTATATGGTGATTTATACTATGTAATAGGGATAGTCGTGCCTTGACTTGTTTAAATTGTATATAGTTGGAAAATCATGATTTTAGATTACCAAATGAGTGTGGTTTTGTTTGGTTATATGAGCATGCATGTGTTGTATTTTGGTAAAATAGAAACGGGGTTCCGAATTGTCCTAAGTTTGAAAATTCAGCTTTTGTCGAAGAGTAAGCAATACCACTAGATCGGCTGGCTTTCGAGCCGAAGGGTGTGTGAACACCAGATCTGCACTGGTTCAACGCTAATGCTATGCCAGGTTACTGGGGGCACCGGAATTTACCGAAGGGTGTGAAATATCACCAGACTGCCGGCGTTTGCTGAAGGGTGTGAAATATCACCAAATTGTCGATTTTTACCGAAAGCTGTGAAATACCACCAGACAGTCCGGCTTCGAGTCGAAGGGTGTGACGACACCAAATTGAATTGCTTGTTTTGTGAAAATATTGGAACTGATTTTGACTATTGAACTATGCATGTTAGTATGTCATGATAACACTAATATGTCACACACCGATATAACCTGTAGTGACCCGGGAGAAATTATGGTATTTTAAATAATAACAGAAAGAGAGAGAGAGAATAGAAATGGAAACAGAAATAGAAGGAGGCAGTAGCGTTCATCGATGACATTGCACTTTTGGAATAATAGATGAGGAATTTAATCAAGGACTCGTCGACGAATACAGGGGATTCATCAATGAGGATAACACAGGGTCTCGTCGACGAGGGTATGTATCATCGACGAGAAAATACCGAGTGATTTTTGGGCGACTCTGAAGTTAGTCGACGAAGGGGAGAGTTTGTCGACGAATTTCCTATTGTCCTCGTCGACGAGGTGACGTGGCTCGTCGATGAAGCCCAGTGTATAAATAGGCTAACTTTCATTTTTAGCTAAAAACCTGCGTAAAAACTCCTCCTTCTCTTTCCTCTACACCCCTCCTACCTTCACTCTAAGATCTCGGACCGATTTTCTGCTGGTTCGACGATCTGAAACCACCACGACGCTCCTAGGAAAGTTCTCTACAAGTCTGCCGGAGCGGATCGTTGGTGTGGCTCAGTTGGAAAACATCTCAAATCCAGGGTAAGGCTTTCTACTCAGTATTTGGCTATTTGACAGTTGTAGAAAGTGTAGTATGCGTAGAAATACTAACTTTAGTTATAGGGAATGTTATTTTCAGGGTGTTGAATGAGGAACCTTGCAGGTGTGGGGCTATTTGTTTTAGGGGCTTTTCAGGGCTTAGGTAAGGCGATAAACTAAGCTAGTATTTTATGAAAATATGTATATTGTTATAGCATTTGATTTCAAGAAAATAAATATATTTATATATGATTTATATTTGGGAAATACAACTGAAAACGATGGTATGTTAGATATATGAAAAACCTATTTCGTGTGGCATAAGTTGAAATTAATATGAAATACGGTTTTTTGGGAATGTGATAAAGATATGGTTTTTATAATGGAAAACCGGCGTGTGAGCCGAGATTTTTATATGTTTTGCCAGCTTACAGGCTGAGTTATATATATGATTTGCCGACGTACGAGCTGTACTATGTATATGATTTGCCGGCATATGGGCCGAGTTATGGATATGATTTGCCAATGTACAGGCTGAGCTATGTATATGATTTGCCGGTGTATAGGCTGAGCTACAGATGTGATTTGCCGGTGTATAGGCTGAGCTACAGATGTGATTTGCTAGCGTACGAGCTGAGCTATGGATGTGATTTGCCAGCGTATGGGCCGAGCTATGGTAAAATGTGAAATACCGGTGTATAGGCTGATGATTTTCATGACATACATATATATGCAAAATGATATGATTGATTTGATAATTAATGATATGAAATATCTATGTATCACAATTTTAGTTTATGTTATATGATATCAGAACCTGGTTGGCTTGGTCTTGGCTAGCACTTACACAGTACCGTTGTTATGTGTCCATGGTCAACATGATCATAATATTTGTGTTAACGCCGCTGTACGGAGTGGTGTGAGATTGGATGGTCGATGTGGTTTTTTAAGAAGTGTGTGAGCGCCCCTGGTGTATGGACCAGGTCTGGCAGACCCATCAGACTTACAGACTGTACTTTTAACTTGGCAGTGGTCGGCCAACCATTGTCAGGTGTCACCTTCGAGCCATACAACCCAATCATGTGAGGGTAATACATGACAACAGCCAGCTAACCTACCAGAATTGTTTTCTTGTTATGCTATACGAGATGAATTATATTTATGAAAATCTTGTATATTCTGCCATGATTTGAAAATATATGTTTCCCAAATATGATACAGACAGTTATACTGATATGTTTATGTATGATTTTATATAGAACAAGGAAATACTCATGTTGCCACACACTAGTGTTAGTTTATTTCCCTTACTAAGATGTGTCTCACCCCGAATTTCATAAAAATTTCAGGAGCCCCAGATAGGAAAGTGGGTAAAGCCCCGCTGATCTAGTACTGTTGTTTTGCCCTTCCAGAAGGGTAAGTGTTTTGATTGGGTCGGATGTATTTTGTGGGATGGCCCTAAGATATCTTTTGGGTGGTGTACTGTGTATATATAAATACAGTGGATGTAGTAACTCTAGTATGGTGATGGATGATTCTGTATTTATGATATTAAGAATACATGTTTCCTGCTGCTTAGGCTTCCGTTATGTGTTCTGATGTATCCCTGGTATCCACGGGTCCAGGTGGATTATGATCTGCTGAGTTTTGTGATATTGATTTTATTATATTATGAAAAAAAATATATGGAAATTAAGGAGGTCGTCACATAACATGTATTCTTCCATATTGAGAGGTGTCTCACCCCTACTATACGTACATATTTTTCAGGTCCTTTGAGTAACTGGAACTAGCGTCCTTGTGTGGGAGCGTAGTGGTCGGTGTACTGCAGACAATACTTGGGCAAGTACAAGGACGATATCAGGTGGTCTTTTATGGTTTATGTTGATACCCAGGTTTTGTATTGGGTATTATGGAGCTCTGACTCTTTTTGTATAGAATCTGGTATGGTACCATGTATGTATAGAATGATCTTTTGTCATTGTGTATATTCTGTTGTTTATGGATGTGTATAGGGTGTCTAGGAACCCCATAGGGCCGGACCCTCGTTCATTGTACTATATCTTTGTATGATTTGTTGGATACAGGGACAGGTTATATTACATTTCACCTCTGGATCCCATTATCAGGTTCGGGGCGTGACAGCTTGGTATTAGAGCTAGCCAGGTTGTTAGGTCTTATAGACTTGGTTAGGCTTAACTGTGTGTACATACCAAAGTATAGAATGTTGGATGTGGGTAGAGTTGGTTGAGAGTTGTTTCGTTGCTAGATCGGGACTTGTCAGTGATATTTCATGTTTTTTCGAGAATGACGATTCCAATAAAAGTAGGGCAGACCATTGATGACTTTTGTGTCGGTGTGATAGAACAGACCTAGACTTGGTAGGAGTAGTTAATGTGATTAGGGATAAATAATTGTGTTAACTGTATGTCTGTACGTGTTATAGGAGTCTTGATAGAACTTTATTGTATTTTACAGAATGGAGCCCAAGGATAACGACCTGGGAAGTGGCTCTGAGGAAACTGCGAGTGATGAGTCCCCATCTGTGCCTCGAGATTTGACGAGGCAGGTTTTGTAGGAGATCGAGCGGAATGTCAGGAGATGCGAACGCTCTCCAACTACTGCGAGGTGCACCATTGAGAGGTTCACATGCATGCATCCTCTGACGTTCTCTAGGGGACATGACCCGATGATAGCAGAGGACTGGGTCGAAAAGATCGAGAGGATTTTGGAGGTCCTACACTGCACGGATAGGTAGCGAGTCCTCTATGCTACCTTCCAGCTATCTGGGGAGGTGGGTCGATGGTGGACTGCAGTGAGTCTGTTGCAGAAGCAAAGAGTCGGTCTTGTGGAGATGACGTGGAGCCATTTCAAGGAGGTGTTCTTCGACAGATACTTTCTGGCTTCTGTACGTGATGCTAAGGCGGATGAGTTTTCTGCTCTAACTCAGGGGAGTATGACGGTGCAAGGGTATGCAGCTCGGTATATAGATGTTAGCTTTACCGTGATCCCAATAGGGGGGTGAATTGGTATTTTTAGAATTTAATCCCTAGGTGTTCCTCCTAACAGCAGTATGTTCACAATCCTATGGTCAATCTAATGCGAATAATGCAAATATATCAGAAATTAAATGAAGTAGTTTAATTAATCGCACAAGCACCAGAAAGCAGTAAATGAAGGGTGACACACAGATATGTTATCGAGGTTCGGCCAACTGCCTACGTCCCTGCCTTGGCTAACCAGCACAAGGATTATCACACTAATTTGCTCACTTGAACGAGTGGAGCGGCACCTATACAAACTAGGTCAAATTATCACAAGGCTGACCTCAACCTTTACACCAATCCTTACCGGGCTGGATTACCGCCCCCTCAGGCCACGCCTGGAATCTCTCAGATATACAATCAAACGGTACAATAAATGGGTGCTTTCACGTAAAGCAGATTTGTACCACAAATGCGCACAAACACAAACACCACAGATGATTTAAAATGTAAGCTCTGTGTGGTCTAAATATTTCAACTCTCAACTATGTTTTCTATCAGTGTAGTAAGTACGTGAGAGTGTCTAATAAGCAATCTGTGTATCTCAAGGTATTTCAATCAAATGTGTTCACACAGAGTATCAAATAAGCCTCAAGAATATCAATCAATAGTATATCTCAATCATGGAAGTATGTATATGCTTGGATTGCAAAATATATAAAATCTTTGTTTTCAGCAAGAATATTTGAGTGAATAAATATTTCAACAAAGATGTTTCATCTCAAACACAAATATCTCCTCAAATGGTTTTCAAAATAAAGAGCAATAGATATTTGTAAATGATTTTGAAAATATTTCGCAACTAAAAGCAAAAATGGGCTTCTTAAGATATTGCAACCAATATGCAATCTCAAAAGACCTAGTAAAGTCTTCTTAGGATGAACTTATTGGCTAAGTACCCTAAGAATTCTTTTAGTTCAGCTCTCAATAAAATTATATCAATCTCACAACCAAAAGAGAGTGAGCCTTCCTATCTAAGTACTCAAGAATACTTACAAATGATTTTACTAGTATTGAATGTAAGCTAGAGTGTATTTGGAAGAGTATGAGTGAATGAGGGTCAAAAGAAAGCATTTTTGCTTGAGAGAGATTTTCTTAATCTTTTTGCTAATCGATGCTTAATCCACCAAATGAAGGAGTATATATAGACATACTGAAAATTTTGACCGTTGGGGACCTATTAAGGATTATTAGAAAAGATTAATGACATTTAAATCAATTTAACCATGTTTAAAAAATTTAACCCGCGGTAAAAATGATGACAACTCGAGAGGTCTGGTTAACCAAAAATGTTTCGATCGATCAAGTCTCAAATGGTTCGGTCGACTAGGAAATATTGAACTAAGGGCACGGTCGACTAGGAGTAGGCGATTTCCCAATTTTTCAAGTTTCAGTCGACCAGGGCATTTTGAACTGCCTGATTCGGTCGACCAAATCACTGGGAATTCTCCCGAGAACCCTCCGGTCGACCAGGTAGTTATAGTACAAAAGTTCTCGGTCGACCAGATGGTCAACTGTTGACCAGGAGGGTTTTGGTCGACTAGGACCTTTTGAACTACGAGTTTCGGTCGACTAGTTGGTCAAACTTTTGATCCCAGGGTGTTTCAGTCGACCAGGGCCTTTTGAACTACCTTTGCTGGTCGACCGAGTGGTCAAACTTTGACTCAAGGGAGTTTTGGTCGACCAGGACCTTTTGAACTACCTTTGCTGGTCGACCGAGTGGTCAAACTTTGACCCAAGGTGTCTCGGTCGACCAGGCCAAAATGAACTGGCTTGGCTGGTCGACCGAAAGTGCATCATGTGTGCATTTCGGTCCCGTATTGAAGCAAACAAGCCCTATTCAAGTGTCTAACAAATATATGTGAAAGTGTGAGTGTCCTAGGGGCACTTGGGGTCCAATTTGAAGACACCGAAAAAGTCCGGTGTCAGTCGACCGAAGGTTGACCGAAAGGAAAACCCTAAGGTCTTTCTATGGTTATTTTTGGTTTGTATTTGGTTTGAGCTTACAAAATAAATCATGCTTGTGATGTGTGTGCTTATTACAAACCAAATACCCTAATTACTATTACAGACAAATTTCACTAAAAATTATTACAATTAAGAGCATGAGTTTATCTTCAAGCTTTGAGCTTTCATGTGCCATTGATGATATGCTAATATGAACCTGCACATGAACTAGATATTTATTAAATACAAGAGTATTTGTCATTATCAAAACCAGGGCGTGACCTATAAGGTCAACAATAGAGCTGTCTCGGTTCGTGCCATGTCTGATCTCGAACAAGTATGAGAAGACTCAGAGGTTCGAGAAGGGTCTGAGGAAAGACATTCATAGATTAGTAGGTATGTTTCAGATCTGTGAGTTCTCGGTTTTGGTGGATAAAGCCACCGTGATTGAGACTAGTTTCCGAGAGGACGAGGTGGATCAGGAGTTGAAGAAAAGGCCAGTAACTTCTGGTTCTCAGTCGGGATCTTATTAGGGATCGTGGAAGAAGAGGAATAGGGGCTTGGGTTACTGTCAGAATACTGAGCACCAGGGTTCTCAGGTGGATCAATCGCGTGATCGTTGTGTCAAATGCCATAAGTGGCATGATGGTGTATGTCAGCCGTTTAGGGGCAACTACTACAATTATGGCCAATTAGGTCACATGGTTCGGGATTGTCACGCACCAAAGAGGGGTACACCTTCTTCGAGTTAGAATCGGGGAAGTAATTATGTATCCTAGAGGACGTATCAGGCAAGCACAACTCTGGCACTGTACTCGCTTACTCTAGCAGATGCCGAGCATGCGGGAAATGTGGTGACAGGTACTTTGATGTTGCTTTTAAATAAAGTTGTAGTTTTATTTGATTCGGGTGCGACTCACTCTTTTATATCTGTTAATTTTGTGAAACCGTGTCGGGTGGATACCCACGTCATGAATAAAGTATTGTCTGTAACCACACCATCTAAGAGTGTATCATTTTGTAGGAGGATGTGGGAAGACCGCCCAGTGGTAATTCAGGGGCAGTTTCTACCGGCGAATCTTGTGGTCTACGATATGTCGGAATTTGATGTCATACTGGGAATGGATTGATTGCTTTCCAATTATGTTGTGATCGACTGTCGTAGGAAGGTGGTGGTGTTTAGACCTCCTGGGGAGCAGGAGTACTAGTTTATAGGATCGTGTGTGCATTCGATGCCACAGATTCTATCGGCATTGTAGGTGATAAGATTACTCTTGGATGAATGTCAGGGGTACCTACCTTGCGCGAGGGAATTGCCGCGGGACGAGTTGAGGCTCAATGATATTCGAGTAGTCAGCGAGTTCCTGGACGTGTTTCCAGATGATTTACCCGATTTACCTTCGGATGGTGAGGTGAAGTTCGCGATAGAGTTGTTGCCTGACAAGGCACCGATCTCTAAAGCTCCGTACCAGATGGCTCCAACAGAACTTCGAAATTTGAAGGAGCTGTTGCAAGAATTACTGGATAGGGGTTTCATTCGACCTAGTGTTTCGCCCTGGGGAGCTCCAGTACTGTTTGTGAAGAAGAAGGATGGGACGATGCGCATGTGCATTGGAAAATCATGATTTTAGATTACTAAATGAGTGTGGTTTTGTTTGGTTATATGAGCATGCAAGTGTTGTATTTTGGTGAAATAGGAACGGGGTTCCGAATTGTTCTAGTTTTGAAAATTCGGCTTTTGCCGAAGAGTGCGCAATACCACTAGATCGGCTGGCTTTTGAGCCGAAGGGTGTGCGAACACCAGATTTGCATCGGTTCAACACTAATGCTATGCTAGGTTACCCGGGGGTACTAGCTATTTCCGAAGGGTGTGAAATATCACCAGAGTGTCGGTGTTTGCCGAAGGGTGTGAAATACCACCAGACAGTCCAACTAAGGGTGTGACGACACCAGATTGTATTGCTTGTTTTGTGAAAATACTGGAATTGGTTTTGACTGTTTTGACTATTGAACTATGCATGTTAGTATGTCATGATAACACTCATATGTTACACATCGATATAACTTGTATTCTTCCTTACTGAGAGGTGTGTCACCCCTACTGTACGTACATGTTTTTCAGGTCCTTCGAGTAACCGGAACTAGGGTCCTTGTGTGGGAGCATAGTGGTTGGTGTACTGCAGACAATACTTGGGTAAGTACTAGGATGATATCGGGTGGTATTTTGTGGTTTGGGTTGACACCCGGGTTTTGTGTTGGGTATTATAGAGCTTTGACTCATTTTGTATAGACTCTGGTATGGTACCATGTATGTATAGAATGACCTTTTTCTGTTGTGTATATTCTGTTATTTATGGATGTGTATAGGGTGCCTGGTAACCCCACGGGGTCGGATCCTCATTCATTGTACTGTATCTTTGGATGATTTGTTGGATACAGGGACATGTTAGATTACATTTCACCCCTGGGTCCCATTATCAGGTTCGGGGCATGATAGTTGATATACTTAAAAGGGAATCTAGAGCAGGGCATATTTTTATCTACATCTTCATCCTTATAATTGAAGGCTTCCACAAATTCAGATTGGACAACATGTCTTGAAACAAGAAAATAAATTGCAGGGTTTTGTCTTATTTTTCAGAAATATAAGAAACAAAACATTGTATCAAGATCATCATCTGAAGCTGAATATAGGACTCTTGCCTTTACAACATGTGAATTAACTTGATCAATTGCTTTGCATAAAGACTTCAGTGTCCATCACACCTCACCAACTTTGCTTTTTGATTTTTTTTTGTGATAGCAAAGTTGCTCTACATATAACAACCAACCTAGTGTTTCATGAGAGAACGAAACACATTGAGATTGATTGCCATTTGGTCAGGGACAAAATCCAAACTGGAATATTACATACTCTTCATGTGAATTCAAAACATCAATTAGCAAACTTCTTTACAAAGGCCTTGGCATAACCACAGTTTACATTTTTCCTTTCCAAGATGAGGGTGATAAATATATACACTCCATCTTGAGGGGGGGTATTGATATGTGTACATAGGAAGTTAGCAAGTTAGTCAGTTAGTTAGTTATGAAGTTAGCAAGTTAGTTAGGAAGTTATGTTATTATAGTTCTTGTATATAAAGCATAGAGGTCAATTGTACAAATTTATTGTATGAATCAAGAATGCAAAGAATTTCTCTTTTCTTCTCCGTCTCTCTTACTCTCTCTCTGTGTGATTAATCTCAGATAAAAAGTTTACTTTTCCACATGTTTTAAACTCAAACCCGATTTAAATGGGTGGGTTACGAGTCACCCGTCGGGATTCGACCAATTTTGCCACCCCTACTCGATCGCCATCTGAGTTGGTGCCCCTCCAGAACGCATTGATAAATTTGATAGTAGACTTGTGAACTAATTTAATGTTAGTCTCATTAAATATTTTTTTATTTTAACTTTAACATAGATCTATCTCTAATTATCTTTGTTAATTACTGGTTAAAAATTTAACTAGATTAGTGGCTTGACTCATTTTACTAATTTGAAATGAGTTTTAGTTGAATCGAGTTCAAACTTTCGAGCTACAGTCAAGTTTGTCTAATTTTGTTAATGTGAAATGAGTTTTAGTCAAATTGGTTTCAAGCCAAGCTTGAGTTGTGTGTGTGTGTGTGTGTGTGTATATATATATATATATATATATATATATATATGTAGAGCCGAACCCAAACAATAAACTTCAAGCTTGAATTGAGCTCAAGCTCTATTTCAAGTAATTGAGCCAAACTTGAGCTAACCATAGCTTGACTCAACCTATTTAGTTTGCAACCCTAGCTAAGTGTTTTAAAGTAAATGATAGAAGGATATACAAGCCTTCTTACAAGTAAAAGAGTAATTTAGTCGATACATGAAAAAATATGCCCCTTTATACAAGGAGCTTAAAAAGTAGACCCATTGACCTATCAAAAAAATTAAAACTATAATATTTAGATTATGCTAGTCAATATTAATTTTATATGTAATATTTAAAATTATGTGAAGTTTAAAACTCAAATAATCAATATAAAAGACATAAATATAAAGTTAAGATCCGATGCATTAATATCAATAAATGATATATGATTTGTCTATTTAATTCACATTTGAGTTTAAAAAAAGAGTGAGCTATTCTAACTAAACTCAATAATTTAAAAGAAGCTAATTTAAATCCAATGTTGGTGGTTGAGGTTAAGGAAGAATGATTAGATGACAATCGGATCCGAGCCTAAACCCGTTTTGCACCCGAGAGGATCCGCTGGGCCTAGAAGTTCTGACGGACCACGTCAACCTCATCCAATACCAGAAAATGTTCGTATGTGTGACGACCGCATCAGTTGTCTCTGTGCGGATGCAGTTATTGCGTGAGTTCGTCAGTCGCCCACTCCCCACAGGCCACAACTCTTCTCTCTCCCCTCCTCTCCTCCATAAAAGGCCGTGAGAGTAATGGTGAGTCTTCCTGTACCTACCCCGCGCATTGTAGCAAACGCCAATGGCCAGTTCTACCCAGCTCAAGTCCGTCGCCTTGCTGGAGCAGATGAAGCTCCACCTCGCCTCCGATGCCGGCAAAGATCTCACCAAGAAGATCGGCCTCGTTTATCAAATCAACATCGCCCCCAAGGTCCCCTTCTCTCTCTCGCTCTCTCTCGGAGCGGCACTAGGCACTTCAATCTCTCGTACTTCAATTCTAACCCTAATTTAAATCCTAAGTTTTGTTCTGGTTTGCGTTTATGATTAACAGAAAATTGGAATCGATGAGGTGAGTTATGTCGTGGATCTCAAGAAAGGAGAGGTTACCAAAGGTTAGGGTTTTTGGTTTTGCGCTCGTGTTGGTTCAACGTGTGTCCTTGTCTTTTCTATGCTTCCTCGTGGTACGGCTGAAAGGAACTAAGAATTGGGCTGAAGAACTACAAGATTATAAACCCTACGACTGCATGTTTCATCTTCGAATTAATGCATCAATTGTTGCTCACACATACGTGAAACTGAGTACCTGAGTTGGGTTTTCTTGGTCACTGTCTTGGTCACTGTTTCCTCATTCTTCTTCTCGGTTTTTGGCAATATATAGGGTCGTATGAAGGTGGGAAACCTGATGCTGCCTTTTCCTTCAAGGATGAAGATTTTGTGAAGGTTGCCACCGGCAAGATGAATCCCCAAATTGCTTTCATGAGGTATGCCGAGTTGCCATTTGGCTCTCTCTCTGTATCTCTCTCAACGAATCTCAGCTGATATGCTTGTTGTTGTGACATTGTGATGGATGCAGGGGAGCGATGAAAATTAAGGGCAGTCTGAGTGCAGCCCAGAAATTCACTCCGGATATTTTCCCAAAGCCTTCAAAGATGTGAGGAGATATGTTAGGTGGGGCCGTTGTTGTAGTCCTGAAACATTAATTTTAGATCGGATATTTACACTTGTATTGGGGTAAAAAACCAGTCATATATATGTTTGTCATCATAAATGGTTCATCTATTCATGTAGTTGGAATCTAAATTTGGGGAATCCTTTTATGTTAATAAATTTGAATGTGCTCTTTATCTTTTTTCCTCTTTGGAATCACGTGGGCTGTTTGATGTATGATTTAATGTGCAAGTGAAATTTATTAGATAGTGCTGAAGGGTTGTTTATCTACAAATTGACGACTATATGATTGTTTCTTGTGCCTCCTGTTTAAAGCATTTTTCATACAGAATTGATGGTGGGATTTGCCTAATTGTTTTTTCTTATGGATTGGTGGTCACTGAAAATTTTCTTCTTATCTTGGTTTGTGTATCAAATATATCTTCAGCCTGTATCCATGCTGGGCTTGGGTCCTTAGTAAGGCTTGAGTCAATTAGTATTCCCCTTAATTGGTACACGCACTTGATTCACATGTGGACAATTAAGATTAGTTTTGAGGTTAATTTTTTCATTTAAAACACAGGATATGCCTGTTTGAATCGCAGTTCTTGCCTTCTGTCGTACACAAGGCTAATGGCAGGAGGAATCTACCTTCTTATTTCCTTTTGATAAATGTATAGAGGATTCTGAGCCATTATTTTGCATTCATTTCTAGATCATGGTGATATTCTGTCGTTACCATTGTTGCTGTGGTGAAGCAACATGAGTATTTGCTGAAATATATATTATTTTAGTTGTGTGTCTTGTGTTCTGAGCACTGTTTTGGTTCAGTCACATGCTTTATAATCCATAGTTCCGCCCTCTGACTGAAATGAAGTATTCCGTATACCACCTTTTGAGTTTGCAGCTTTGCCTATTGTTCATGAAATTCGAAGGGGGAGTTTGTACTATAGTTGTACTGCTAGATATTGTTTGAGCATTCTGCCTACAGCATCAATCTTGTGTATTACCAACCCAAGCTATGAATGCAGAGAAGACAGGATAACACCCTCTAATGGACAAATAGAAGAGAAGAGCTTAAGTTCTCCCAACCCTTCCAGAGAGAGAGAGAGATTCTCCATGTTACACTCATCTCCAGTTTCTCTTCCTCATCCTGAGTAGTCATCTTATTATTTCAGGTTCAGAATGCGACTCTCTCTCTCTCTCTCTCTCTCTCTCTCTCTCTCTCTCTCCATATTCCACAATGTTATTTCTTTTCTTCAGAATTTGGTGATGATAGGTGTTTGATTGGGGATCATGGAATGAGGAAGGTAGATGATAAATGTGGTACTCATTGAGGAATCCTATTCCTAAACTTACCACTGCTGTAATCACCCATGTTTGCCTTCCTCACCCTCCCTTTCTGTTGCACCAAGACATGTCTGTTTTTGATAAATGCTTTTCTTCATTTCTTTACCAAGTGCCAACTAGTTGGAATCTCCACATGCTTTACATGCAGAGGTGCCTTTGCTTGTACTTTTGCGAACATTTACAATTATGAATCTTGTAAATGTTAATGTATATTCTATTTGAGATTCGATGGTAGTTATATTTTGTTGGTGCACAGCTTCTCTGTTGGGTTTCATAAATTCATTTGGAATTCACATTCTCATAAAGATACACACAATGATAAAAAGATAAAATTTAGTCAAAAAATGGGAAACCAGTGCAAGTATTCTTTCCAACACCTTAAATATAATAATTCAGACTAACCAACAACACAACAAGAAAATAGGCAGAGGTATTTATCAACAACTGCTAACCCCTAGTTTTTCCTTTCCATATTTTTTACAGTTTACACCTCAGTGCAAATAGATGCCACTTTTACACTTAAAACACAAAATTCGCTTCATAGTGTTTGATTAACACTTCACCCAAAAAGCTGAAGCTGGTTGTGGGTCAGCAATGTATATCAAGCCTTAACGCTCCCCTGCACGTGCAGCATGATTGCATGTGGAGAGAGAAACAATTAATGAAGAACACCCATATTGGGTACACAACAATTTTTTTGTTAACAAACTTATAATGAATGCGGGCAACAAGACTAGAACCTAAGACCTCTTGGCAACCATGGGTCTAATTCCATGTTAGATACAACTTCGGCCAAAATCTTAAGTTGTTAGGTTGTGGGCCAAGTGCCAACAATGTATCGGAAATTCAGCCTCCATCAATGTAAAATTCTGTTCTTTTTCACAGCAAATTCACTGAATCTTCAATCTCGCATTTGTTTTTGCCATCAATTTTTTCTAAAAAGGAAAGTACTAAAGCAAAAATAGAATTGAATTGATATGCTGAAATTAATTTTCATTGGCATCCTTATTGGTTTGTATGATAGAGAATAAAAAAGAATTTGGCTGAACTTTTAATGTACAATCAGTCAATACTACTGTAAAATCTCCATTACAAATATATATGATCTCTTTCTAAAAGGTCAATTCATTTCTTGCATGTATTTCTTATATTCATGAAATGGTTGGGGAAGACAGCAATGTGACAGTAGTCCTCATCAACTTCTAAATAATACACAATTATACAAAGATCATAGCAGATTTATGGCTTTTTGTTAGTTGGTTGATATTATTGATGAATTGCTAAGGGGTAAATGTTTTCTTGAAAGATTATAAACACTTAGTGCAATGCAATCTTTTTGATAGAGTGTAACATAACCATGTATCCAATGGTGGAGCAAGGGTTGTTCTTAATACGTTGAATTGTATATTGAGTTAATGCAAAGAAGGCTGTATCATCTGTGATTTAGAGGCATTTTTTCAAAAATTTGTGAGGATTGGAGAGCTGAAAAATACACAATAGTAATTCTACAGAAAAGATTCACCAATAAGAAGCTTTAAACTGAGGAGGATTATGGAAAAAATGGGTGAGAGAAAATAAGGAGAGCTAGACTTTTGTACACATGGACTGGATGCAAAGGGAGCTAACTTTCCTTTTATAGTCTTTTCATTGGCTTTAACATTTGATAATTTGCTGCTGGCGATGCTACAAAGTGTTTGGCTGGGCATGGTCAACCAAGCATGCGGTGCGGAGTGTAGATGCAGTTTGTAAAGTGTCATATGATCTTTATACGGTCATAATAGTGTCCAAATGCAATAAATATATTTGCCAAGAGCAAACAAGTCAAGCCAGCTTTGTATCAGGATCCTGAATATAGCTGTCTTCCACATGCCTAACCATAAGGTTTATTTACTTCAAGGTATAATATTTAATGAATGGTTAAATCAATAATGCAACATATAATTGGGAAGTGGGTCTCATTGTGAGTTGTAAGACTCATCCAACTCCCCTTTCCTTTTTTCATTTCTTTATGCTAATTAAGAAATACTTCAGGTTAGAATTGTAGTATATGATGAATAATGCATGGTGTTTCTAATTCTTTAAAGCTTTCCATATATCCCCTTGAGGTATGCATATTGTTGAGAGTGATTATTGTTGTTATAGTGGAAGCTGTTTGCAGCTTTGTGATTATTGTTGGGTCATGCACTTCATTTTTAAGGGAGTCTGTTGAGGGTCAAAATGATGGCTTAGCCCGAAGTGAAGATTGGCACTGCATTCAAGTCTCAATTATCTAAGGATTTATTACTAGTACTTTCCTTCCATGTGATTAATTAAAATCAAGTTTTGAATATATGGTACATTCATTGCTTGATATATGACTCAAATTGGTTAGCTGTGGATGCATCAAGCAGAAAATAAGTTCCTTGCTTAGAAACAGTGGCAGTGAAGAAGGAGAGGGACGTTGATGAATTGGACAGAAGCCTCTTAAATCCATCCCTCCTCCACCCCCCACCAAAAATAAAAAAGTAAAAAAGAAAAAAGAAAAAGACCCATTCTTGGCCATTGGTTAGGATCACAGCATAACTGCATGAAAAAGTTGTGCATGAGATTGAAATTGAGATATTAGGTGTTTGAACCTTCCATTAATTATTCCTTTATTGCCTATTTCCCATGGATAGCTGCTTTGGAGATTATGATCTCAAAATTACAAAGATATGTACATGTGATCAAATTGAAAACACTAATTTAGCTTTTCCGTAAGATAGGGTGACTAGGCATTGTTGATGTGTGATAAACCATGGGTATGCAGATGAGAAAGGTGGGAGAGGGACATCTTTTTGATGGGGTTGCCATTACCAGCTTCAGAAAGAGGAGAAAAGGAGGGAAAGAGGCAGCTAGATTGGAGTGATGATATCCTTTTGATCTTGTGGCAGAGGAAATTTTGCCAAATTTTATCGGCTTTGAGAGATTTGGGATTCTTTTACTTCTGTGCATTGCAATTGGAGCTGTAATTGTCTTAGCCTTTGGCTTGGCCAAAAAAAAAAAAAAACAGAGAATTATTTTGCAGGCAGCTATTCAAAGGAAGTAGTTATAATGGACTTAAGTGGAATATCACAGGGATGAATTGCAGGCAATGCTGCAACTTTTTGACATTCATAAAAATGGATCCACATGGAGTAGTATTGACCATTTCCTGACACCAGGGTAATATGAGGAACACTCATTTATTTGCCTATCTTGGAGTTTGCATCACCAATGTTTCCGCTGATTCTCCTTTCGTAATAGGTTATGCTTCATTTATCTATTTGTTTGATCATTTCATAGAGGATGGAGTGGTACAATCAGTTACTGGATTAATTGGAGATTGTGGTGTTTTCTGTTGCTGGAGTGATTTTTTATATTTTCTATTTTTCCCTGGTTCTCAGATGGAGGTTAATTTGCAAGCATTTGCTAATTCAGGAATTGTTAAATTGACTATTTTGTGGATGAGGATAAGATCAGATGTGAAAAGCACCCAGCATAAATTTCTCTGGTTCTAATATCTATGTAGCTATAATAGATGAGAAATCCTTTTCTAGATTGGGGTTGACTTTGATGTCGGTGCTCTTGTTCTGTCAAGTCGTTGATTGCTCTCTCTGGAGATCAGTGTGTGGAAAACCAAAAGCAGTGTCTGGATGGTAGCTAGAGTAATTTCAAAAACCATTAAAAACCTTTTCATTGGGCACCAACGTCATTCTGAACTTAGAAACAAATTTTTTGAAGGCCTATAGATGTTGTGTCAGCATCCTTGTATGGAGCAATGCAATGCCAAAAGGGTGCCGGCTGGTGGACAATGAAGAATAGTTGGGATTTGCATCTTCTTGAGCTAACTGCGAACATGGAGTCCAATCTTGAGAGGCTGTAGCAATTTAAAAGATTTGAGGATTTTCCCCTCAGATCAGGCTGATAAGATAAAGCTGCTAGCTGAAGAGAGGCTTTGGAAGCATGCGTTACATTTGATAAAATTAAAAATTTGTGTACTATTAAATGAGGTTCGATTTTATCACATACATGGGGAGTCCAATCCCTCTGGCAGTGGGCTCTGTCAAAATGTGGTAATGCAAATTAGCCCCCTTCCTGGCCTGCTCGTGAGTATTCTTCGGCTGAAATACGTGTTCGTTTGGTGGAGATATTTCTTGCTTCGTGTCAGCAGCTTATAGCAGGTTCAGAATCATTGTCTGACATGGGCTGCTTGTTTCTTTTGGCCTCACTCCTCACAGCTATCTCTCAGATAAGTCTTTTTATCCCCAGGTAATTACAACGCTGGTAGTCTTATTAGTCCAAAAAGAAAAACACTATACAGCTAGTCTTGTTTTTCTCTTGTTGCTTTTGTTTCTAGTTTTAAGCCTTTTGTGATTTGTTCATTATCTTCTGTTTGGTAGTTGGCAGGTTTTCTTTCTGTAAGTAGTTTTTCTGTTTATAATTTTTTGGATGCTGGTTTTTGTATCTACTATAAATATTTTTCCCTTAATGAAAAATGTAAATATTTTTCCTTTAATGAAACATTCTTTTGGATTATAGATAAAAAAAGAGAGGTTGTGTTCGTCTCAGTATGTGGTAATTGTATGATTATTGAATAACGGACTTCATATTTTCCTTTTAGGTCATTCTTTGGAGATCTTGGATGGTCCATTTTGTCCAAGCCCCTTTTTGGTTTCTTTTTACATAACAAGATTTTAATTTATCTGTTCTTAGGATACTTTCTTTTCCTTATCTTGACCGTTTTTTCCCTATTGTATTTAAGTCAACCTACTTGTTATGCTTATTTAATTTTCATTTGAATCCCTCTTTGTGTTTGCCTCCTTTTAATTTTGGTCAACAAAAGAAATCTAAAATTTGCAGCACTGAAAAGTTGATTTTTATCTTGATGAGTATATTCTCCCCCCCCCCCCCCCTCTCTCTCTCAATTTATAAAATGTCTCTTGTAGATACCTCCATTTGTCCATGCAGCCCAAGATTACCAGTGTCTTTTGATGTGTCATATTTCATTAACTAATCTTCTTTTCCTCTCTTTTTTGCACTTGATCTTTTTATTATTCGTGCTTTCTCAAGGTAAAACAAAATGATAGCATCTTGGTTGTGTCTAGTAGGACCTAATGCGGCATTTTTTTAAGTTGGTTCTAAATTTTTTTAAAAAACTAAAATGGCATACTTATTGCTTTGGATTCAAATTGAAGGGCGTACTTGTTCACATCCACTTTAGTTAACTTTAGCATTGGGGCTGCTCCACTTGCTTCTGCTGTTGAGGATCCATCCACATGTTAAAGCCACTATGATTGTCTTAGATGCTCATTCAAAGGCACAAACCCAACCACTAAGTCTTCTAAAATCTAGGCCTTCATGGCATGCCTGAGTTTATTATAGATGTCAAGTTCGTTAAGCTTTATGAATCATTTTATCAGTGGCTTCTGCACAATACCAAATTGTGTTTAATTGACCATGTTAGAGGTTATATATGTCTTTTAGTATTATTATTATTGAGTGTGTTAGTACGTTAATTAGTGAGAGTTAGGAAGGGCATTATTGTCATTAGAATGTATTTAATTTGTATTATAATTAGTGGAAGAGACCTATCTTCAAGTAGGCCATTCATTTTAATCAAATCTTAACATGGTATCAGAGCGTGATCCAACCTAAACCCTATTCCCCTTAGTCGTCGTTGGAAAACACCATTCTCACGGATGTCCTTTCTAGATCCACTTCAATCTCATATTATTTCATAAATCCAACCATATACCCATAAATAGACCCCCCTAATGACCCACCCCACAAAACCCCATTGCCGAAGGAAACCCCACACGCCCTCACATGCCGGCCAAATGTTGGCATGGCCGACCACACGTGCTGGTGCGTGAGTGAAGTTCCGACCCCTTTTTTCTTATTTTTTTCTCTACCATGCTCTGATTCCTTCTTTAGGCTATATTACCAAGCTATTAGGCCAGTTTCTTGCTAAAACATTCAACCTTTTTGGTCCATGCACCCGTGGTATTCCGTTCATTTTTGTTCAGGGTTTGTGAAGGCTTCTTTGTGAGTTTTTTGGAGCTGTGGCAGCGTTTGCATGTTTAGTTGTGACAGTGCTATATTGTTTGGTGAGTTGTTCACCTCATGTGTTGTTGTGATAGTGCTTCCCATAGTTTGTGATTGTCCTGATTAGTTTTGATTGTTCTTCTTGTTTTTGGTGTGATTGCTGATTTGCGATTGTTGGGATGGAATCTATGAATCCCAAAAATTTGTTTCCTACATCGTTGCCACAAATAACGACTCAAAATTTGGATGGAAAGAACTATGTTCAATGGTGTCTAAAGTTGTTCGGATTTATTTAGTAGGATTAGGGAAATTTGGCCACTTGCTCCAATCTGATTCTTTTGATGAGAAGAGAAAAGACGTGTGGGTTCAGGAAGATGCCTTGATTGTTTCTCTTTTATGGAATTCAATGGAGCCACAAATTGGACAGATGTGTATGCATCAAGATACGTGCAAGGAGATATGGGATTATGTCAAACTTCTATTCTCAGTAACATTACATGTATGTATGATTTATCCCAAGAATACTTTTAGTTACAAAAAGGAGATAGGAGTATTGCAGATTATTTTGGAGAGAAAACATATTCATGAGGAGCTTAACGTCGTGCAACCTATAACTGTTGACGTTCGTGAGATGTAGAGGCAGAGGGAGCAGATGACAGTTCTTCGTGTTCTAGCAGGCTTGAGGCTTGAGTTTGAGGGAGTTAGGTCTTAGATACTTAGTAGTGCTGAGTTGCCATCATTTACCGATGTTTATTCTCGTGTCCTTCGTGATTCCTTTAGCATGCATTCTCCAAATAACTGCAAAAGTTATTGCGATGGTTTGAGCAGTCATAGTGGTAAAGACGGACGAGGCAGAGGTACTCCTCCCAAGTGCACTCATTGTGGACAGAATAATCATACCATTGAGCAGTGTTGGGTTCTTCATGGTAGACGATCACGTGTTGCCAATGCAGCCACCACCGAATTCACACCTTTGGGGGCAGCCACCACCGACTCCTTACCTTTGGGATCGAGTGGGGGGCAACGTACCATATCTATGTCAGAGGAAGAGTATTCCAAGTTCTAGTAGTATCAAGCGTTACAACAAGCTTGTCTTCCCATTGCATTTCTTGCCCAAATAGGTAATCACAGAGTATGCCTGTCATCCAATACTTCTCATCCTAGTCCTTGGGTTATAGACTCCGCTGCCACTGATCATATCACGTGTATACCTAGATTTTTCTCCTCTTCAATATCTTGCAAATTTACCTTGTGTCACTTGTGTTGATGGATCTACTATAGCTGTCAAGGCAATTGGGATTGTAAATCCTACTTTTTCTATTTCTCTTCCTTCGGTTTTATATATTCCCAAATATCCTTTCAACCTTGTGTCCATTAGCAAAAGTACTAAATCCATGAATTGTTCAGTGACATTCTTCCTTTATTCCGTGGTTATTTAGGATTTGAAGACGACATTGGCGGAGGGTGTGAAACTAGCGGACTCTATCACTTTGAGCCGCTATCTCCTTCTACCACTTGCACTAATGCTGCCACACCTTTTCAAATTCATTGTCACCTGGGCCATCCTTCATTGGAAAAGTTAAAATGTATTATTTCTAGTATGACCCATTGGAAAAGTTAAAATGTCTTATTCCTAGTTTGAGTTCTGTGTCTAGTCTCTCGATTGTGAGTCTTGTCATTGGGAAACCACCATCGTGTTTCTTTTGCTTCGTGAGTCAATAAACGGGCTGCAAGCCCTTTTATGTTAGTTCATTCAGATGTCTAGGGTTCTAGTAGGGTCATGTCCATGTTGCGTTTTCGATACTTTATAACCTTTGTGGATGATTATTCAAGAATGACTTGGTTATATTTAATAAAAGATCGTTCTGAGTTATTTCATGTATTTTGTGCCTTTTGTTTTGAAATAAAACTCAATTTGGTTTGCCAGTTTGAATACTTCGAAGTGATAATGCTAAAGATTATTTTGGTGCACATTCACTACTTATATGACTCAGTTTGGTATTGTTCATCAATCATCTTGTGCCCACACTCCTCAACAAAAGGGGGTTGCAGAGTGGAAAAATAGACATCTGTTTGAAATCACTTGAACCTTACTTTATAAAATGCATGTACCTAAAGTGTTTTGGAGTGATGCTATACTTATTGCTTGTTGTTTGATCAATAGAATGCCATCCTCTATTCTTAGGGGCAAAATTCCCTACTTTGTTTCTTTCCTAATTCACCTTTTTTTATCTCTTCCTCCTTGTATATTTAGGTATGTGTCCTTTGTTCATTAATTAATTCTTGGGGTGGATAAGTTGGATCTTCACGTTATAAAACATGTCTTTCTGGGCTACTCATATACTCAAAATGGATATCGTTGTTATAGCCCTATGTTGTATAGCTTTTTTTGTTTTTGCCAATGTTGCCTTCTTAGAGCCTACACCTTACTACACCCAATCAATGAGTTCGTCTGAGCTCAATGAGTCTCTTCTTTTGCCAAATCTTCTAGATTCTATGTTGCTGTCCTTGCACAACCAACCATCTAAGTGTCCATGTAATTTGAGTCCTCCTTATCGTCTTAATCATCCTAATTTGCAGGTGTATCCACAACGGCGGCTCCAAGGAGGAGAGTCCCCTTTAACTTCTGTTTTCATGCCTTTGGTTTCCTTGTCTGATGATCATACTTCCCATGATGTTGATCCTCCTATTGCTGATCGGAAAGGTAAATTCACATGTACTCAACACCCCATTTCCAATTATGTTTCTTATGACTCCTTATCACCCTCCTATTATTGTTTTGTTACCGCTCTATCATCTACTACCCTTCCTTAATTTGTTTCGCGAGCCTTAGCCCATTCTAGGTGGAGGGATTATATGGTTGAGGAGATGAACACTTTACATGATAATGGTACTTGAGACTTGGTACCGCTTCCTCCTGACAAGTTTGTGGTTGGTTGTCACTGGGTTTACACCCTGATGGTTCTGTGGTTTGTTTGAAGGTCCGTCTTGTTGCTAAAGGATGCACTTAGGTGTATGGTTTGGATTATTCTGATACTTTTTCTCTAGTTGCCAAATTTACATCAGTACGCTTGTTTATCTCCTTGGCTACTACTTGTCACTGGCCTCTGCATCAGCTAGATGTGAAAAATGCCTTCTTGCATGGTGACCCTGAGGAGGAGGCTTATATGAAGCAACCACCTGGATTTGTTGCTCAGGGGGAGTCAAGCTTAGTGTGTCGGCTCAATAATGTGGTTTAAAACAGCCTCCTAGAGCATGGTTTGGTTGTTTCAATGATGTAGTACTTGAGTTTGGTCTTTGATGGTGTGTTGTGGATCATTTCGTGTTTTGTCGTCATACTTCATTGGGTAGGATCCTTCTTGTTGTTTATGTGGATGATATTGTTATTACAGGTAATGGTGATAAAGGTATTCAGAGTACTTTTTCTATAACCAAGTTTTAGACCAAAGATTCGGAACTGTTGAAATACTTTTTGGGTATAGAAGTATAGAAGTATCTAGATCTTGTATTGGAATTGTTGTGTCACAAAGGAAGTATGTTCTTGCTCTGTTGGATGAAACTGACTTATTGGGATTCAACCGGTTGATACACCCATGGGTCCTAACAACAAGCTAATGCCAGATATGGGTGATTTGCTACCTAATCCTGGACAATATTGGAGACTTGTTGGAAGGTTGAATTATCTCACAGTTACTCAGTTAGCTATATCTTTTGCAACAAGTGTTGTGAGTCAATTTCTAGATTCTCCAAGGACAAGTCATTGGGATGCAGTAATTCGCATCTTGAGATATCTCAAAGGTGCACCTGAGGGTGGTCTTTTATATTGTGATCAGGAACACACTTATATCCATGGATATATAGATGCAGATTGGGTTGGATCACCTTCCGGTTGGAGATCCACCATAGGGTATTGTAATTTGGTTGGTGGTAATTTGGTTTCTTGGAAAAGTAAGAAACAAACTGTGGTGGCAAGGTCAAGTGTTGAATTAGAATATAGAGCAATGGCTCACACTGCTTGTGAACTTGTCTGGTTGAAGAACATGTTGGAAGAATTGGGTTTTTCGCATTCTCAGCCTATGAAGTTGATGTGTGAGAATCAAGCTGCTCTTCATATTGCCTCCAACCCGGTCTTTCATGAGCGGACGAAGCAGATTGAAGTTGATTGCCACTTTGTGTCGGAGGAACTTGTATAGAAGCTCATTACAACCGCTCATGTGAAGTCGGATATGCAGCTTGCTGATTTGTTTACCAAAGTGTTGTGGGGTGCTTGTGTTAGATTCATTTGTAACAAGCTAGAAGCATATGACATTTATGCTTGAGCTTGAGGGGTAGTGTTAGAGGTCATATATGTCTTAGTATTATTATTGAGTGTTAGTATGTTAATTGGTGAGAGTTAGTGAGGGTATTATTGTCATTAGAATGTATTTAATTTGTATTATAAATAGAGGAAGAGACCTATCTTCAAGTTAGGTCATTCATTTTAATCAAATCTTAACAGACAAGTTGGTGAGGAGTATGATGGTATACACCTGAAATAGGCATAAAGTTTTCAAGCTGCAATTGCCTGAGGCCCATTCAGAGCCTTGTTGACATAGTAGATCAATCTCTGAACTTGTCCTTTTCTCAGATTACTAGTAAGCTTAATTATGATGCAATTAGAAACTGCCAGGTTTTGAAACAACTGATCTAGGGGTGAAGTGCTTGAGGCCTCTTTAAGTCATCAAATGCCTAGTGGCAGCATCAATTGGGGGTTTGCAATATTTTGTAAGATGGTCAAAGCTGGAAACATCTTTTTGTAAATATCGATGTGAACCGACTTAAGGCTGCAATTCAGTCTGCAATTCTGGACTTGCTTAGAAGTCCTTAGAGGGGTCATCTCCACCAAAGGCTGCTACGCAGCCAATCAGCCTTGGATGTCCTCACTGATTTTCATCTTCAGAAAAATGTAAAAAAGCATGTCGGCTATGCTGCCGTAACACTAGTATCCTTTTCATTGTATGATAGGCAATCACAACAATGATTAGGAGGAATTATGGAGGAGTGATATACTGCCTGATATGTGTTGGAGGAAGTGATCAATTGTTCCTTACCTGATTCTCTGGATCTCTGTCAGCCAATTCCTTCCCTTGAGTATTATGATGGTTCTGAAATTTTCCAACCAATTGGTATATATTGCATGCATAATAAATGCCAATTTAAGTCTAAAGGTCTTTGCCCAGGCCTGCATCTGGATGTCTTATGTGGAAGGCAATTGATATTAACAACATGGTTGTTAGAATCTAACGATTCACGATTCAATTCATACAATTCGAATCACTTCTACACCAAATCGATTCGAATCTTACTAACGAATCTAAATACAATTGAATCGTTGCCGAATCTATCGATTCACCTCGTGAATCTGACAATTTGATCCGAATCTATCGATTCACACGATTTTGGACCTATCATATCTTGACAAGCCCAACTAGCTTGAAACCCCCAAAACAAAATATTTTTTTATTTTTTTTAATTGCTTATATTTTTACACAATTACCTTCACCATTCCTTATCTATGATAGTTTTGTACTAAAAAAAGGAGAAAATAGAATTTTAGGTCTCATTTTCTCTTCACAAAATCATTCTTCATTCTAGGAGGACTATAGTGTTCTGCCGTTGAGAAGAAGCGGCAGAACACTCACCGGATATGGTGGTACTCTTGTTTCGCTGTGTTGTTATGATTTTGTTGGTTGTTTCAATAGTTTATTCAATTATTATTATCATTTGGTTAATTTTTTTTTAATCTGAGAAAGAATATGCATGCAATATTATTATTTTTTTAGTTGTTGATGAATACCAAAAATTCAAATTTGTATTATTTTTTTCCTTGATTCCTTCTCTTAAACAATATAAAGTTATTTTTTTTTATTAATATTTCCTGACACATTCTCTGACTTTTCATTTGTTTAGGGAAAGCATACAAATGAAATATGATTTTTTTTTGGTATTCAAATGTGTTTAACTGTTTTCCTTGTTGTTTGTATGTCAATATATGCATATTGTTTGGAATTGATTTTGGAAATCTATACAGAATCCTATGATTTGATTTGATTCTTGATTCTCAATTCCCAAAATTGGAATTTCGATTCACTATTCGAATCTCGATTTGACAACTATGATTAACAACCTGTCACCTATTTTGTTTTTCAATTTCTGATCTTTTTTCTAATTATTCACTTCCCTTCTGATACTTTTATAGTGTGCAATCTGAAGATCCTATTTGGCTAATGGCTCCATCATCTGGGGCACGTTTCCTTATAGGCTTATTATCCTTGTACTGGCAGTGATGGGGGAGTATCTTGAAGTGAAGGTTGATGTCACTATGTTGACTCCCTTTTTTTAAGAAAGGGGGAGGGGGATGGAATGCCCTGCATGAATGTATGTTGTTGCATGATCTCACCATCACTTTTTATTCAGTTTTTTTCAGAAAGGATTGTTGATGATGGAATCTGAACAATTGCTTTGGCAGTTTAACCAATTGAAGGATGCTCTTGCTATGATCCTCTAATGCCTATTTCAATATGGGATGGATGGACGGAGGAAGTGTGTGCGAGAGTACTCATGTGCACGAAGGTAATTTTCTCGTACTTGAGCCTGTGTTGGTTTGATATCTGATTTGGACATTGGCTAGTTTTTCTAACCAGTGCAGAAGGTGCAATTTGGCATTAAACATCTACAGATTACTTAGTTGTTTTGAGAGTTACATTTACTATATTCATGTTGGAGGCATACCAATTGTGCCATTAACTGCTTGTCACTAACTCAGTAGCACATTGCTTGATATAAGAGGTTCCATTGACCACTCATTAAAGGTCAACCACACCGATCTTCATTTTATCCTTGCCAATAAAAATTAGTATATAGGTATAAAACAGAATCAACATAGGAATTGCAGAAATAAAAACCACCTGAAAATATAATTCTGCAAATGAAAGTTTGACATAACACATCGCAATTCAAAATTGTGCACATATTGTCTTTTTTTCTGAAAATGTGTTAATTGTTAAACTGAAAGCTGTACAGAGTGAGGAGTAATTTTTTTTTGGGAAAAAAGAAAGGGGAGGGGTGTGAGTTTGTACAAGCCTTCCTTTGAAGCTGGGGGGAGCAGCCATGGAACAGGCCAAGGATAAATGGAAGAATTGCTTGCAGAATTGGCTCCAATGCAGCAGTCTTCATTGCTGCAGAAAAGGTTTAAGGTGGATCAATCTTCTGCACCAACGGACATAGGGGTCCCTGTAGGGGCAATTGCCCCCTGGGTTTGGAGACCCTTCTTGGACATAAACTTGGTCTTGCATTTGCATCCTTTCCCCTTGGAATATATATATCTTTAAAAAACATTAATATTATGGCTCATGTTTAATGGTATGTGAAATTGGGTTCAATATTGAATTTTAATAGTTACTTGAGCATATTTATAATTTTTAAACATTAGCTCCTTAAAAGACGGAGAAGGGAAGCTTAGGCGCAACGGTAAGATTGTCGCCGTGTGACTTGGAGGTCATGGGTTCGAGACGTGGAAACAGCCTCTTGCAAAAATGCAAGGTAAGGCTGTGAGCTATAGACCCATTGTTGTTCGCTCCTTCCTTGGACCCTGCATACATGGGAGCTTTGTGCACCAGGCTGCCTTTTTTTTTTTTTTTAAAGCTCCTTAAAAGATTGAATCCCATGATTTCATTTGTGGCACCAAAGATAATATCATCTACGTAGTTTTTTACAATAAGCATATCATCTCCTTTATGTTTTAAGAACAAGGTAGAGTCAAAATGTCCTCTTGTGAAACCATCTTCCAAGAGAAACTTACCCAATTGTTCATACCATGCTCTCGGTGTTTGCTTATGTCCATAAAGAGTTTTTGAGAGTTTAAACACGTATTCAAGGTGTGCATGATTCTCAAATCCTGGGGATTGTTTGACGTAGACTTCTTCATTAATGTATCCATTGAGATGGACACTTTTAACATCCATTTGAAACAATTTGAAGTTTTTGTAACAAGCGAAGGCTAGTAACATCCTAATGACTTTTAGTCTTGCTACAAGGGTATAAGTTTCATCATAGTCAATACACTCTTGTTGGTTATACCCTTGAGCAACTAGTCTTGCTTTGTTTCTTACTCTGTTACCATCTTCATCTTTCTTATTCCTAAATACCCATTTTATGCCAATTATTGATGTGTTCTTAGGTTTAGGAACAAGCTTCCATACTTTGTTTCTTTCAAATTGATCAAGCTCTTCTTGCATAACTATGATCTAGTTTTCATCATTTTCAGCTTCTTCAAAATTTTTAGGTTCAGTTTGGGACACAAAGGTTATGTGATTGCATCTACTTCTAAGGTGTGATCTAGTACTGACTCCCTTAGATGGATTTCCTATGATGAGATCAGTTGGATGGTATTTGACAAATTTCCAGGCTTTAGGGAGTTCCTGATCAACTTCTTCTGGTTTTATAGTTTCTTCCCAAGGTTGTGACTCTTGATGATCAAATTTGTTATCTTGGGAACTTTCTTCTTGCTCATTATTTATTGTAAGTTGCTCAAGTTCCTTTTCAATTCTAATGGTGGTTACTTGATCATCTTCTTCTAAGTCAACTGTTGCTTTGGGTGCAAAAGGGTTTGATTCATCAAAAACTACATGTGTTGATTCTTGAACAGTTTGGGTTCTTTTGTTAAACACTCTATAAGCTTTACTGTTCAAAGCATACCCTAAGAAGTTTCTTTCATCAGATTTAGGATCAAATTTAGCCAAATGGTCTCTATCATTTAGAATAAAGCATTTACATCCAAAGACCTTGAAGTGTGATATATTGGGTTTCCTACCCTTCCATATTTCATAAGGAGTCTTACCAATTTTGGATCTGATTATAACATGATTACTAACATAACATGCGGTACTAACGGCTTCAACCCAAAAATATTTTGGAAGACTATGTTCATTCAACATTGTTCTAGCCATTTCTTGAAGTGTTCGATTCTTTCTTTCAACTACTCTATTTTGTTGTGGAGTTTTTGGTGCGGAGAACTTGTGTGAATAAACATTTTCATTACAGAAGTCTTCTAATTGTTTGTTTCTAAATTCTCTTCCCTAATCACTCCTAATGTGAACAATGGGTAACCCTTTCTCATTTTGGACTTTTCCACAGAATTGAATGAAAGTATTACAAGTGTCACTTTTGTTTGCCAGAAATATCACCGAAGAAAATCTAGAATAATCATCAACAATAACAAAAACATATAATTTTCCACTAATGCTTGTAACGTCATTAGGCCCAAAAAAATCAAAATGTATTAACTCTAAAGGTCTAGTTGTGGAGGTCATCTTTTTGGTTTTGAATGGTGACTTGATTTGTTTTCCATATTGACATGCATCACAGATTTTGGTCTAGAAATCGGAAAAACAAAATCAACTCCAATGAGCTTGACTAGCAAGCTTGATAGTGATGAAAATGGCAAAAAGGTTGACGAGAAACTATATAGAGGAATGATTGGTAGCCTACTTTACCTGACTTTTAGTAGGCCAAACATTATGTTTAGTGTTTGCTTGTGTGCAAGATTCCAATTGTGCCCCAAAGAATCACATCTAAATGCCGTAAAGAGGATTTTTAAGTATCTAGTAGGAACATATGACGTAGGACTCTTCTATCCTAAGAACGCTCTATTTGATCTCACCTACTATTCAGATGCTGATTATGGGGGATGCAAAACTGACAGAAAAAGCACTAGTGGGACCTTTCACTTTTTGGGACACTCACTCATTTTGTGGTTTTGCAAGAAGCAAACTTCAGTTGCACTTTCTACCACCGAAGCTGAATACATTGCCGTCGGTAGTTGTGGTCAAGCTCTGTATATGAAGCAGCAACTAGAGGACTTTAAATTTTTAGTAAAAGGAACCCTAATCCACAGTGACAACTCCAGCACCATCACTGTCTCGAAAAATCTATGCCTACACTCTTAAGGACCAAACATATTGAAATCCAACACCATTTCATCCAAGACCATATACAAAAAGGGGATATTGAACTAGTTTACATTGATACCGAAAATCAATTGGCCGATATCTTAACAAAACCCCTTAATGAAGAGAGATTCTACAAAATTAGACAAGAACTAGGAATGTGTACTCCTCAAGACATCTCTTAAAATTGTGAGGATCATTATGCATATTGCAAAAAGGGGAGATGGTTTGGTATAGGACCAAATCGTCCACGATTTCAGGAAGCCCAAAAAAATCGTCAACGGTTTCAGTTGGGCAGTGCGTCTATAAATAGCAAAAATCCCAAATTTTAGAAACCATAACCTCCTCAATCTCGGTTTCTTGTCCTCCCCACTCTTCAAACCCTCTTATAACTCCTCCAAACTGTACTAATCTTCCATTTCCATGACTCCCAAGCACGCCAGGAGCGAAGCCAGCTAGTCTAGAAGGAAATCCAAAGCAGCTTCTCAGGAACCCTTGCCCTCTCCGCCATCCAGCTCCTTATATCCAAACGGAACATTGTAAGTAGCAAAATTGTTTCACTGACTTTCCTTCAAAAACATTTTCCCGCTTTCATCGATAAGTTTAGGAGAATAGATTATGAATTTTTGATGACATACAATGGCTTCATATACCCTAAGTTAGTTATAAAATTTTATGCAAACTTTGTGTCTGGTACTCCTGAGGAACCTGCACATTCTATGGTTAGGGGTACGATAATCCCTTTGGACGCAGAGTCACTGTTTGAGATACTTATGTGTGACTGATATGATGTTACCAATCACCCTAGCAAAGGCTGACCAATGCATAGGGAATGGTTTAACTCTCATGAAGCATTAAAACTGGTAATTCACAATCCTCTAATTTCGGCAATCGCAAAACCTAAAGCCAAGGATTTAACTGTCGAATTTTGGGTTTTACATCAAATGATCAGTTACAACATCCTCCTTGGACATGGTGGACGCTACACGGTGACACTTGCCAATGTTTTCACGATGTATTGCATATGGCACAACCATGGGATTGATCTGCCTTCTCTCATTGTGCATGTAATGGAAGACAACTTGCGCAAAAGACTGGATGTCTCCCTTTTGGTCATCTCCTTACAGCTATCTTCCTCCATCATGATGTTCGTTCCACAAGTGCTAAGGAGGAAACTCCTAGTTCGGAAGATGCATATTCAAAACTCACCCTGTGCCGTATGCACTTTGTCTAGGACGAACAGACATCAATCTGGATAAAACCGAATCAGCAGCAAGCGCCCATTATTGAGGAAAAGGAAGTAATGGCAGAGGAGGACACAGCGGCAGGAGACCCTGATGAATATATGGACACACCAGAGGGTCTTGAGCCGACAAATGTGTCCATTATGCAGCGCCTTGATAGGCTTGAGTTGGGCATGAATGCCCGTATTGACTCTGTGGAGCAGCGTATAAATGCTCGCATCGATTCTCATTTTACAGAATTTCTTGATCTTCTCAGGTGACGTAAGTAAACCCCACCTTTGATGATGGACAAAGGGGGAGAGAGATGTTTATTGGTGTTGATGTTGACTGACTGACATATGTTTTTTTGTTTGCTGTTATTGATGCATGCTTTGATGTATGTTTTTTGTTGGCTGTTACTGATGCATGCTTATTGGTATTGGATTGATATCCTTAAAACTTTAACCCTTGTTTAAATTAAATGGGGATCAAGTTTATGAGATATAATAATACTAATCTTGTTTAAAACTTGTCCTTATAAAAAATTATTTGAGTGTAGGATATCTTGTATAAAATGCATTTGAAAACTTATTAAGTTTGTTTATTGATATCCCATAAGTTATCATGCAAATGCAATTACTCAACTCTTGCTAAATATTCTTACCAACATCATAAACACAGGAGTTACAAAAAGTTCTACCTCTCACACAACACATTACATATGTAAGACTTCATAAGGCTTCAATTGGTTGTGCTTGGGTATTCCTTGTGCAAGCTTTGACCATTGCTTCATTGAACTTCATTTTATTCTTGTGCTTGCTCCAGTAATGACCTGTTGTCCTGTACTGAACTAGAGTGCATATGTTGGTTAGTCCTGAGGGTCACGAATGGGTTGTTATCATCAAAACCTACTGAATTGGGATAGCTTAGCCACTGAGGCTAACAGATATAGTTGAAGGTAGAGAACTTTTAGGGGAATGTATCCAGTCCTTAGGTCATTCTAGAAAGAAGTGCTATGATCACCTCTGATGCTGTTATGGGCAGGCGGCAGCTCTTCAGAATATATATTGTACTGAAAGGGTACTTTCCTATAAGCTTTGTTCCGACTTCTGAGCCTCTCAAGTTATATATTTGGCTGCCAAATGTTTGGGTTGTAGTAGTTGAATTTGGAGCATATTACAAATCTCCAAAAGCTTCCTCTTTTCAATCAAAGTGCCAAATCAATTCCCTGGCATTGCTCATTAGGTGCATTTACATTTTATGTCCTAGCTTGCCTTTGCTTTTAGGGAGTTGGATTGATTTCTATTTGACCAAATGGTATTTCGTGATGTTGGCATTGCTGGAATAATCGTTGAAGCACTTCAAATCTTGTTGCTATTTAACGTGGGGCTGTGAGATGATGAGGAAGTATGCAGGTAGATTTGTGAAGTTGCTTTTATTGGAGTCGAGCATCCGTCTTTTGATAGATAACTTGAGTTCTATGATGCTAACCTTCTTTGATTCAAAGTGCTTCTCCTCTACTGGATCCATAATTTGAAGTGCCACAGCCATTGTAAAATCATGAATTTTATTATGTACCCATTTTTAAAGCTATGACTGCTACTTGTCATGTTGAAACGAGTAGAACTTGTTGCTGGTATGCTCTTCAATCTTTGAAAGCATCATAGTCATGAAAAAACACTTTTGGCTGGTATGCTTTTGAGTATGAACAGGATTTGTATTCTCAATTCTCATGTTGAGGCTAAGGGTAATGTGTGTGTTAGTCCAAGTTTGTAGATCTGAAAAAAGAGGCCCTGTTCATGACTGCTATTGTTAAAATGTTTGAATTTCCCGATGCAGATAACAATCCCATCAATGGTTTTGTTTTTTTGTTGGTACATGAATACAGTTTGATGGTAAAAGGAAGGGGCTAGAGTGCATGATTATGAATGTTAGATTTTCACTGTTCATTTCTTTTCTCATGTTGTGGCTAAGGGTAATGTGTGTGTTAGTCCAAGTTTGTAGATCTGAAAAAAAGAGGCCCTGTTCATGACTGCTAGTGTTAAAAAGTTTGAATTTCCCGATGGAGATCTTAACAATCCCATCAATGGTTTTGTTTTTTTGTTGGTACATGAATACAGTTGATGGTAAAACGGAGGGGCTAGAGTGCATGATTATGAATGTTAGATTTTCACTGTTCATTTCTTTTTTAATTTTTGAAATTATTAATTTATTGTTATTCAGTTGTCAGCTGAGCAGCGTAGAAGGAGCTTTATGTTAACTACTTCTTCTTCTTCTTCTACGTTATTTTTTTTTTTCTATTCATCACAATAAAATCACACTTAAGATTTTTTGTTTTTTCAAATGCTGTGACATTCTAAAATTGGATAGGCCTTCTATTATCCTATAAATTATAGAATGCAAAATCATGTGAGAACTTGTGATGATTTTTCTGTGATGGAAAGAATTCGTCTTCTGTTTGTGCGGGTACTGGAACTTTAATGTATGTTGCTCTTCTGATTAGCACTGAGCTTATTGGTATTATTAGACTCCAGAATTAATTATTCTCTTGTGATTTGACTTTTAATAGTAGAGGGGACCATGACACTCATCATGTTTGGTTTGTGGATGGTGTTGGAGTGGGAAAGGAATGGGTTAAAAGTGTGAAAGGGAAGCATGACAAAATTAAGTGATGAATTCAATTGCATTCCCTTTGATTTGATTCTATTCCATTTTCATATACCAAACATGTAGTCAAAAAGTATTGAACAAGGATTGAGGAGGCAATGTGAAATCAAATTTTATGGTAAAAAAATATTCAAGAACATTTGTTTGGACTAATATCTGAACAAAACGTCCATGGAATATATAATTGTTCTGTTCAAACATTTGGTCCTATATATTTTACTGGGAGTACAAAATATGAATTCAAACTTCATATGCTTTCCAAAGAAAAATGATATTGTTGTTAAGATTTCATTTAGGTAGTGTTTGAGAGCATGAATTTCAAGTTTTGGATATAGATTTGTACAGATTTATAAAAAAATTTAATATAATTTTTAATTACATTTGATCTAAATCCATAACTCACACAGGATTAGAAATTTCATACTCTTATGAGCACATGACAAGACTGTGCGACTCCGGTTGACTAGTTAATGACCACCTTATAGTCAGATTAGCATGAAAGTATTTTCATGCCATAAATTGTTAAATTATATTATCTGCCCATGTGACTGATCATAAAGGAAGCAACATATAACCATATAAAGTATTGTTCAAAGACTGAAAAGACAAGGTCATGTCAAATATGGTGTTCAAAACATTTCTTCCAACTTCCAAATATTGTCTGTGCAAAATTTAAATAACTGTCAAAATGTTTATTAATGTTGCTGTTCAAGTTTGTCCAATCAATTAGGGACCTTGATTCCTTGAAAAGAAAGAATAGAGCAAATTTGCAGAATGTGGAGTATTCTTGGGATCTTTCTGAAGCTGAAGTTGGGGAAGGCAAAAGTAGGAATAAAATGGCAGTAGTGCCAAGATGAGTTACCCCTTTTACTTTTTTCCAAAATTCCTTCTAATAGGTGGAACACCTTTCGTAGCATTCAATAATAGGGACCTTTAATTCTTAGGAAGTTACATGTCCTTAAACAGTTATATACCTTCGCTTTTCTCCTTTAATTGGGAGTTATCTCCTTTAAATTTTCTCCTTAGTTTTTAGGTTACACCCTTTAATGCTAAGGTATCTCTTGGCTTTCCTTGTTTTAGACATTATTTTATTCACATCAGTTACCCTCCTCTCAGGAGCCTTGAAATTATTTTGAAGCATAGGAGTTTTTAAAAAATGTAAACTAATAATTTCGCAAATTGAATTGTTTAATTATCAATCTGAATGAACCTTTTTGATCCAGGTAGAACTCACAGAGCTGAGGGGAGCATTGTCAAGTTTAGCTGAGCCATCTGTGTTATTTGCTGAGCTGTGTGCGTGCTTCCAAGTTGCCTTTGTTTTTGTTTTTATTGTTTTTTTTTGGTTTTGTTTTGTTTTCCTGAGCTGAGCAGAATTTTCCTCATGTTTTTGTTTTTTGATTTGTTAGGATCCCATCTATTGAATGAGTAGGGCTCATGTGTAATAAGCAGTCACATAAGCATAATTCACCTGGTTGATATGTGCAGACATCTGTTGATATGCGCAAAGTTTATCTATATAGGAGTAGAGTTCGATGATACGAGTAGAGCTCATGTATTCTTTGCCATTCTATCAAGTGGACCTATTTGGCTAGCTGAACTAGTTATGTAGCCTTTTTTTATGCTATTCTTTTGAGATATATTTCCTTGAATTTAGGTGTCAATGAAAAAAAGAATGCCTCGTCACATTATAATTAGGTGACCTAATTTGCACTTACCAATGTCTTTTTTATATTCTCTTGTAGGTCTAATTATATTACCATGACTATTTAATTTGGTTCTCATGTTTAAATGAAAAATAATTCTATAATTGGTCCTTTTAGAATACTAGAAAGAAGTCATTTAAACATGACAAACATATGGTGATTTCTTTCTAGTACTTTAGATGGGTCGATTATAGAATTAATTTTTTTTTTTTCGTTTAAATATGACAAACAAATTAGATGGCCATGGTAACATGGTCAATTAGAAATTATAAAGTCATTCATAAGTGCACATTAGGTAGCTTGATTACAATGTAAGGAGGCACATTTTTTTTTTTTTTTTGTTTTAGTATTGTATTTGTATGCAAGGAAATATATTCCAAAAAATAGCCTAAAAAGGCAGCAAGATTAGTTCAGGCCAAATAGGTCCGCTTGGTAGAATGACCAAGAACATATAAGCTTCTCTCATTTCAAAAGAAGCTTTACTCATAAGATAGATGAGTTTAGTTCACATAAATAGACGGGTTTTGCTCGTATCTATGAGCTTTGTGCATAGATAGCTATGCTTTTATCAAAATAGGTGAACCTTGCTTATATTAATAGGTGAGCCTTGCTCATACTAATAGGTAAATCTTGTTGACATATTTTCTAAAATAATCAATTTTATGGGTTTTCAAAGTCTTATATTTATGAATTCTCTAAAGCATACATGATGAGTATGTAATGCTATGTGGGCTTGTCCTACATTGGAAAGAGTGGAAAAGGAAAAGTCATTAATAAATGATAAGGTGGAATAATCTCTTAAAATTGGTTAAGAGATAGTTTTAATGTGTACCCTAGTATACCCTAGGATGGTGCTTTGCATCATCCGCACAGGCGCGTGCGTGGGTTGTAGGGTGCTACTAGCGCATTTAGTTGGCGCACAAATACTTAGTACTTTGAACGCTTGTATTGTTGCGAGATCGTGACCATTGATCATGATCAGATGATTTAAAATTAATCTTTTTTTTATAAGATCAAGTGGTGCGATATGGATTGTATAAATAATTTAACGGTTAGAATAATTGATTTTCCAAAATGTCTCGACTAGGACGCGATCAGGAGACCTTGGAAGTGCGACCAGGTCTATTGAACACGAAGAGAGAATTAAATATATTTCAGACACTGTTGACCAAGGCTTGATCAAGGTGCAACCAAGTCGACGCCTAGTTGACTTAAGAAATCTACTTCGCGAATGGCTGTTAATGAAGCAGATTTGAATAGATGTAAACTTTTGAAAAAGACATAATTTTGTTTATTTAAAGACAAAATTTACTCCATGAATAAATAGAAATATTCATTCTTTCTTTCTCTCATAAGGTTTTCAAAAATTATATTATTTTCAATCCTAGGTTCTGTTTTCTATAGAAATAGAATTCCAGAAATTTGTTAAGATTCCTTTGAGGGTGTTTATGATTAGTTTTTTGTTTGTGTTTAATGCAACTGATATTAGATTACATTCTGAGTTTCATGACATCTTGGAAACGTATTTGCTAACTCAATACATGTAGTGATTTAAAAAAAAATAAAAATAAATTAAATTAAATAATTAATAATAACTATTAATTAAATAATATAATATAATAATATATTAATACAATATAATATTTTATATATATATATATATATATATATTAAAAAGGTAACCTTTAGGATTTAAATTAGATCCTGAGAACCCCCCTCAGCTCACTCTTTTCGTCACTTTGCTCTAGCTCTCTCCGCCTCTCTCCTCAAACTTTGTCTCTCTATCTCTCTCAATTTTCTCAGCGAAACTTGAGCCGATTGATGAATGAAAGACATCCTTGGGTTCTAATTTCGGTCACTGACATTTTAATTCGAGAGATTTCATGGTTTGAACTTCGTAGACGCCATTCTTGCAATAAGGCAATAAGGTAAGGGGAATATATTATGTCAGGTTTTTATTTTTAAAAATTTAATCGATTAAATTTGAGTATATGATTTTGAGAATTTTGTTGGGATTAAATTAATTTGTAGGAATTTGATTATATTGGGTTTTTGGGATATAATGGAATTAAATTGAATATGTGAAATTAATCATATCTAGGTTTCTATTTAAATTTATTGGATATTTTTTTGTGAAAATTTCTCGAGTATTTTTATGAAATTCTAATTATTGAATAAAACGTGTGGCATGTGATAAATTAATAATAGGTTTTTAAATGAATCTGTTGAACTATTACAATATTATATTGTGAGTATATGTTGCTATGCCGATATATATATATATATATATATGTATATCGGGATTATATATATATATATATATATATATATATATGTGTGTGTGTGTGTGTGTGTGTATATCGGGATTGCTGTGAAATGATGAAATGACAGGTTTGATATGAATATGTGAAAATGACGGTTTAATTCCGTTTCATGGTATGATAGACTTTGCATTGATTTGTGAGATGTGAGTTTACTAAGTTATGAATATGTGCAGAATTGTGAATTTATAATGTGATGTATGTATAGAAATGTGACTTTTATACCAAGTTAAGGTAGTGACGGTTGAAACCGAGTTATAGAAATAATAATTGACATGGACATATGCTTGATTGGAAATGGTGAAAATATTGATGTTTGTTTTTGTAATTATGGTAAAAGAAAAGGAAACGGGGGATGGCGACACGAAACACCCCGGTAAAAGTAAGGAAAGGCAAAGGGGGATAGCGAGGCGAAATGCCTCGATCCTTGGGACCTTAATCTGAGGGCTTGCTGATGTGAGGGACGGCGAAACGAGACGCCTCTCAGCGAGTGCCTAATATGAATGGCTGGATTGGGGGGCAGCGGTATGAGACGCCTCAATGTCAGCGGTTGTTTGTTATGAATGGATCATGTAATGTATAGATTTATTAGGAACTGCATTATATTGTCTGTGATATGTTGTGAAATCTACGTTGGTAGATTCATTTGAACTGTATCATATTATTTGTGATATGCTGTAAAACATACGTTAGTAGGTTTATTACGAACTGTAATGATATCGGTGTTATGAATTTTATAGATGTGATTTATTTATACCGGTGTCATATTTATTTAGGAATAATATAAGAAATGTATATAAATGATTGTACAATAAAACTCATATGCCATACACTGATAATAATGTATTCCGTTTTACTGAGATGTATCTTATCCCAACAAATATATCAATTTTTTAAGACCTTTAGGGAATCGAGCCTAGGAGCTCCAAGGTGGGACTTAGACGATCTTGTCGAGGGTGAGTGTGGGCAAGATACTGTATAGTTTATGTTAGATGCTTTGGAGCCTACGAGGTTTTTGATAATTTAAAAATTTGGGATTTTATGCATTTGTGTAGTATGTGTTGTAATTTTGGAAATGTACAGTTATGGTATCAAAGCTGTTGTATGTTGACATCGTTATTCTATGGAATGTGTATTTGGGGCGTTACAATACACACTGATTTGGTAGGGGCAAATAACGTTTTAAGGAAAACGACATTGTAACGTGCCTTAAGCGTTTTCTGTTCTGCAACATTTTATACATTTGTTATTCTATAATCTTAAAATGTTATTTCAAAATGGTTGGTTCTTCAACCTTGAGGGAATTCGCTGTGGATTTTGTTAAACTTGAACGATTTGATGGAAGCAAGTTCAGGCATTGGCAGAAAAATATGCGCTTTCTTCTTGCGGGTCTCAAAGTGGTGTATCTTCTGATCACCCCCAAACCTGTTGTGAAGGAGAATGAGACTTTAACTCATGGACATGCAAAGTTAAAATGGAAACAAGATGATTATATATGCAAAGACCACATTTGCAATTTAATGTCAGACAATCTATTCGTTCTGTATCAAAATATGGCTACTGTAAAAGAGTTGTGAGATGCACTTGAGGTTATTTCACAAATCATGTGGCTAGTAAGAAATTTCTGATTGGAAATTTTTTCAATTATACCATGCTTGATAGTAGGTCTATTGTAGAGCAGTTTCACGAAATTATGCATATCCTTAACCAGTTTAATCAACATAATATGAAAATGGATTAATGCATTTCTGTTTTGTCTATTATTGATAAGTTACCTCAATCCTGGAAAGATGTTAGAAAATCTTTGAAGCACATGAAGAATGATATGTCTCTTGAACAACTGGACCAACATTTCTAAGTTGAGGAAGTGTTTAGGCAGAACCAGAAAGGTGCAGAAGTGCATACTTCCAAAGTGCATATGATGGAAGAAGGAGACAGTCTAAACAATCCCAACATCCCAAAAAAAGGGAATCTGAAGATAAAGTTCAATTTTGTTAAGAATCAAAATAAGAAAAAGAAAGGTACATGCTTCCATTGTGGAAAACCTGGACACTACAAAAATGAGGGTTGTCTTCTCAAGAAAAAGCAAGATGGAACAAATTTTAACAAGTTTGTGGTTATGATTTCTAAAATCAATGTTGTTGAAGATGACTGTGCATGGTGGATTGATTTAGGTGCAATAAGACATGTTCGCAAAGATGAGTTCATTCTCAAAGTATGAATCAGTGGAAAATGGCAATGTTCTCTACATGGGAAATTCGTCCACTGCTGTAGTTAAAGGCAAAAGAGATGTTACTTTTGAATTTACTTCAGCAAAAAGTTTAACTCTCATTGATGTATACCATGTACCAGAAATTAGGAATAATTTAGTTTCTAGAAGCCTACTTAATAAGTTTAACTTTAAGTCAGTGTTTGAATATGACAAATTTGTACTCTCCAAAGGTGGAGTCTTTGTGGGAAAAGGCTATATGTATGAGGGTATTTTTAAGCTTAATATCAATAAAGTGAATGTTTCTGTTTATATTGTTGATTCATTTTCTTTATGGCATAATCATTTAGGATATATTAATACTACAAAATTGCATGATATGACTAATATGGAATTAATTCCTAGATATGTAAATGACATGAATGATAAGTGCAATGTATGCACTAAAACCAAAATAACTAGAAAACTTTTTCCTAACAAAACTGCTAGAATTTCTTCTTTACTTCAATTAGTGCATAGTGATGTATGTGACTTGCATGGTACACCTACCATAGGAGGCAAAAAATATTTTGTAACATTTATAGATGATTTTTTTTAGATTTTGTTATATTTATTTTATGCATACTAAAGATGAAGTAATTGATAAATTTAGGTTTATTGTCACGCCTCAAATCTCGAAATGAGACCCAAGGGTGAAAATGTAATCTAACATGTACCTGTATCTGATAAAATATCCAAAGATACAGTACAGGGGATGAGGGTCTGATCCCGTGGGGTTCCCAAGCACCCTAAACACATTCAAACACAATCATATACGCAGCGAAAAAAGATCATTCTATATATACATATGCAGTACCATACCAAAGTCTATACAAGAGCAGACACAAGGCTCTATCAAAACGTACAAACGGGTGCCCAACATATCCCAAAATGGCAACCCATCAAAACACAGTCCTAGCACTTACCCAGCGCTATACGCAGTACACCGACCACTACACTCCCTACACCAGGACGCTAGTTCCGGTTACTTGAAGGACCTGTAAAAATGTACGTACAGCAGGGATGAGACACCTCTCAGTAAGGAAGAACACATGTTATATCGATGTGTGGCATTTGAGTGTTATCATGATGCAACATACACGCAGTTAAATGCATTCTAGTACTAGTTTCCAAAGTGCATACACGCACTCATACACATACACATGATCAGCAATCCTGGTGTTGTTACACCTTTCGGCCCAAAGCCGGCCCGTGACATACGGCGTTGGCCCGTAGCCAACCCATGAACACGGCGCCACCGGCACATGGCTAGTCTTTGACTCCCATGGCATCGTACCGGCGCTAACTGGTGGATCCACACCCTTCGGCCTGATCTGGCGGTATAGGCTTACGCCCTCGGATATAGAGTCAGACACTCTTGCCTACGTGGCAGATAATAAACACACGCCTTCGGATATAGAGCCGAACACTCTCAGTACCTGGAACAATTCGGAACCCCGTTTCTACTAGCATTTCAACATATCACACACACATGCATGCTCATATAACCAAACAAACAATATCTATTTGGTAATCTAAATCATGGTTTTTCAAACAAATACAGTTTAAACAAGTCAAGGCACGACCATCCCAATATCACAATATAAATCACATATATATATTCGGTTTTTAACAAAACCCGGGATTCAGTCCGTCGCCTCCTTTTTCCCAAAAATGTAATAATGAAAAACCTATAGTTTTCTCCATTAGATCCCCCCAAATGAGTAATCAAAACACACACAGGACCGTGGACCACAATTCCACCGAGTTCAATTTCAAAAATAATCAATATAAACATAGTTCCCTTTACCTTTTCCCCGAATATCCAATCCTGAACTCCAAGGTCCCTAAACAGCGAATCGAGTTCCAAAACCTATAAATCACAGTACAAAATATACTCACAACACAGTCGCCTACAAAACTATCAGATCAGAACTGAAAACCGAGCCTTACCTCAATTTTACGCCAAAACCCGAAAATCTCTAAAACGAGATTTCGATCCGTAGAAGTTGTAGAGAATTCTTCCACGATCCTCATGGTAACTTCAGATTCACAATTTCAGCAACAATCAGCGAAGAAATCTAGAGAGAGAGAGAGTAGGGGGAGGTTTAGAGAGAGAGAGATATTTGAAGTTACTTAGTGAGGAAGTAAAGGAAATTCCTATTTATAGCCCTTTGACTCGGCCCAACTCGTCGACGAAATGGTGCCTTCGTCGACGAATCTTCCACTACCTTTGTCGACGAATCGGTGGCCTTGTCGACGAATCTGAGATCACCGGTTTTTTTCGAGACTCCTCGTTGACGAGTCTCTGAATTTTGTCGACGAGAAGAACAAAGACTTCGTTGACGAAATTTGGCTTCATCGACGAAATGTGCCAAATTTCCAATTTGCCCCTCTCTTATTTATTTAAATCCATTTATCACAGTTTGAGTTCTTACAATCTCCCCTCCTTACAAAAATTTCGTCCTCGAAATTTGCTATCTCTCATTCATAAAGTCATATCCGGAATACACATAAACGAACTACTAACAATAAACTGGCAACTACTATAGCGCAGTCCCATCATACACATACATATACATACCCTCACTTATAACGGAGGAATACTGTGGTTACATATACGACTGTCTTAGGAATTCACAATACACACGCACTCCCGACAACTAACCACCTATCCCAACCCACAGTAGGATCATGTACAAGTGCTCAAAACAATTGTGAATACTTCCGGCGTATTTTCGTTTGCAGTTCCCAAGAAGCTTCCTCAACCTCATGGTTCCGCCACAATACCTTCACTAATGGTATCTCTTTGGTACGAAGTTTCTGAACTTTACGGTCCAGAACCTGAACATGTATCTCTTCATACGCTAAAGCATCCCCAATTTCCAACTCATCATAACTGATAACATGTGAAGGATCCAACACGTACATTCTCAACATGGATACGTGAAACACATCAAGGACCCTCGAAAGTGCTGGTGGTAATGCAATCCTGTAGGCTATCGACCCCACTCGCTCAAGTACCTCAAATGGTCCGACATACCTTGGGCTCAGCTTGCATTTCCTGCCGAATCTCATCACTCCTTTCATCGGAGCAATATGCAGAAATACCTTACCTCACACTTCAAACTCTAACTTACGGCGGTGAACATTTGCATAACTCTTCTGCCGACTCTGAGCTGATCTAATCCTCTCCCGGATCAAACCCACCTTCTCAGACGCCTGCTGCACAAGTTTAGGTCCTAACACCCGACGTTCACCAACTTCATCCCAACACAAAGGAGATCGACACCTCCAACCATACAAAGCCTCGAATGGTGCCATCCCGATACTAGACTGGAAGCTGTTATTATAAGCAAACTCTACAAGTGGCATAAACTGTATCCAGCTACCATCGAAGTCCAACACACAAGCACGCAACATATCTTCCAAAATTTGTATCGTCCTCTCTGACTGTTCATCTGTCTGGGGGTGGAACGCTATACTGAAAGTAAGCTTCGTCCCTAGTGCCTCCTACAAGCTCATCCAGAATCGAGAAGTAGACCTCGGATCTCGATTTGACACAATGGACACCGGTACCCCGTGCATTTTCACAATCTCATGCACATACAACTCCGCCAGCTTACTTAAAGGATAACTTACTTTCATCGGTATGAAATGAGCAGATTTCGTCAATCTATCCACGATCACCCAAATAGCATTCTGCCCGTGAAGTACTGGCGGTAATACGGTCACAAAATCCATGGAAATATGCTTCCATTTCCACACTGGAATAGGCAAAGGCTGCAACAGCCCTGCCGGCCTCTGATGTTTAGCTTTCACCTGCTGACACGTCAGACACTGCTCCACAAACTGAGCAATCTGCCTCTTTATATTAGACCACTAAAAGGTCTTACGCAAGTCCCGATACATTTTTGTACTACCAGGATGTACCGTATACATAGAACAATGCGCCTCCTCTAGAATCGTCATTCTGATCTTAGCATCATTCAAAACACACAACCTGGTCTTAAACCTCAGCACACCTCCCTCAGAGATGTTAAACTCTGTAGCTAGTCCCTGCTATACCTTTTCCATAACCTCTGCCAATTCTGCATCACTAGCCTGCGCGGCTTTTATACGCGCAAATAAGGTCGGTTGGATCACCAAACCAGTAAGATAAGCCTAATGATCACCAACCACCAACTCTATACCCAAACTTTCCAAATCTTGTCTGATGTGACACTGAGTTACAATCGCAGATACAGCCGTAGGCCCTGACTTCCGACTCAACGCATCAGCCACCACATTAGTCTTCCCCGGGTGATAACTGATCATGCAGTCGTAGTCTTTAATCAATTCAAGCCACTGTCTCTGCCTCATATTCAACTCCTTCTGCGTGAAGAAATACTTAAGACTCTTATGGTCAGTGAAGATCTCACACCGTATCCCGTACAGATAGTATCGCCAAATCTTCAGTGCATATACAATAGCAGTCAATTCCAGATCATGTGTAGGGTAATTCTTGTCATAATCTTTCAATTGCCGAGAAGCATACGCCACTACTTTACCTTGCTGCATGAGCACACATCCTAAGCCTTTCAGAGACGCGTTGCTATAAATTACAAACCCATCATCCCCCGAAGGAAGGGTCAAAATTGGAGCAATAACTAGTCGGTGCTTCAACTCCTGAAAGCACTGCTTGTAATCACTAGTCCACTCAAATTGAACTCCCTTCCTGGTCAATTGTGTCAAAGGTTCGGACAGTTTAGAGAAACCCTCTACGAACCGACGATAGTAACACGCCAGTCCTAGAAAACTCCGAACCTCCTGCACATTCTTCGGCCTTACCTAGTCGACCACAGCTTCAATCTTGTTAGGATCAACTGATATACCATCCACAGTAACCACATGACCTAAGAACGCAATCTGACTTAACCAGAATTCACACTTTTTCAATTTAGCATACAACTTCTTCTCCCGCAGAATCTGTAATACTAACCTCAAATGTTCTACGTGCTCTTCCATACTCCTCGAGTATACTAGAATGTCGTCAATGAATACCACTACGAATCGATCTAGGTACTCATGGAAAACCCTATTCATCAAATCCATGAACACCGCCGGAGCATTCGTCAACCCAAATGGCATGACCAAGAACTCATAGTGGCCATATCTGGTTCAGAAAGTAGTCTTTGCTACATCCTCCGCTCTAACCCTCACCTGATGATATCCTGACCGCAAGTCGATCTTCGAAAAGACCCGCGTCCCCTACAATTGGTCAAAGAGATCATCTATACGAGGTAAAGGATAACGATTTTTCACAGTCACCTTGTTAATCTCACGGTAATCAATGCACATCCGCGTCGACCTGTCTTTCTTGTTTACAAATAGAACTGGAGCTCCCCAGGGTGAAACACTAGGTCGAATGAATCCCCTGTCTAGTAATTCCTGCAACTGTTCCTTTAACTCTTGAAGTTCCGCTGGAGCCATCCGCTACGAAGCATTAGAAATCGGTGCCTTACCGGGCAGCAACTCTATCGCAAACTCCACCTCACTATTTGGAGGTAAACCAGGTAAATCATCTGGAAACTCATCCGAGAATTCCTGACTACCCAAATATCTTCGAGTCTTAACTCATCCCATGGCGGTTCCTTCATACAAGCTAGGTACCCCTAAGTTCTGTCCAAGAGTAGCCTCCTCGCCTGTAGTGTCGACAGAATCTATGGCACTGAACGCACACACGATCCCACGAATTTGTACTCCTGTTCCCCAAGAGGTCTGAAAACTACCACTTTCCTACGACAGTCGATTACAACATAACTGGAGAACAACCAATTCATCCCCAGAATGACATCGAACCCTGACATGTTATATACAACAAGATTTACCGGTAGCAGCTTTCCTTGAATTTTCACTAGGTAGTCTACCAAGATCTTTCTATAGAAAGATACACTCCTAGATGGCGTAGTAACAGATAACACCTCATTCATGTCTCAGGTCTCAACCCCACACCGTCCCACAAAATTCACCGACACAAAGGAATGGGTTGCACTCGAATCAAACAAAACAAAAGCTTTATTTGAAAGTAACAATAAGGTACCGTCACCACGTTACCTGCATGCTCAGCGTCCGCTGAAGTAAGAGAATATACTCTGGTCAAAGCTGTATTTGTCTGAATGGTTCCCCGAGGTATATTATGGCTCCCTCGGTTCCCACTGAATGCAGGCACGTCTCGCCTTGGTGCACGACAATCACAAGCCATGTGACCAGGTCGACCATAGTTATAGCAGTTACCATCAAAAGACCAACACTCACCCTCGTGCCGTCTGAAGCACCTAGTACAACGACCACCAATCTGGCTCTCTTGATAATCTTGGTGCTTAGTATTCTGGCGGTAACCCGAGCCCTTGTTTCTCTTCTTCCACAATCCTTGACGAGATCCTGTCTGAGAACCAGAAGGTACTGTCCTCTTCTTCGATTCTTGATCCGCCTCGTCCTCTCGGATACCAGTCTCAATCACCGCGACCTTATCCACCAATACCGAGAACTTGCGAATTTGAAGCATACCCACCAGTTTGTGGATATCTTTTCTCAAATCCTTCTCGAATCTCCAAGTCTTCTCATACTCGTTTGAGATCATACATGGTGCAAAGCAGGATAGCTCTATGTACCGAGCCGCATACCCTGGCACCGTCAAACTCCCTTGAGTCAACGTAGAAAACTCATCTACCTTCGCATCACGTACAGAAGCTGAGAAGTATCTGTCGAAGAACACCTCCTTGAAACGGCTCCACGTCATCTCCTCTGAACCGGCTCTCTGCTTTTCTAGCAGACTCACCGCAGTCCACCATGGACTTGCCTCCCCAGATAGCTGGAAGGTGGCATAAAGGACTCGCTGCCCGTCCGTGCAGTGCAGGACCTCCAAGATTCTCTCAGTCTTCTCCACCCAATCCTCTGCTATCGTCGGGTCAGGTCCTCTAGTAAACGTCGGAGGATGCATGCATGTGAACCTCTCAATGGTGCACCCCGCAGCAACAGGAGAGTGCTCGCGTCTCCTCACACTCCCCCCGATCTCCCGTAATACCTGCCTCGTCAAACCTCGAGGCACAGAAGAAGACTCATCACTCGCAGTCTCTTCGGAGCCACTTCCTAGGTTATTATCCTTGGGCTCCATTCTTCAACACAATAGGAATCTATCAGTATCCCTACAGCGCAAACAGTTAACACAATGATCTACACTAATCATGTTAACTACTCCCTGCCAGGTCTAGGTCTGTCCTGTCACACCGACACGAAAGTCATCAATGATTTGCCCTGCATTTACTGGAATCGTCATCCCAGGAAAAACACGGAATACCGTTGACAAATCCCCGTCTAGCAACTGAACAACCCTCAACCAACTCTACCCATATCCACATCCTATACTCTGGTATGTACTCATAACTAAGCCTAACCAAGTCTACTAGATCTAGTAACCCGGTTAGCTCTGATATCAAGCTGTCATGCCCTGAACCCCGAAATGGGACCCGAGGGTGAAAATGTAGTCTTACATGTACCCGTATATGATAAAACATCCAAAGATACAGTACAGGGGATGAGGGTCCGACCTCGTGGGGTTCCTAGGCACCCTAAACACATCCAAACACAATTATATACGCAACGAAAAAAAGATCATTCTATATATACATATGCAGTACCATACCAAAGTCTATACAAGAGTAGACACAATGCTCTATCAAAACGTACAAATGGGTGCCCAACATATCCCAAAATGGCAACCCATCAAAACACAGTCCTAGCACTTACCCAGCACTATATGCAGTACACCGGCCACTACGCTCCCTACACCAGGACGCTAGTTCCGGTTACTCGAAAGACTTGTAAAAATATACGTATAGCAGAGGTGAGACACCTCTCAGTAAGGAAGAACACAAGTTATATCGGTGTGTGACATTTGAGTGTTATCATGATGCAAGATACACGCAGTTAAATGCATTTTAGTACTAGTTTCCACAGTGCATACACACCATTATACACATACACATGATCAGCAATCCTGGTGTGGTCACACCCTTCGGCCCGAAGCCGGCTCGCGACATACGGCGTTGGCCCGTAGCCAACCCACGAACACGATGCCACCGGCACATGGCTAGTCCTCGACTCCCATGGCATCGTATCGGCGCTAACTGGTGGATCCACACCCTTCGGTCTGATCTGTCGGTATAGGCTCACGCCCTCGGATATAAAACCGGACACTCTTGTCTACGTGGCAGGTGATAAACACATGCCCTCGGATATAGAGCCGGACACTCTTAGTACCTGGAACAATTCGGAACCCCGTTCCTATTAGCATTTCAACATATCACACACACATGCATGCTCATATAACTATACAAACCACACTCATTTGGTAATCTAAATCATGATTTTTCAAACAAATACAGTTTAAACAAGTTAAGGCACAACCATTCCAATATCATAGTATAAATCACACATATACTTGGTTTTCAACAAAACCTGGGATTCAGCCCGTCGCTCCCTTTTTCCCAAAACTGTAATAATGAAAAACCCATAGTTTTTCCTGTTAGATTCTCCAAAATGAGTAGTCAAAACACACACAGTACCATGGACCACAATTCCACCGAGTCCGATTTCAAAAACAACTAATACAAATATAGTTCCCCTTACCTTTTCCCCGAATAGCCAATCTCGAACTCCAAGGTTCCTAAACAGTGAATCGAGTTCCAAAACCTACAAATCACAGTACAGAATATACTCACAATACAGTCGCTTACAAAACTACCAAATTAGAACTGAAAACCGAGCCTTACCTTGATTTTACGCCGAAACCCGAAAACCTCTAAAACGAGATTCCGATCCATAGAAGTTGTAGAGAATCCTTCCACGATCCTCGTGGTAACTTCAGATTCACGATTCTAGCAACAATCGGCGAAGAAATCTAGAGAGAGAGAGAGAGAGTAGGGAGAGGTTTAGAGAGAGAGAGAGAGAGAGATTTGAAGTTACTTAGTGAGGAAGTAAAGGAAATTCCTATTTATAGCCCTTTGACCCGGCCCAACTCGTCGACAAAATGGTGCCTTCGTCGACGAATCTTCCACTACCTTCGTCGATGAATTGGTGGCCTCGTCGACGAATATGAGATCACCAATTTTTTCCGAGACTCCTTGGCTTCTCCTCGTTGACGATTCTTTAAATTTCGTCGATGAGAAGAACAAAGGGTTCATTGATGAAATGTGCCAAATTCCCAATTTGCTCCTCTTTTATTTATTTAAATCCATTTATCACGGTTCGGGTTCTTACGTTTATAAGACAAAAGTTGAAAACCAATGTGACACTAAGATAAAGTGTCTTAGATCGGATAGATAAGGTGAATATCACTTCTCCGCCTATTGTGAATCAATAAGGTGTGATACATGAAATATCTGCAGCGTATACTCTACAACAAAATGGAGTGGCAGAAAGGGAAAATCGAACATTGATTGAAATGGTCAGTGCCATGATGTCAAATTCAGGACTAAGTAGTGGTTATTAGGGTGAAGCCTTTCTAACTGCTTGTCATATATTAAATATAGTTCCTTTAAGAGGACTAAGACTTCTCCATATGAGTTATGGAAGAAAAGAAAGCCTAATTTAAAATATCTTAAGATTTGGGGTTGTAGAGCAATTGTAAGGCTTCTTGAACCTAAAATAAGGAAATTAGGTGAGCGATGAATAGAATGTGTATTTCTTGGCTATGCTGAACATAGCAAAGCTTATAGATTCTTGGTAATTGAACCAAATGATTCTATAGGAGTTAATTTAGTGATAGAATCCAGAGATGCAAAATTCTATGAAAATAAGTTCACTTCCATACAAAAGGTTAGTGATCAAAATAGAATCCAAAGATGTAAAATTCTATGAAAATAAGTTCACTTCTATACAAAAGGTTAGTGATCAAAATATATTAGTGGAGACTTTGAAACCACTTTGTGCTAGTGGTGAATCTTCTAAACCTAGTGTATCTAGGAGGAGTAAAAGGAGGAGAACAACAAAGTCTTTTGGACCAGACTTCATAATCTACCTAGTTGAAGGTACTAGAGAATCACACTCCAGACAAACTATAATTTCACCAAGTGTGGAATTAGATCCCCTTACTCATGGAGAGGCAATGAAGTCTCAAGATTCTACATTTTGGAAAGAAGCTATAATGAAATTGATTCTATCATGGGTATTAAAACCTAAAAGTTGGATGATTTTCCTCTTGGATCAAAACCAATAGGTTGTAAATGGATCATAAAAAAGAAAATGAAGGTAGATGGAACAATTGACAAGTTCAAAGTAAGGTTAGTATTTAAAGGCTTCACACAAAAGGAAGACATAGACTATTTTGATACTTGCGCTCCAGTTGCTTGGATTGCGACTATAAGAGTCTTGCTTGCCTTAGCTTCCATCTACAAGTTCGAAATCCATCAAATGGATGTAAAATCTGCATTCTTGAATGGAGAGTTGGATAAAATGGAACAACCTGAAGGCTTTATTATGTCGTATATGAATCTAAAGTATGTAAATTGGTTAAGTCTCTTTATGGACTTAAACAAGCCCCATTACAATGGTATGAAAAAATTGACCAAGTAATATTCTTTCTAATGTCTTTAGAATACATGAATCTGATAAATATGTATGTAGTAAGTTCAATAGAAATAAAGGTGTAATTATTTGCTTATATGTTGATGATATGTTAATTTTTGGTATTGATATTGAAAGTGTTGAAAGTGTTAAGAAACTGTTGTCATCTAATTTTGATATGAAAGATATGGGTAATGCAGATGTGATTTTGGGTATTAGAATAATTAGAAACAATGATAAATTGATTCTCACCCAATCACACTATATTGAAAAGATACTAAAAAAGTTTAGTCACTATGACCGAAAATCTGTTAGCACACCTTTTGATGAAAATTTGAAATTATATCCTAACACTGGTAGAGCAGTAAATTAGTTAGAATATACTAGAGTTATTGGTTGCTTGATGTATGTTATGACTTCTACTAAATCTAATATTGCATTTGCTGTAGGTAAACTTAGTAGATATACTAGTAATCCTAGTGATATTCATTGGCATGCTATATATAGAGTGTTAAAGTATTTGAAAAATACTATGGATTATGACATACATTATGAAGGATATCCTACTGTTTTAGAAAGATTCACAGATGCCACTTGGATCACTGATCGTAATGATCATACATCAACCAGTGGGTGGATATTCACCCTTGGTGGAGGAGCTATCTTCTGGGTTTCAAAGAAGCAAAACCTTATAACAAATTCCACTATGGCATCAGAATTTGTGGCTTTAGCTTATTGTAGTAAAGAGGCAGAATGACTTAAGAATTTGTTATTAGAAATTCCAATTTGGCCAAAGCTTATGCCACTTATATCTTTGCATTGTAATAGTGAGACAACTTTGTCACAAGCATATAGTAATATATATAATGGTAAATCTAGACATATTGGCCTAAGACATAGTTATGTGAGACAATTAATTACTGATGGTGTAATTACCTTAGATTTTGTGAGATCAAGCCAAAATTTGGCTGATTCATTAATAAAAAGACTTGCAAGAGACATGGTCTGGAAAACATCAAAGGGGATGATACTTAAATCCATAACCCATAGTCACCAATGATGGAAACTCGACTCAACACTTAAAATTTTTAAGCTCTTGAGTTCAATGAGTAAAGTACATCATATGTAGTGATTGGAAGCACTAAAACGTATATGTGTCACACAATCTATCCCAAGGAAAATAGTGTTTTGTACCTGTAATGTGGAAAATGTGAAAGTTGAGCTTAAGCTATTAATAGGATTATAACAGGTTTTGTAAGGTACTTTAATTACAGATTCCACTATGGCATCAGAATTTGAGTGTTGGAAGTGGTGTCACTTCCTATGAGAAATGGATTTATCTCTAAAACACTTATCAAACTAGGATATAGACGCAAGGCCAATCCATGCGTTTGCTTTTGGTAACACCCAACGATCTGATAATTTGTGTGTGATATGTATTCGGTTAATCAAAAGAGGATTGCTAGTTCAAAGTTCGTCTACTATGTAATCCTAATTAACTTTGATATATATTCATTAAGTGAAGGTTCAAGTTCTAAAAACACCTTTATTTATGCATAAATTTTCTCTTATATGGATAAATTTTTTTTCATCTATATTTTGAAAATGGTGGGGGGAATGTTGAATATTTTCTAAAATAATCGATTTTATGGGTTTTCAAAGTCTTCCATTTATGAATTTTTTAAAGCATACATGAGGAGTATTTTATGCTATGTGGGTTTGTCCCACATTGGAAAGAGTGGAAAAGGAAAAGTTATTAATAAATGATAAGGTAGAATAATCTCTTAAAATTGGTTAGGAGATAATGCTAGTGTGTACTCTAGTACACCCTAGGATGCTTTGCATCATCTGCACATGCGCGTGTGTGGGCTATAGGGCACTAGTGGCGCATTTAGTTTACGCGCAAACACTTAGCTCTTTGCATGCTTGTATTGTTGCGAGATTGTGACCGTTGATCATGATTGGATTATTTCAGTTTAATCTTATTTTTTTTTATAAGATCAAGTGGTGCAATCTGAATCGTATAAATAATCTAATAGTCATAATAATTGATTTTTCAAAATGTCTCGACTAGGGCGCGACCAGGAGACCTTGGAAGTGCAACTGGGTGTACTAAACATGAAGAAAGAATTAAATATATTCCAGACTGTGTTGACCAAGGCTTGACCAGGGCACGACCAGGTTGATGCCTAGTGCGACTAGATCGACGCCTAGTCGACTTCAGAAATCTGCATCACGAATGACTTTTAATAAAACAGATTTGAATAGATGTAACCTTTCAGAAAATGCATAATTCTGTATATTTAAAGACAAAATTTACTCCATGAATAAATAGAAATATTCAATCAATATCTCTTTCTCTTTCTCTCGTAAGGTTTTCACAAATTATATTCTCTTTAATCCTGGGTTCTATTTTCTAAAAAAATAGAATTTCAGAAATTTGTTAAGATTCCTCTAAGGGTGTTTATGATCAGTTTTTTGTTTGTATATAATGTAAACTGATATCAGATTATATTTTGGGCTTCATTATATTTTAAAAATGTATTTACTGACTCAATACACATCAATCTGGTGAGCGCAAATAACGTTTTAAGGAAAATGACATTATAACGTGCATTGAAGCGTTTTCTGTTTTGTAGCATTTTATACATTTGTTATTCTACAAACCTTGCTCATATTAATGGATAAGCTTTGCTTATATTTGATAGATGGGTTTTCAATTGATCCAAAAAAAAATTGAAAAATGGGGAGGAAAATCCTACTTTGCTCAAGAAAAAAGAAAAAGAAAAAAGCAGGCAGCTTGGCTTAGATGGCTCCACTCTACTAAAGCTAATCGACTTGACTTGGATAAAGTTCACAATGTTCTCCTTGACTTAGTGAGTTTTGCTTGGGTCAAATATGTTTATTTAACTTGGTAATTAGACAATTCAATTTGGAAAATGATTAGTTTGCATTTTTAAAATACTCTTCAAGCCTGAAAATTATTTCAAGGTTAATGAGAGAGTGGGTAACTGATGTGGATAAAATGGTATACAGAATAAGGAAAGCCAATAGACAAATTGATGCTATAGGTTGTCACTTAAGGTCTAATTAAGGAGGAGAATTAAAGGGTGGTAACTTATAACTAAAAGAGGGAAATGAAGGAATATAACCCTTTATGGACATGTAACATAAGAATTAAAGGCCCCCAGCATTAAATACTAAGAAGGGCTGGAAAGGTAAGAGGGCATTTATCTTGATACTATTGTCACTTTATTTTACTTCTTCCATCCCAAGTTTAAACATCGAAGAAATCCTTGGAGTACACCTTGAGTCCTCCAAGTTTTTTAGTTTTTTCAAGGAATCGAAGTTTCAACATATTTTAGTAGCAACAATTAGTATAGGAATTATGTCTTGAGACAATGTCCTTTGCTCTTTGTAGAAAGTTTCCTAGACTCTTACGTGTTGTCCTTTGGATCCATATATGTTCCTTGTTATCTTGGCAATATACTAATATAACAAATGACTTAAAGATTTGGCTTTGTTGAGGAGTGGGTCCTTTGTGATGGTGATCACAATGAAGTAATTGTTGGAAATATAATAGAAGGAAAATAATTTACTAATAAGATTAATATTAAATAAAAATACAAATATTTATTAGAAATTGAGGTGTAGAAGGGTCACTATTCTTAAAGTCGGTTTTGTGCCTACAAAGAACATTTTTTGATACATATAGTCACTACGCGCATGAGCTCCAAATTTACTCATCTAACTTGATTTTGTATGCACTCACAAACACCTAAACTTTAGGATGTGTAGTGTCATTTAATTTCCCAACAAAATATAAATATCAAAAGAGAGTAAAATATATAGTGGTTTTGAAGAAGAACATATTTTGAAATGAAGTTGGATCATAGTTTATATAGGTAAAATTAAGTACAACTTCTAGCATCATAAATACGAAACTGTTAAAGCAGTAGTTAGTATTTTAAAAATGTTAAAACTAATATATTAAATTTAACGTATACTTAATTAAAATAAAACTAACGATTGCTATACAAAATTTTATTAAATAGATAATTTTTTTTTAAAAAAAAATATGAAACATCCAACAAAATTATCAATAGTCCCTCACATGGTTCAATTTTGTTTTTGTTTTTGTTTTTTTTAACCAAAGACTAGGAAAAAAAAACAACGTTGAGTAATTACGAGATGTAATGCATTGGGTAATAGTACCTTTCAGTTTGAATTGCTCTTAGAGAGAATATGGTATGGGTTACAAGAATTTGGTGAATATTAAATTTTTGAACCGAATTCTTTTAATGTAACATTATAAACATATCACTCACATAACATCTTTAAACAAAAAACTCTTGTGGACTGGTACGAATAGGTCATGTAACACTCCAATCCCGAAGGGTCTGGGATATTTACTTTTTACCATTGATTTACTGCGGAAGCAAATAAACTCAATTATTATTAAACCAGAGCGCTAATTATCTATATTATAATCATTTATTTTAAAAGAAGAAAAATTACACAAACATAAATATCTAACATCATACTAATATTTCTAATCAATCTTTATTTTTTTATTCCCACTTGCTTGTTTGCTAAGCCTGATTTCTGACATGCCATTCAGAGTTATCTGAAATAAAAATATGATTGGAGTGAGATGACGCTCAGTAAGTAAATTAGATTATTATTAGTGTGTGGCCAAAATGAGCTTTTAAAAATTTTTATAAAATAATATCTAATACTATAATTTCAAAATTTCTTCTAAAATAAATGTAAATCTAAAAATTTTTGCATAAAACTTTATTCATCAATTATAACAATAAAATTTAATAATCGTATACTGTGACCGTTAAATTAAATTTTTAACTTTAAAATTATAAAAATATTTAACTATATACATACATATACTTTTTCTTATACGTTTCTTTTAAATCGTCATTTAGGCACAAGAATGACCCTTTTCATATAAACTTTACTTTTCCTTCAACTCATTAATAACTCTGTACACGTAATTAAATATGTATAAACATATATTATAAAAAACACCCTTAGGCCTGTTTGCCGTAAGTCATGTTTACCCCCATGACTGGGTTGTGCGGTTCGAAGACTGGACTTAGCTGGCTAGCCGACCAAACTAAATCAATGTACGTAAACTTTAAGTGAGATTTTCCTTATTAAGTTCTGATCCGGAACCAGATGTGCACTCAGAAGAAATCCACTAACATAAATAACTACTCTGAAAACAGTGTGGGTGCATTCTGATTCGTATAAACTTTAAACTACGGTACCGAGCATTTGTAAGTTTGAACTTACTTTACCATAAGAAGTTTTAAAACCATCTTATTATAATTTATGTAATTTAAAATAATCTTGTGAAAATCTCATCTTTACTTATATTTTCATGAATAATGCAATGTAGAAATAAACTCATGCCACACAATTTTTGTGTTAAAAATATATATAATTTTTTTTAATATAAATAAATGCTGAAAATTTACCCGAGGAGATTTGAACATTTCTTAACCCAAAAATAAATGTAAGTATATTAAAGATAGAACTTATATAATTAAATATACGTAAAAATAAACTCATGAAAATTTTATGGAATTAAGTAATATAATTGAAATTTACTTACAAAATAAACTCGGGTATGAATTTTAAATAAAAAAAAGAAACTAACATAATCAAATTTACTTGCCTTCTTCTTTTACCTTGTACTACGAATACAATAACTATCTTTAAAAAATGAGATCGGAAAGAGTGGGTGAGTGAGAACTTACTCAAAAATTCTCTCTCCACCACAAATTCTTTCACTCACTAATCCTTTTCTTCTTTGGAAAAATTGTTGTGAAAAATGAAGGTTGAGAGTTTCCTATTTATAGGAAAATTTTGGGGAAGAAATGAAATTTATAAAAGTGTGGGGAGATGTGTGAAATTATAATTTTTTAAAATTAAAGAATGAGCAAGGGATGAGTTGAGTATGAGATGGGGATGGAGGCCATGTGGGAGTGCTTGCCACCATTCCCATTAAATAAAATTTTAATTAATTACTTACCTAATTAATTAATCAATTAGTTAATTAATTATTTTATTATTTTATTTTCTTTATCATTATTATCATTATTATTATCATTGTTATTACTTTTAAACTATTTTTAGTATTTATTTATTTTATTATTTATTTTTGAATAAGAATTAAATTTAAATTTTGAAAACTTATGTGGGCCCCACATGGTTTTGTGAACCCCACACAACTTCGAGACTCAAATGGATCTTACGTAACTCCAATAATCCTCATACGATTTTATGAGCCCTACACAGCTTCGAGACTCCTGTAAACCTCCACACGGTTTCAAAACTCATGTGAGCCCCACACAGTCTTGTGGGCCCCGCATAATATACCTATATTATTATTATTTTATCATATATTTCTACAAATTATGTCAGTCAAAACATTATTTTATGTACTTATTTACGTATATAAACAGTGTCTACCCTGTTTATCCTATGAAATTCCATTTTGACCAGGCTGACCTCCAGGGAGCGACTGAGCCGCAATGGTCTCTGAGCACTCGCTAAGACAAAGTTTTTCTTAGGCATCAAATATGGAATTAAGAATCCTACAGAAAAACACTTCTGTATTGATATTAACTTAATGGCCATTTTTATTATTTTATTATTATTGTGCTTTAATCGTATATATATTTTTGGGTCATCATGGGTCATGCATCATACTTGGATATTCATGAGTACATACTTTAGAAAGTTTTAACTTAGTAAACTTTCATAGGAAATGACTTCTACACTCACATAGGTAAACCCATCAAGTGTGTAATTGTAACTAGACACACCACCTAACAAAGGATATGAATTTATTAAGAGATAAATTCAACTTCACAATCATTACAGTTGCATTGTTCAAAACACCATAGGAATGATTAGAATAAATAATAGTGCTCACCAAACTACTCAATGACTTGTTATTATCCATCGAACTTAATTCATGAGATCTCTAATGACATAGGTTGGGTTGTCATCATTATTAGTTTGTATTAAGGGCTTAAGACATCCCCCTCGATGTTTATATAGATTTTTAGCTAGTCCTTTAATTAAGAAAATCAATAATCAATAGTTGTCTCTCTGTTCTCATATTTAAATTTTATTGATATTAAGTATTTCCACATTTTTGTGATCACACTAATAATAGCCCAGTTTGACTGTTCAATTAGTTTAGATTAGTCCACAAATATACTAACCAAAGACTTTATGACTATATATGCAGTGACTCGAAAATTATAATAATAAAAGGAAATGGGAAAAAAGATTTTTGGCTAAGGCAAGAAAAAATCAGCGACAGTTTTCTGAAGGAGCCAAAAAATCGGCGATGGTTTTCGGTTTTAACTGTGGTTGGGAAAAGGTAAAATAGTAATTTTGGGACCGGTTAATAGAAAATCGAGGACAACTTTCTGAGAAGCCGAGAAAATCATCGACGATTCTTGGTCGTAGAGCTGAACTTATAAAGAACCGAGAGCTCATTGAAGAAATAAAATCAAATTACTCTCTCTCTCTCTCTCTCTCTCTCTCTCTCTCTCTCTCTCTCTCTCCAGAAACCTACGACCCCTCTCCCTTCTCTCTACAATTTCTGCTCCAATAGGTCTCATTTTGACGATCAGGAACCACCATGGGGTTTTTGGGAAGATTCTCTCAATTTGGGATTTTGGGGCATCATCCCAAAACTAAGGTAAGATTGTTATTTTGGTGTTTTTGGGTTGATTATTTAATTATTGAAGGTATAAGCTTAGATGTGAATGTATTCTGACGTTACACTGAGAAATTGGGATTTTAAAAATTTAGGGTTGGTATATACACAATAGGCAGGCTAAGAATTTTTAGTGGATGTTTTCAGGAACCTGGGTAAGGTTATAAATAGTTTACGAATTCAAGAAATGTGAGTATGAAAATTATTTTGGGAATTCAGTTAATTAACAGGAAAATATGTATGTATATTATTTTAGGATAATGAAATTATGAATGCCGTCGGCGTGAGTTAGAATCAGTAGGCGAGTTCAATTAGACAGGTAAGAGAAATATGCTATGCTAGGAATTTTAGAAATTTTATCAGTAATATATATATATATATATATATATGTTTTAGGGCAAGTTCTACATAATATAAATTATCTTCATTATCAGAAAATGCATATTTCAGTACAGAGGTTTTTATTTATTTAATTGTATGACATGAGCTAATATCAGAGCAGTTCATAATTTATACAAATTTTAGAATATCATAAGTTATAGTATTTTTGCATAGAAATATGTTTTACTAGATATTACAGAATTATGAATTACGGTGTATATACAGACATATATTTTATAGATAGATATTTTACAGACAGATATTTTATAGACAAATATTTTACAGTGTTTACAGAATACTATGATTTCTAGAATTTCAAAACCATAACACTCAGATATTTCAGTTTATTCAGTCATATATTACAATTATTCTAGTCAGACATTATAGTATTTTTATATCAGTTTTACAGTGTTATGGTTATTTTGGAATCATGATGAAACAATAAGATAATTATATATATTAGTATTATATAGTATCAGACCTTGATGAATTATTTCAGTCAGATTCAGTCAGCAAAGCACAGTATCGTAGCTATTTTAGATTAGAGTGCAACCACATATCTCAGATAGTGTGTGAATTTTCGTCAACTGTGCCTTGGAGGGATTGCAGCTTCCCTAGAATTCTGGGTAGAGGCGGCTGATTTGACGAGGGAGATGTCAGTACCGTGCCTTGGAGGTATTGCAGACGACCGGTCTGATGATTGATAAAGTTTTGGTTGACTTATCCTAGTAGGCCAACCAGAGTTAAGTTCCGCTTATAGGTCGCACAACTTTGTCATGAGGGGTTAAATCATGATATACAGTTTTTCAAGGTAGTTTTCACAATTATTTATATATATACATATTTACAGAATAACAGCAAATATACTATATTACTAGCAGTATGAATTAATAGAAAGCTTAGATAATACAGTTGTATTTTAAGCCATATTGGTGTGAGTTACACAGTATTATATTTTATATGATATCTCAGTTCAATTATTTATCAGTGAATTATTTATGTAAACTCAGTTGCCACATACTGGTAATAACATATTTCGTCTTACTGAGCGTTGTCTCATCCTAGTAATTTAACAATTTTAGGTGATCCAACTAGACGAACAGATCAGGCTTGAAGATAGGGGGGTCGGTTGTACTGCCCTGTTTGTAGGGTAAGTGTATTTAGGAAAAAAGTATTTTTGGGTAGATCTCAGGCGTCTTGATAGATGATACTAGAGAGTTATGCTTTTGTGTATGTATATTTTGGGGAGATACTAAATTCTAGTATTGTGTATATGATTATACAATTTTATGTTTTTCGCTATATAGGTGTTTTACAGTAGTCATTATAGGGGTATCAGAGTAAGATGAGTATGAATCTATATATATATTATAAAAAAAAAATGGTATGAAATTTTGAGGTTGTTACAATATATCTATTATCCACTTGGACAATGCACCACAAAATAAATATTTCACAAACCTATGTGTGTTTACACTTTAATTTCTCCATGCCATTTTATGGCTAAGTGATTTCATCCCCTCACCATTGTTTTCATGTATTATGCATTATTTGCACCACTTAATTTGCCTCTCAAAAGCATAAAAATTATTAATAACAATCATGGTGCATACATATATTTATCTATATGTTTGTGCATCATCACACATTTCCATAAATGAACAAGAATACCAAAAAAACCACATCAGATACCACCCACAACTAAAGATAATAAATTTGTGTTGCTTATGAGAGTTCGCCTCATTATGGGAAATGTAGGTAATATTCTATTTTATGCAATAGAGTTGAAAGGCAAAATATTATAATATTGTCTACCACAAAATAGTAGAAAATGATCCACTGAAAATGCTAATGGCACAATAAAAATTATACATTTAGATATCACTAAAGAAATTACTTTACTATATCCTGTCCATGTACATGGATTGAGCATTCATAATAAAATCAATTCAAGAATAATGTTAGCTCATTTATGCACAAGCTTCCACCACTTAAAAACAAGTTATAACAATAGTGGGTGCCTTAAATTCTTATATTACTGTAAACCCCACTATTAATTAGGTTGTGATCTATAGGGAAAACCTCACAATCCTAAGAGTTTTCCCCCTCATTTTGTAAAAAAAATTACCATTAATTTCAAAAAGGAAAACAAAGCCCCAAAAAGAAATCTTAAAAATTAAGAAACTCATAAGAGTTATATATTCGTATTTTCTATCCCTTTGAAATGCATGCTTTACCCATTAAAGGTAATAGTATTTGAGCTTGAGGATTACTATCCCTACACTCCGTAATAGATGGAGTTCTTTTAAATAACAATAATTATTTGACACTCTCAAAGCATTATTACCATTGAAAGTTTTCATAAATGATGCAAGTATTTTTCAAAGAAATCAACCCAAACTATAGGTATGAACACTCTAACAATTCATAAAAATTGGGCGACAATGAAAATGAGATGGTGTAATAAAAAAAAATTAAATATGTCAATGAAGTAGGATGGAGAAGTCAAAACACTCTTACTTAATTGAATCACTTATATATTTCAAATCTCAGTAGCGCTTGTAGAATAAAATGAAACTAGCCAACACACACCAAATTAAAAGCATTTTTGACAAAATAAATAAACTAAATGCAATTTTACTAGAATTGTTTTACATATTAATGATCTAAAATTTCTACAATATTTGTGACATCATTTGCAATTTATTTTGCCATCAATTTCAATGCTCATGTTTGACCCACCCAAAGTTGTGCAACGCATAAATGGGGAAAAAAATATCATTTAAATTTCTAGCAAATATAAATAATATCAATTTAATGGGTTGTAAAACATTTCAAACCAAAATAAAATCAAAACCACAAGAGGCTAAGTCAATTTAAATAATAGTGAAAGAGATGGTGATTATATCAAGGTATTAAGCAAAGGAACAAACACATTACTTTATCGATACTTTCCTTGATCCTCACATTTCTTGCCAACTTTAGCAAATCATGATTGCACCAATCAACAAATTGCCTTGATCATCAATACGACATTTAGGATCCGACCAAAGCACCAAAACTCAACCACAACAAATTAAGACAAGATGGTTAGATGTAAATTCATGTGTGCAAGAAAATTTTTGTTACTGCGTGCCTTGTTCTCATTGTGTTAAAATGAATTTGGCTTTAAGATTCTTGAAAATATAATAGAAGGGAAAAATTATTTACTAATAAAATTAATATCAAATAAAATACAAATACTTATCAGAAGTTGAGGCGTGGAAGGATCACTGTCCTTAAAATTGATTTGGCGCCTACGAAGAACATTTCTTGGTGCATATAGTCATTGCACTCACGACCTCTAGGATTACTTAGCTGACCCAATTTTACGTGCACTCACAAATACTAGAATTTTAGGAGGTTGTAGTGTCATTTAATTACCTAAATATATATATATATATATATATATATATCAAAAGAGAGTAGAATATAGAATTGTTTTGAAGAAGAAAAACATATCTTGAAATGAAGATGGATCATAGTTTATATAGGTAAAATTAAGTATAACTTTCAATATGATAAATATGAAACTGTTCACGGGTCATCCAAGATTGAGACAGCCCCTTCTACAACCAACTAGGATAATAGTCTCATATAATAAGTTACTGGTTGGGAAGATTATCACTCTCATTTTGGGAGTATTAAATTTTGAACTCGTTTACATTTAAAATTTAAAATTTTCTTTATTATTACTTTTATACAAAGACGCAAGTCGCGCCAATTTCTCGAGTATGAAATTGGCCATTTCGAACAGCCGCTGTTCCTTTCGCCTCACGCACTCAATCTCAGAGGTCGCACACCCTTCTCCCATTCATCCCTTTCACGCTCAGATAGTCGTCACCCTATCGAACCCTGACGTTTCTTTCTTCCACCTTGCCATCAAAAATTGCATTGAAAGCTCAGAATCGAGGCGGGCACTGCTTCTTTTCCGCCACTTGTTACGATCCAGAGCGAAACCAAACGATCTCACCTTCAGTTTACTGATCAAGGCCTGCGCTTCCTCTTTTTCCTCAGCTTTGGATTCGAACCATGCAGAGCGAGAAGCCAATCAGATTCAAACCCACCTCAAGAAATCGGGTTTTGACCAATTTGCTTATGTTAGCACTGCCCTCCTCTGTTTATACGCAGAATTTGGATGCATTTCTTGTGCGCAAAAACTGTTTGATGATATGCCTAGCAGGGATATTGTTTCTTGGAATGCATTAATCTGCGGGTATTCGCGGAATGGGTATGATTTTGATGCGTTGGGATTTTTTGTTCTGATGCTAAGAGAGGGTCTTAATCCTTCTCAGACGACGTTAGTTGGTTTAGTTCCTTCGTGTGGTCGGCGCGAGTTGGTGTTTCAGGGAAAATCTGTCCACGGGATCGGAATTAAGGCTGGCCTCGATTTGGACTCCCGAGTGAAGAATGCATTTACCTCAATGTATGCTAAATGTGCTGATTTGGAAGCAGCGGAACTGTTATTTTTAGAAATCTCGGACAAAAATATTGTTTCGTGGAATGCCATGATTAGCGCCTACGGCCAAAATGGTTTCTTTGACGAGGCAATGCTTGTTTTCAAACAGATGCTGGAGGAATGTGTAGAAACCAATGAAGTGACCATTATGAGCATTCTATCAGCAAATGCTCATCCAGACTCAACCCATTGCTATGCTATTAAAACTGGTTTTACCACTGATGCTTCTGTTGTTACCTCACTAGTTTGTATCTATGCGAGGTTTGGGAACGCAGAATCTGCTAAGTCACTTTATGAGTCAATACCCCAGAAGAAATTGGTTTCCTTAACTGCAATTATGTCGAGCTATGCTGAGAAGGGAAATATGTGTATGGTGATGGAATGTTTTGCTCAAATGCAGCATTTGGCCATAAAACCAGATCCAGTTGTCATGGTTAGCATCCTTCACGGGTTTACAGCCCCAACTCACATTGGCATTGGGCAAGCTTTCCATGGTTTTGGATTGAAGAGCGGGCTGTGTTCTCACAGTTTGGTGGCAAATGGGTTGATAAGCATGTACTCCAAATTTGCTGATATGGAAGCTGTGTTCTCTTTGTTTTCTGGGATGCGTGAAAAATCATTAATCAGTTGGAACTCTGTGATTTCTAGCTGCGTACAGGCTGGAAGGCCACAAAATGCCATGGAGTTGTGCTCTCAGATGACGATTGAGCGCAGTCCTGATGCTGTTACGGTGGCCAGTTTGCTCTGTTGTTCTTCCCAACTTGGGTACTTGCGCTTTGGGAAGAGACTCCATAACTACGTCCTTCGAAACAATTTTGAAATGGAAGACTTTGTTGGAACAGCTCTCATAGACATGTATGCCAAGTGTGGAAGCATACATAGCGCAGAAAGGGTGTTTAGGAGCATCAAAAGGCCATGTTTGGCGACATGGAATACGATGATCTCGGGCTACAGTTTGTGTGGTTTAGAGCATAAAGCCCTCAGCTCTTACTCTATAATGCTAGAGAAAGGACTTAAACCTGATAAAATCACTTTCTTAGGAGTATTGTCTGCTTGTACCCATGGTGGTCTTATTCAGGAAGGGAGGAAATATTTCCAGATCATGAGAGAAGAGTTTGGCATAGCGCCAGGACTGCAACACTCTGCATGTATGGTTAGTCTCCTTGGTCGTGCGGGCATGTTCGAGGAAGCACTTGGATTTGTCAAGAGTATGGAGATAGAGCCTGATTCCACTGTGTGGGGAGCTTTGCTCGGTGCTTGTTGCATCCACCAAGAGTTCAGGCTTGGAGAGAGTTTAGCCAAGAGGTTATTTTTCTTAGATTACAACAGTGGAGGATTCTATATCCTGATGTCAAATCTTTATGCCGCAAAAGGGAGGTGGGATGATGTAGCCAGGGTGAGGGAGATGATGAGAGACACCGGAGGGGATGGTTGTTCTGGCATTAGCCTAATCGAAGTGACTCGCGAAAGAAATGAACTCGAGGTTACAAATATGAGCTTTAGTAGTCAAGTGTCAAGATCTCCCATAGTGTAGTAGCAGCCCATTGCTAAGGACAAACTCTGGACCACTCGTATACTTGAACATTTTAGTTTCAATTTTCACGATGAGGGTTGATATGTTACACATTGGGCAGGTAAGACGATCAATTTTTTGGGATAGATCCTCCATTATTATTATTATTTTATTTTAAAATTCCACAATCCATTGTTTAGTTGGCAAGTTGAGTTGTAACCCATTGCACTTTCTATCATACTCCAATAGAAGGAAGACGAGATATGATCAAATGAATTCATGAAAGAAATGAATATGATGAATGTGAGCTTTAGTACCAAAAGACTTTGAAACTCCCCACACCTTAACTTATTGATAGGGACAAATTAAAATCAAGTAGTTTATTCAAATATTTTGATTTCGATTTTTTCATTTTGAGAGTTACTATGTTAGTTATTTTGGAGATAAATGATCTATTTAAGAATAGAGTCGTTAGAACTTACATTATTAGGAAAAAAGAACAAAAAAAATCCACCACTCATTCTAGAGTTGGGTCGACCCGTTGCACTTTCAAGTCAACCTAAAATTGCTTACCTACGTTCCTCGGAGGTGGAGGTGGAGGCTAACCGGCAATAGTCGGTAGTCGGTACTGGTCTAGTGGTCTTCCATCTGTCTTTAAAATAAAAAACCCTAGAGGCGAGTAGGGTCGCAAACCGCAACGTTCAAAATTTAAAATTTGAAGTTGGCGCTCCTCATATTTCGGGTTTTTCAGATCTTATTATCACATTGTGCTTCTTGGTCGCTACCTGTGTCATCAAAGATGGGCGGTTCGCACAGTCGCGAGGATTTAGAGATCTCGGAGTCTGATGAAGAGGAAAATGAAGAAGAAGCGCAAGAAGAAGAAGAAGAGGAAGAAATTTACGAAGACGTTAAAGACGATGATGAAGAGACGCAAGAGAGATCTTCAGGATGCAAAACCAAGACCACTCCATTTCTTGACGAAGTGGATGCTAAGCTCAGAGCCCTGAAGCTCAGGTATCCCTCACAAAACCCCAACCTTAAGAATGCTGTCAAGCTTTATCTTCACGTTGGTGGGAACAGCCCCAATGCCAAGTGGGTTACTTCTGAGAAGCTCACATCTTACTCCTTCATCAAGGCCTCTGATGCTGATGATGGCGACGAGGAGGAAGAAGATGGAGGAGGAACGGACTCGTCATGGGTTCTGAAGGTTGGTTCTAAGATTCGAGCTACGATCAGCACGGAGCTGCAGTTAAAGACTTTCGGCGACCAGCGCCGTGTTGATTTTATATCACAAGGTGTTTGGGCTATGAAATTCATTAACGAGGAAGATTATAAGAGTTTTGTTACTAAATTTCGAGATTGTTTGTTTGAGAACACGCATGGGTTTGAGTCAACCGATGAGAACAAGCTTAAGGTTTATGGGAAGGATTTTATTGGGTGGGCGAAACCTGAAGTTGCAGATGATTCAGTGTGGGAGGATGCTGAAGATAGTTTCTTACAAAGCCCTGATTCTGCAGCGCCTGCAAGAAAGAGTCAAGATCTGAGAGAAGAGTTTGAGGAGGCAGCAAATGGAAGCGGCATACAGAGCCTGGCATTGGGTGCGCTGGACAATAGTTTCTTGGTGAGTGATTCAGGGATCCAAGTTGTTAAGAATTTCAACCATGGACTTCATGGAAAAGGTGTTTATGTGAATTTTGATAATGGGAATTGTAGAACTGGTTCAAGCTTGGTGCATTCAACCCCAAAGAAGGCTCTTCTTATGAGGGCTGAGACCAATATGCTTCTTATGAGCCCCATGAATGAGACAAAACCCCATTCTAGAGGGCTCCATCACCTTGATATTGAAACTGGAAAGATTGTTACAGAGTGGAAGTTTGAAAAGGACGGAACTGATATTACCATGAGGGATATTACAAATGATAGTAAGGGAGCCCAGTTGGATTCTACAGGATCAACCTTTTTAGGATTGGATGACAATAGGCTCTGTAGGTGGGATATGCGTGACCGAAAAGGGATGGTTCAAAATCTTGTGAGTGACAATACTCCTGTGTTGCATTGGAATCAAGGGCATCAATTCTCAAGAGGTACCAACTTTCAGTGCTTCGCAACCACTGGTGATGGCTCAATTGTAGTTGGGTCTCTAGATGGGAAAATTAGATTGTATTCAAGCAATTCTATGAGACTGGCAAAGACAGCTTTTCCGGGTCTTGGTTCACCCATTACTCATGTTGATGTAACCTTTGATGGAAAGTGGATATTGGGCACAACTGACACATTTTTAATTCTTATCTGCACTCTTTTCACCGACAAGGATGGAAAAACAAAGACAGGTTTTGGTGGCCGAATGGGGAACAGGATCTCAGCCCCAAGATTATTGAAGTTGACTCCTTTGGATTCACATTTGGCCGGGGTAAACAATAAGTTCCGTAGTGCTCAGTTCTCCTGGGTATGTCTTCTAATTTTCCTCCTTGTTTGTTTTGCTACTATAGTTGTTGCCTTCTGCTGAATGTTGCTACAGTATTTGTTTCATATTCTGGCCACTTAATTTAGAAGAAGAAAATATTTTTGAGCTAGAGCTGCCATTTGGTTGATGAGTGCAGTTGTATTTTTTGTGGTAGTGCTTGCTTTTTGCATTTTCACTTTTTTTTTAAAAAAAAAAAAATTATATTTTTTGTAGTCTGTTGTCTTGAATATATACTGTTATCTTGAAGGTCATTTGTGCTTCCATTTCCATAGTTTGTAGATTTGTCCTAAAATAAGCAACAACTATGGCATGTTTGCGTACATGTGTGTGTGACATGAATGTCCAAGGCCAAGTCATAATGATTTCTAGATGGAAGCTCCTAAGCAGCATTGAAGGAGATTCTGAGTACCTACTACTCACTGTTTTGGTTGCTGCTCCCTGTTTCAGGGATTGCTGCATCTGTTGTGGCTCTTTCTTTACTCTTTAGAATCTTAGACTCTAGTGTCAATCTTTATATGTAGAAATGTTGCCAATGCTTTGTTGTCATTGAAGTTTTCTATGCTTCATTGGAGTCCTGCAATTTGGTATATTTGATTTTTGAGAAGATTTAATTTGTCCTATGGAGACTGCTGAGCAGTGATTTTCTGATCACTTTGAGAGAAAGTCTGCATTATCTTATCCTTCTTATACAAATCTTACAGTTTCTTTTCTTTCTCTAGATTGAAAGCTTACAAATTATAGCTTAATTAAAGAAAAACATTAGATTAATGGTGGGAAGTTTTAACCTATATTCTGTAGTTTGGCATACAATATTATTCCACTTTTTTATATGTTCTTTTTCCAAACAATTTCAATTTGGTTTCTTGGTGCACATGTTGGTTGGTTCCCTTGGTTGGGAAATCACTTTGTGGTCTTTTTTCCCTTTTTTTTTTTAAAACCTTTTAGTTTCCTAAAATCTATATACTTTATTTCGTAGTTTTGAGATACACACCCCCCCCCCTTCTTTTTTTTTCAAAGTTCTAGATTTTCTGTTACATATGAACTGCTCTCATTGGTTCACGCTGCCTGAAAACAGGGGGAAAAATCAACAGAAGAAACAGAAGCAATGCTAGCCAGAGCAGACTTGAGCCATGCACTAAATTGACAATTCCCTCCCAAACAACATACTAGTAGTACTAACTCCCACAACCCAATCATATTCTACCAGCCTCCACAGTTTCCCCTGCTTTGGCATCTATTTCCTTGTAGATATAAACATTCTGTTATCCACTGTAAATCCTAGTATACATAGCTACTCTAATTCCTATACACACACACGCAGAGAGTTTTAACTTAAAAGAGAATAGAACCCTGCAGTAGCTTAAACAGAAGATTCACCTAGAATTTAAAAGTTCCAAAAGGCAAGAAGCAGGATCTCAGTAACAATTAGATTTAGATAGCAGTAACAATTCTTTTTGTTGGCATGGCAATTAACCACAACAATTTTTGACCTTCAGTGCTCCTCTCCATAGACTTTCTTGATCTACTGATTGCTTTTGTTAAACCCTTAGAGCATGGTTTTACAATTTGGACCGAGCTGGCCGATCCAATTGGATTTGATTGGATTTGGTCACTAGACCGATGTGGTTATCACCTAAAAAAAACACAAAAAACATGCAAAAGCAACTAAATTAACACTTAACCAACATGTATTGATTGTTTATAGGATCATATTTTTTGTGTAGGGGTGGGTTGGCTGAGCTGCTACCCCAATATATGTGGATTCTGATTCAATTGACACTCATTAGTGAACTAAATTGACACATAATCAAATTGTATTGATTATTCATTACAATGAAAATAATAAATATACATGTACATATAATAATTAATGCACCTAGATATTGACTTTAGGAAGTTTTCAATTGAGACATCCCAGGGATGAAAATTGGGAACAGTCATCTCTTGGTCTATTCCAATTTTTATAAGATCAACAAAAATTCTTGCGTTTGTCATTTATTGTATGATGACAATACATTTTCATGTGTGAACAATAAAATCCCCTTACCATGATCATTCTATTCCTAAAAATGGACATTCTGTAAACTAAATGTAAATTATTTCATTGTTTTTAGTTGTATAACTTGTATGGGGATATTTGCCAACTTATCTGCTGCAAAATTTTTCAGGTCACGGAGAATGGGAAGCAGGAGCGTCATCTGGTTGCAACAGTAGGCAAATTCAGTGTGATATGGGACTTTCAGCAAGTGAAGAATGGCTCCCATGAGTGCTACCACAACCAGGAAGGTCTGAAGAGCTGCTATTGCTACAGGATAGTTTTAAAAGATGACTCAATCATTGATAGCCGCTTCATGCATGAAAAGTTTGCAGTCAGTGACTCTCCTCAGGCTCCACTGGTTGTTGCCACGCCCATGAAAGTTCGCTCCTTCAGCATATCCAACAAGAAATGACATAGCCTTTCTGTATGCTTGATCACTTTCTTAGATTTGTTGAATGCTGCTACATTTAGAGTTCCTCAATTGTATATTGGCTTCTTGTTCAATTACAATGTCCAGGAACAGTTCAAGGAAAGTATGACTCGATTATAATCGTTTCATGCATAGATTTTTGAATCATTTTGGAACTATTTTATTCTATAGCATTTGTCAAGCAAAGCAACTTTGTTGTTTTCTGGAAGGACATTATGTTTTGTTGGCAGATCATGCTCATCGACTGTGATTTAAACTAAGCTGCTGCTCTAACGGGTCAGGCATATGCACACTTCTGCTTTAAGTTCTCTCTTAAGCTTGCCCCCAATTTTCTTATTGCTCGTACAATTATTTTATTATACTTTATTTTTGTTGAAAATTCTAACATGACAATCCCTCCATGAGGTATATCTTGCATTGTCCATTGTTCTGGACATTTCTGGAATATGACACTCTCATACAAGGTTTCATTTTGATTCTAGTTATTGTCATTTTAGGTCTTCAGTTTCACTCATACTATGATTTCTGCATTTCCAATTCTGTCTGATTCCCAGCAACCCAAAGCAACGTAAGTTTGTCATAGTGCTCTCATTGCCTTCTATATAAGCATGATCACGTGTAGGGGAGGATTCCCCAGAGATCGAGCTGGAGCTGAACTGTAAACTGTTTTCCTACATGTGCATGTTGGACGACATGCCTCAGTATTCTCTTCACTTTTGAGTTTTGAGACGCCAACATATGATTTATGAGCTGCATTTGGTAGGGAGGAAAGTAGAAATGATAACTATTAGCCAATGGCTCCGAAACTGCGTCGTTTTCACCTTCAGGATGCAGTTTATGCTTGATACCAATGGCTCTTAGGTGGAATCCACTGGTCATTAAGCCCCGCTGGATTAACTATGCCAATGAAAGTACTGATGGGTGAGCTGCTTCATGAATCCACAAGAGGTTCGTGTGGGGCTTGGTAGCTCTGGCCACTCATCCCATGATTATTAATGCTTGTTATGTTTGAGAGTATGAATTTCAGTTTTAAATTTGGATTTATATAGATTTAGGTGTAAGCATGATTTAATCCAAATAAACTCCAATCAAAATTGGAGATTGAATTCGAAATTCTTAAACATGGGGAGTGGATTGACATTACCCATCTCATTTCAAATTGACATTCCTTTTAGTTTTTCAATGTTATATATATATATATATATATATGGCTCATATTGGGAAGAGTTATTCACTTTATACGGAACCTTCCTATTTACTTAAATTCAAGTTCAGCACTCCCCTTGGTATGATATAATATGTTTGAAATAAAATGTAATGCAATTAAATTATCACATGAAGGTATTTTGGAATTTTCACATGGAGTAATATATACATATTATAGCCGAGGATTGAAACTTTAAAACATTTTTTGATTGATGATATATTGAAACTTGCTTGAGGATTCCATGGGCATAGGTACTGTCAAATCATGTAATTTTTTTTCTTTGATTTCTCTTTTTATATTGCTGTTTGTGAGTGCGTGCATTATCTTAGTGCATGATGTCACAACTAAAAATAATAAATTTATGTTTTGGAGTTTGAAATTTTGAACTAGTATTTTTATTTGTGAATTTGAGTAAAGCGTAATACAAAATATATTTGACTTTGTTCAAATATATATATATATATATTTCAAATGCCCATGCTCCAAATATAACTTAAAAGATATTTTTTTAAATTTCCACATGGTATTCATGGAAAGCAAATATATGTTACGAGAAATGAAGAAGCATAGGCTCTATTCACCAATGGGGAAAAATTAAAAATTGACGAATAGACTCCGGCTTGCCGGATTCGAACCAGCGACCTAAGGATAACAGCGTACGAACTACAGTCCTCCGCTCTGCCAACTGAGCTAAAGCCGGGTTGGTCAGCTGGACGGCATTAAATATATATATAAAGTTTAAATAAAGGGCAAACTACGGACCAACAATTCTAGTAACGATATCCTGCTTTATTTTCTCCCATGCGTTTTGTCTCGTTTGGATATATATTAGGAACAAAAAGAAAATAATTGTTTCCCATACCTACAAATGGAATATGATTTTCATTTCATTTCTTTTCTATCCGATTCCACTTTGTAAATCAAGTATGCCTGAAAATATTAATAAATTAAAATTTCATGTTTAGTTATGAAGAAAATAAAAAAAAAAAATAAATTTAAAATAAATTAATAAACAAACATTTAATTTAGACTTTATTTAATATTTGGATTTTAAATTATATTATAACTATTTTTTTTTTTTTCACATAGAGAGAATATAGTAAAAAATTTGGGGAGACGCTATATACGCTAAAAAACATACTATTTAGTATTTACACTCTAAGCTTAGTTTCTAATGTACTGAATTACAACTTTACCCTTCCGATTACATTTTACAAGTAATCAAAAGACCGAAAAAAAGATAAAAAAATAAAATAATCGTTTAATTGTGTGAAAAAAGTAGAGTAACATTTCCTTGAAATTCCTCCATATCTTCAACCACACCATACACTTACACTTAAATGAGAAAGTCATTAACTATAGTCTTCATCGCGAGACTAAGGATTCACAGAGAGCACAGATTATTCCACATAACAAGACTCATCAATATTCAACAGGAAGTGATAATACATGTTACAAAACCACAAATTACATGAATGCTTTATTCTCTCTTTCCCAGACTCAACGCCCCGTTACATTTCAAATCCCAAAATCCAACCCAAGCTATCCATTTTGTGTGCAAAAATACAATTTATCATACATAAATAATCACCAACATGTACAACATGAGTTAAACCCTGTCAAGATCATACTCCCCTTGAAGGAGAGGAATAAACAACAACAGCAGAGACACTTGTACCAAACAGAGAATTATGCAGACTTGGAAGCCTGAGCCCTTCTTCTGGCCAAAAACATCAGAATCCGAGGGAAGAGCGACTTTTTCTTTTTCTTTACGACCTTGGCTTCTGGGGATGATTCGGTCTCGGTGTTATCTGCATAGACATGTGCCTTTGGGCTTGGGGCAGTGTGAGTAAGAACAGCAGCTTCTGGTGCCCTGTCGAAATTCTTTGCTTCTTTCTTCTCCTCAAAACTTCTCCTCGGGCTCTTGGTGGGGTTTGCCACTCCATGCCCAGATTCACCAGCTTTTCTCCGCTGCTCGTGTTCAGCCCTCCACTTTCTCAGCTCCTGCTCTACACCAAGCTTTCCAGCCTTGGCCTTCTCAGCATTATCCAATGCAACATTCAGTGCTTCCTTTCTTGCCGCCATCTCCTGATTAACTTCTCCCAATTTGCTTAAGGTTTTCAATTCCGACTCCTTAGCCACCTCAATTTGCGATATGGCTGCTGCCACCCTTGCATTCGCCTGCTCCTCTGCTTCATGGGCACGCTTGCTCAGCTCATAATACTCCTCCAAGGAAAGTGTAACGCCCGTGGGTGAATCCTCATTGTTGCTACTTTGAGCTGATTCACTTTCTTGCAGCGCTTTTATGGCTGCTACCGCTAACTTCTCTGAAGCCCTCGAAGCCTCTATCTCCTTTTGAGCTGCAAGTAATCTACTCTCCACAATACTAGCTACTGCCTTTGCTTGGTCGGCCTCTTCCTTTGCCTTCCGAAGCTCTTCATGAGCCATTTGAGAAAGTGATTTGGCCTGATCCGCCTCTTGAGCTGCTTGCTGCAATTGCTTCGGCAGCTCCACCATCTTCTCTTTGGCTTCTTTCTCCTTCATCTGAATCAGAGCTATTTCAGTCTTGGTCCTGTTCAGCTCAGCTTCAAGAGAAGCCACAGCTACCGACGCCATTCCTTCTCTCTGCCTAATGGTGGCAAGTGCTGATTTCTCTTTTTCAAGCTCTGATTTTAATGATGTGGCTGCTAGCCTCAAGCAGTTGACTTCTTCAGTTGCTTTCACAATGTTGAGCTTTACTTCTTCAAGTTCCTTCTTGGCTGAAGCAACAGCTGCTTGTATATCAGTGCGAGTTTTTTTCTCTGCTTCCTCCAGTTCAATGCTTGAATGTCCCCCTTCACTGCTTTCTTGATTCAATTTTGATTCCATATATGCCGCTAGTTCAGCTTTTAAATCAAGAAGCAAGGCTGAAGCAGTGTCTAGTTTTGATTGGAGATCCTTTCCTGACACAATTCGCTGGTTAATTGTTTCTAGCTCATCCTCCGCCTGTTTCAACTCCTTCTCCCAATTAAGAGAGTCTTGCTCTCTAGCCATGGCTGCTCCAATTCTTTGTTCCTCTGCCTCCAAGTGGGCAGCATGTGCAGTCTCTAAAGATTCCTTTGTGGCAATTAACTCAATTGTCAGTTCCTCCACCGCCTTCTCAACTTCCTTGGATGCAGAAACAGCCTCTTCAGCTCTCTTCACGGCTACCTCTTTCTCAGTTATTAAAGAAGCATACTCCTTACGCAGTGCTTCCAAATCATCTTTAACAGATTTCAGTTCTGAAACTGCAGCTGCATGCCTGGCTTTGGCAACCTCAAGCTGTGCTTTGGCGGCAACACTTGCTTCATCAGCAATTCCTTGCTCTATCTCTTCCACTCTTAGCTTGGCAAGTTCAGAGTCCTGTTTTGCCTGATGCTCCTCTGTTTGCGCTCGCTCCAGACTCAACTTTAGTTCTTCTATGAGTCTCTTTGTGCTGTCCAACTCCTTTAGAACTTGCATTTTTGCATCTTCAGCAGCCTCCGACTGTTTCCTGTACTCAGGAATTTCCTCCTGCGCTTTCTCAAGTTCTCGTTCTATAAGCTTGCGTCTCTGCATAGATAGAAATTGTTTACAATCAAATTGGTTGTGTTTTGAATATAATGTTTGAAGCAAGGAAGACATCAAATCACCATTCAGAGCATACCAAATAGTCATACACTGATAACCAAAAGGGTACTCACAATATTTCCACCAAAATAAACATTAAAAATTAAATTATAATATTTGGATGTATGTCTTCTCTTTCTGGTTTCTTTTAAAAAATGAGACAAAAAAGAATAAGATGGCAATGAGCAATAGAGCAAGTGGTGGTTCAACCTAGTTAGAAGACAGTCCAAGTCCAACCAAATGGAAACTACAACCCGACTGGCAGATACACAGCTTGTTAAGGGACTTGGAACTACTTTGGAAGTTGAAAACTATTTGCTTACAAAAGCAATAATTTTGCTTTATTGTCGTACCGAGACCACAACATGCACCAACATAGCACCACATCACTGTCATGCAACTGCAACACCCACTTCAGATTTTTTTTTTTTTTTTAAAGGCCAAAAACGGAATAGTGCTTGAAGTTACAGATTACCAAAATGTCTCAAGCAAGAAAAATAGCCAGACATTAAAGATACAGCACAAATAAGAGGGTGAGACTAGAGTTGGTGATCCTGGTGAATTGCAGCACAATAGATAGACTAGCCTGATTGTTGTTGTTATTGGATAACTATCATTAATAGTAATATAGTTGGAAATTGGTAACATAGTTAAAACAACAGCAGTGGCATTATTATTATAACCTTAATTACATTAAAGAAAAATATATACCTCCACTGTCTGGATTCTATGAGCTTTCCAGTCGACAATTCCTCCAAACTTGGAAACAGCTTCTTTAACAGACTCAAAAGGTGCTGCGGTGTCAACAAGGCCTCTGTTTGCGTCAACCTGTTTATCATGTTTCGGAGTGATGGGTTCTGGTGTACCTACAGCAGCACTGGCAACCTTTACCTGGGGCACAGCAAGTTCACCAGCAGGCACTGTATGCTGGTCATTTCTGGTGTCTGTGGTCTCAGCTAAGGAAGCAGAAGGTATCAGACCAACATGAACATTGGCAACGTGAACAGAATCACCATCTTGAGATTTCTGTACTTCACCGTCTCGTATGGCTCCAGTTATAGAAGCATTTATCGCTGTCTCTTGATGCTCAGACTCTTCTTTGTCAGCTGCATCCACAGAGGATGAGGCTAAACTGTCCACTGGAAGAAGATCCTGTACCAGGGCAGGGCCATCAGAAGCATCAGGCCCTTTTCCAGAAAATGCATCTGAAGAGGTTGTCGCTGAAATTTCAGTGGGAAGAAGTTGATCTTGTGCCAGGGTTGAGCCATCAGGAGCTATTGGTACTGAAATTTCAGTTGGAAGAAGCTGATCCTGTGCCAGGGTTGAGCCATCAGAAGCACCGGGCTCTTTTTCACCAACTGCATTTGAAGATGTTGAAACTGGGTCTTGTGTTGGAGGAAGATGGTCCTGTGCCAAGATGGGGCCATCATGAGCATCTTTAACAGTTACTAATTTAAAACTGTCTACTGTAGCCTGATGACCAGTTTCCGCTTCTCCATTAGTAATTGGCCTCGTAGCATCTTCACCACGATTATTTTCTTGGGGGGACATAGAAGAATTTGGACTGAACTTTTCTTCAGTACTTTTTACATCCTCCATTCCAAGAAAGTGTTAAGGATTGCCAATGGTTATCTAGAATCAGAGTAAACAATACAAAATAAGGAAAGTAAACCAGGAAAGCAACCAGAAAGACAGGAAAATCCTTGTATAACTCAGAGCCCAATCCTGTTATCATGAGAGATTTGGCTATCTATGTTCATCCCAATGAGTTAACAGGGTTGCAGAGTTAACGGCTGATTGTAGCATTTGAGGTTGAGAGGGTTGCTTTTGCCATCTTATGTGCCTGTTAACATTTAAGATAGTATTTATTGTATTTTTTCATTTTTTTTATTTTTTCTTTTTTCTGTTTTTATTTTTTTGGGCGTATTTTTTGTCCCCTTGCATTGTAACTTCTCTTTCTCAATCTAATGTACTTCGCTTATTAAAAAAAAAAAAAAATTTAAGATAGTAAAAACTAAAAACTAAACTGATTTATTCTGTTTTAACATTATTTAACATAGTCTTATGCTACAAATGCAATATTTGACAAAACTATCTATTTTGGATTCACAAAAATTCTTGAATTTTTTATCAGGGTAACCCAAATACTAAGCGAGTTGGGGTGGTTATAGATAAAGCATAAAACCATAATCCATAATTCCTCAACAAGGAAAAGGCACTTGCTGGACATTGGAGGTGCATGAACAATAAATAGATAAACGTGACCAGATGTTAAATACAGTGTGATGCAAGAGTATTAAGTCACCCACAATAGATTTTGTGCACGCAAAATAAAGATAAGTCACTTTCAGGAAAACACACACACACACACTTTTTTTTTTTTTCTCAAGTGCAAAAGAGGAAACCACCATATATTACTAAAATGGTGTAAAAATGGCCCAAAATGATAAAATGAAGATTGCACTTTCCTTTTTAATTCTTACAAGTTACACCCTATCATTCATGTCAAATAACCCACATCAGTAAGATACAAGGACTACATAGTGCATGCCCACAAATATTTTGAAGGGAATAATCACTACTAATCACCCAGATCATATTCAATGTGCGTCTAACATAACATAACAGTTGAAATTTTGAGAAGGTTTAGAATTTCAAGACCATGCAACATCACATTGGTAAAACAATTTACAAGTACAAAATTGTCACATCTGAGAAACGCCCTAGCTTGAAAGAGAAAAATAAAATAAAATAAAGGAACCACCATAGGTTCCTGAAGTGACAACAAATTCCATAATATAGTATGGTCGTTATTACCTGCCTTAGTTTTGAAACATATAAAGAACAGGAAGCAGCAAGAGAATTGTAAAACAACATGGCCGCACTCATTTTAAATACATAAATTTATCCTCAATCTCTCTTGCGTGAATTATTTCCATTTGCAACTCCTTATCTCCAATTATCAAGACAGCCAACTTTCAGCTATCAACTCCTTATGAATTCCACATAAACTTGCACATGAAACAGGTGTTCAAAGAAATTCTCAGAGTTGAATGCTAATCAAGTCATACTAAAATCACTTTTATGCAAACATAAGGTGTATTGAAGGACCATCACGATCAACTAGACAACATGCTTTGAGATAAAAAGCCTGAGAGGATCCTTCTTCTTAAAAAGCAATCTTTCCTTATAAGACTCTCAACCTCAAAGATGTGAAATCCTTCTCTCTATGGAAAATTCTTCTTTTGCAAACTAAAAATAAATAAATAAATAAAACTCTCAATTATATAGAGATGAACTAGTGATAGGTTAAACCAGAAAAAAACCAACTTCAATGGACAGATGTCAACTTTGTCTTTCTGGTTATCTCATTGTGACGTCTACCTCCTTGACTCATAAGGTAGGCAAAGCCATTTTTGGAAATGCAGCCATTTCAAGTTTATTAATAAAACTAAATTTCAGAATTTTTTTGGCACAGAGAGAATTTTTTTCAAAGTTGAATGCTAATCAAATACTACTAAAATCACTCTTGTCCAAACAGAAGGTGCCAATGCACTATCATGATGATTTAGGAAACATGCTCTGAGATAACCAGTGATGGCCTGAATAAGGATCCTTCTTTCTAAGGATCAATCTTCTCTCTTAAATTTAATATTAATAATTCTCAATTTTAAAGATGCGAATCCTTCCCTCTAACTATCTTCTTTTGTAAACTAAAAATAAATAAAATAAAATAAAACTCTCAATTATATGAAATGAAAAAACCAACTTGGATGGACAGAGACAGATGCGGACAGAAGTCAAATTCCTAGTGATCTTAATGTAACATCTACCCTGTTACTCATAAGGTAGGTAAGCCATTTTTTGGAAACACAGTCATTTCAAGTTTAGTAATAAAATTAAAATTTTCGAATTTTGTTGGTGTAGAGGGATCCAATTTTCAAAGTTAAACGCTGATCAAATCCTTCTAAAGTCGCTCTTGCGCAAACAGAAGAAGTATCAAGAATTCAAGATCAATTAGGTAACACACTTTGAGATAACTGGTTAAAGATTGAAAGAGGATCCTTCTTCCTAAAGATCAATATTCCCTTACAAATTTGAAGTTAATAACTCTCAATTTCAGAAATGATCCTTCTCCCTAACTATTAACTTCTTTTGTAAACTAAAAATAAATAAATGAAATAAAAACCCTCAATTAAATTGAGATGCGCCATTGATAGGGTAAACCAGAAAAAACCAACTCCAGTGGGCAGATGTCAACTTTATCTTTCCTAATGATCTCTGTTAATGTTGATCCCTTTTACTTATAAGGTCAGGAAAACCGCAATTTCAGAATTCTATTGGTGCAGAGAGATTTAATTTTCAAAGTTGAATGCTGATCAAATCCTGCTAAAATCATTCTTGTGCAAACAGAAGGTACTGATGAACTATCATGAACAGTTAGGTAACATGCTTTAAGACAAACAGTTAAAGCCTCAAAGAGGATCCTTCTTCCTAAAGATCAATCCTCCCATGCAAATCTAAAACTAACAACTCTCAATTTCCAAGATGATCCTTCTCCTTATCGATATTCTTTTTTAAATTAAAAATAAATAAATAAAATAAAATAAAACTCTCAATTATGTTTAGGTGAACTATTGATAGGCTAAACCAGGAAAAAAAAAATCAACTCAAACGGACACACAGATTTAATTTTCAAAGTCGAATGCTGATCAAATCCTGCTAATCACTCTTGTGCAACAGAAGGCATCGAATAGCTATCACAATCAACTACATATGCTTTGAGATAACCATTTAAAGCCTGAAGATGGATCCTTCGCCCTAACTATCAATTTTTGTTAGTTAGTAAACTAAACTAAAACAAAAATGTCAATTATATGGATATGAACTAGTGATAGGTTAAACCAGAAAAGAACCAACTTTGATGGACAGACAGTCATCTTTATCTTGCTATCTCCATGTAATTTCTATCTCCCTTATTCATAATGGCAACGGTCATCTTTCAAGTTTAATAATAAAACTAAACTACAGAATTTTGTTACTGCAGAGAGATCTGTATCTCAGAAAAACTAATTTCACAAGTTTGTCAGTGGAGAGACATCCATTTCTCAGCCTCCAAAGGGAATGAATTTAGCGAGAATTTTTTGTTTTTAGTTTTTGGTGTAATAGCCCAAAAAAATTATTCCCAAGAATTAATAATCCGAATTGAGAATTTACGATCAGAACTTTTCTTATAACCTGCTTTTATTAAAATTTAAAAAGAAACATAGTATCCTATAGCAACGGCACACCACCAAATTATTATTATTTTTTTTCAAAAGATCAAGATTCGAAGATTCCAACCCCTCCTCTTTTCGAACGAATTCTCGAGAAATCATAAATGAATAAACTACGAAACCAGCAAAAACCATACATATTGACAATCATGATTATCATCATCAATGAATCCCAAACAAAACTGTATAACCAGAAAACTAAATCCATTTACAGGCATCTGGAACTCAACGCATATTCCGATTCAAAGATTAACTCGAAAATTCAAATTCTCGAATCAGAAATTTGCGCCTTCAGACATAAAACCACATAAATTGACCAAGAAAATCTTAAATAGAGATTCAAAACAGTCATAAAATCAAGCTTAACGCAAGCCAATTTGCCGTAACCTAAATTGAATAAATAATGAAATTAATTCATTGACACGAATAAATATCAAAAGGAAAAGGAATGACCAGTTGAAGACAGGAGGAACGTACCAAGGATTCACCAGAACCGAAATAATTGAGTCAAATTGAATCGCTAATAATAACGTTTCCTGAGAATTACAAAAAAAAAAACAAAACAGAAATGAAAATGGAGGCGGAAAATTCACAGCTAAAAATAGGAATTGAATTACAACGGAGCATTACAATTTACACGTGCGAGGAGCTTACATCTTCTCCGACGCCAGATCCATCTGCACCTGTCCGCTCTCCCTCTCTCTCGCTCTCTCCCTCTACCTCTCCCCCTCCCACTCCCACCCCCTTCAAGAAAAGAAAAAAAAAATTGATTAAGGAAAATAATTAAATTGAAGATTTACTTTTTGAGAAAGTTTTATAGAAGGTGGTTTTTTGACCACTGGACCAGCCCATCTCGGCTGGTTTCTTCTCTCTCTCATCATCCCCAAGAGTCAAGCCTCTCTCTCTCTCTCTCTCTCTCTCTCTCTCTCTCTCTCTCTCGGTCCCACCTTGAATGAAAATTTTGATATTTATTTTATGGGAATATCTTTTATATATATATATATATAAATTTATATTATAAGATTTTTAGAAAGATATATATTGCCTCTCATAAATATTAATAAGTGATATGGAATACTCACTTTTGTTATAAATGGTCCATCAATTTATATTATTATTATTATTATAATATAAATAGTACTATTATATTTTAAAATATAATAAATATTAATATATGTAATAACATAATATATAATTATTAAATTATGTTTGTAATATTATTAAATAAGCTAACATTTTAATTAATATTTTATAACTAACAAATTCAATATTTTTAATTAATAATTTAATTATTTTTTACATTGATTGTTATTTAAGGATTTTTATATTAAATAAAATAATATACGATTCTAATTTCCTAGTTAACAATGTACTTTTATAATATTATTAATTTTATAATAAATATTATATAATGATTGGGGTGGTTTTTGAATCTTTAAATTTGGTTAGTGTTGTATGAAAAATACATGAGATTTGAATCCCACCTATTAAAAGTTATGATATTACTATTTGGGCCATTGAAAATGTTATAAGATTCGCATCATTAATATTTACACCTAACAATACCATTCATATGCCATAGTTTAATGTATTAATAGGACATCTTACAATTGGTACGTTTTAATAGTCAACAGAAGTGTAAAATTGTAATTCGATACATGCAGGAATCGAATTAGAAGGGTTCCAAGGTTTTTGCACATTGACATAAGAGAGAAAAAAAAGAGAAAAAAGGGAATAATTGTTCTTTAAGGGTCAGTTTGGATTAAGGATTTTACTTAAGAAAATGAAAAAAAAGAAAAATGAAAGAAAATTTATCTTCCACTATATTTTTGCTCTATATCAAATACCAATTAAGTTCAAAATTGTTCTAATATAATTAAAAATTAAGAAAAATTAAA